>NC_044274.1:36555681-36917348 GCF_003957555.1 Calypte anna | reverse complement strand
ATCCCTTAGTGTTTTCCATTTCTTGTATGAGTCTTTTTCTCTTTCATGTCTTTTTTTCATGTTTATCTGACCATAAGGCAAGTTAATTGAACTTATTGATGTGGAGAAAACTCATGTAGTTCAACAAGAAGTGCAAAGTCCTGAAAGTGGGGAAGAACAACCCCTTATACCAGTGTGTGCTGAGGGCACAGCATCTGGAAAGCAGTGTTGCAGAAAAGGCCCTGGGGGTCATGGTGGACACTCCAACTGAATGCAGGCCAGCCATATGCCCTTGTGGCAAAGAAAGTGAATGCCATCCTGCACTGCCTCAGGAGAAAGCTTGTTACCACCAAGCTGAGGGTGTCAATCCTTCCCTTGTATTTGACACCAGTGAGGCCACACTTGGAGTACTGTGTCCATTTCTGGGCTCCTCACTACAAGAGAAACATTGGCATGCCAGAGAGTCCAATAAAGAGGCACACACGTTCCTGAGGGTCTGGAGCGTCTCTCTTCTGAAGAAAGGCTGAGTGAGTTGGGACTGTTCAGCCTGCAGAAATGAAGGCTCAGGGAGAAACTTATCCATGTATATCAATACCTCAAGGGAGGGTGCAAAGAGGACGAAGCCAGGCTCTTCTCAGTAGTGGCCAGTGATAGGACAAGAGTCATTGTTCTCAAGTGGAAATATTTGAGGTATCGGGAAACACTTTGTCCATGAAGGTCACTGAACACTTCCACAGATAGCTCAGAGCAGTTGTGAAGTCTCCCTTTTTGATGATATTGAAAAGCCATCTAGATAAGGTCCTGGGGAGCCTGTTGTAGGTGGCCCTGCTTGAGCAGAGGGTTGGACAAGGTGACCTACAGAGGTCTCTTCCAGCCTCAACCACTCTGTGATATCCAGGTTAGTTTTCAGCTATCTTAATGAATCACAGTGGCTTATGTGATTGGGTGCATTCCAGAACAATAAGCAACAGAAGTCTATGACTGATAAGGTGAGAAGGGAAGTTGAGGACTCATTTTATGTATGTTGATTTGGCTTATATACTGTCATTAAACAAGTCTTACTGCAGAGCTACTTGAGTGAGGAGCTAACTTGAACTCATCTAGTTGAAAATTTCACTGTAGCAGGCCTTGACACAGCCTTTCAATAAAGTAGGACAACCAGCTGTGCTAGAACATTGATGGGACTGCAGAGTGGGAGTAGTATTCCCACAATAAAAGGTGGGAACTCCTTGAGCTGTGCCAGAAAAGATCCCCCAATATTGCTTCATGTGAGTAAATGACCAGACTTTCCCTTCAGCATGCATGTCTGTGAGAACTCTCCATACTTCTGCACAAAAGGGGGCTTGAAGCATACTGCTTAGTGGAACAGTATTAGTTGTGGTTTTATTTTTTAAAAAATCCTATGGGTAACAAAAAGCTTAATATATTCTTAAATGAAAAACAACAATTGATAGTTATTCTTTATTTCCACTAGAGGGTATCTGAAGTGTCAGAATAGCCTCTGATAAGAATGTAGTTGAGGAAACTCCCAGATTTTGAAATTGTAACTGATATAGATGGTAAACTTTACCCTTAATATAGTTAGCTGAGTAACTACACATTAATAGTATGTGAATTACATGGTAGTAGAGATTGTACTGTAACTCTGAAAAATAAGGACAGCAATGCAATCAAGTAGAAAAACATGGCTAATAAGTTACTGAAGTTTTTATACTTTGGTATTTTTTGTTTCCACTTTCATGTGTTAATTTTTTGTATCCTATAGTTATATAGGCAGATCTCATTAATTTCTGTAGGATGTATGTTACTGCTTGTACTGCCAGTTGGGTACAGTTTTTGTATAGTATTGTATTTTGTGCTAACTTTTTTTTAATAAATGTCATGGTAATTTATCTGTGTTATGACAGTTGGAGCTGGAAGAATGCATGGGAAAACTGAAGGAAGAACAAAGAGCTAGAGTAAAGGCTGAGGAACGGATAATAGAGGTAATAATACTTAATTACTGAATCATCTTTACTTTTACAAAAGGCACCAATCAAACTATACACTAGCTTAATTAGTAGTAATTATCAGTGACCTCTAATGTAGTAGTTACCAGAATTTTGGTTCAAAGTCACGTGGGTCATTTACTAGCCTAAGAGCAGTGATGAAATCAGCATTTACTAATGTGTGTTTGTTCTCCTAATCCTATTCCAGAGCCTTGAACTCCAGAACAAACTACTGCTTCCATGTGTTTCATTCATTTCATGCATTAATTATGATCCAGGGCATCTTGATGTTTGCTTTTATTGAGAAAGTGACTAAATCTGTTTGTAATTTGCAGCAGATGGCTGGCTCTTTGAGGTCTCCCACCTTCTTTATCATCACTTGCGTGAAAAGCAGTTTGTTACAAATGTTTAATTTGGCTTCTTCCATCCCTTTGATTTTCAAGTTTTGTTTCTGCAGACAATAAAAAGTGTCAGGTGGCTTTCTGCATAGCATGTTTGCCATAGCTGGCAATTGCTAAGTGCAGTTTGGCTTTGTGAGAGAACCAAACTTGTAAGTTAAATTAACAGCAGCTGAATTGGGAGGTCTGTTTCTTTTTAGTCCGTCGTTGCTAATTTAAGATCCTTTTGCATCAATAAGCAGAGTTTCTTGTAATGGAGTTTTGTTTAAGACAGTGCAAACCAACAGATTTGGTTCTTAGATGTGATATGGAGTGGAATGAAAGTGGTGGTACCCTTTGGATCGGAGTAGCAAGTGGTGCCCCACAGAACAGGGAGCAAATACCCACAAAGGACTCTGCAGCCTACAAGGTTCATTGTAGTCCTCTTGGGTGACCCCTCCCCATTCTCCTGTAATACGAAGTGCACCACTGTGCTCTGTTGGATATATGTTGTTTGAATATTTAAATGCTTTTTAGGCTAAATGCTCACTGCAACAAATGGTTCTGTCCTACTAGACTGCTTGGACCTAGCACTTTGTCTCAGGAGAAGGGATAAGCTAAATAGCAATAATATCTAAAATTTCTAATTCTGTTGCAAGTTTAACAGCAACCATGCATATTAAGATGTATAATTTATTTTGTCCTTCTCTCATAAAAATACTCTATATTCTACAGTCAACTTTCAATTTGTCCTTGGTTTGATTGATGTGCAATGTAAAGAAAAAGCAAATCATTTGACACTTTTCAATTTTGGGATGCAAAGTGCAAGAGAGAGATACAGTAGCATGCATTCCCCTTGGTTCAGAGTGATGAATATACAGAAGGCATTCGCTTACACTGAAGACTTTTATTAGTAAAATAAACTATTGGGGGTTAGCATGTCATATAATACGCGTAAACTAACATGATATGAAAGCTGGTTTTTTTTTGTTACATTTGTTCTGCAACATTCAGCACATACTGAAGCCAGTGCTGAGTCAGCTGTTTTCTGTCACCTTCAGCAGTTTCATTGTGGACTGAAGCTGTGGCCAAATAAACCTGCACAGAGACTCTGTACAGTGATCTGAATGCTTCTGCTGCAGGAAGATCTATATAAATTAAGAGGATCTATATAAATTATGTCAGTTAATTTGGGTATTTCTCTTTGTAATACTGTTCTATGGACTTGAATAAGTGGGACTGAATTCTTTGTGTTGGTTTTGTTTTTTATATTGAAAATTTTAGAAATTACCTTTTTTCTCCTATTTTTTTTTCCTTCAGCTGGAAATGGAAAATGCAAGATTAAAGAATCAAAATACCTCCCTATCTGAGGTTATTCATACACAGTCAGTAACTAATCAGATCTTGGAAGATGAAGGTGTTCTAGGCAGCATTGAAAACTCTTTCCGAAAGTTTCATGCTTTTTTAGACCTCCTTAAAGATGCTGGGTAGGTTGTCTCTTCACTGAAGTCTTACTCTTTCTGCTGAGACCTTTTTCCAAAATTACCCTCTCAGTGAAGTGTGCTGTCTTCTCCCTGCAGATATCTGGGACTGTAATTACAAAGAAAAAAGAAAAATTAAACTATGTACTTACTGTTTCATCCTTTCTCAGGGGGAAAAATATGAACCAAGCACTGTCCATCCAAATTCATGTATCTGTTCTTGGGAAAGGCTTTCGAGAAGCGTATTCCAAACGAGAAGAAAGCTTCTGTTAAAGCATATGTCCAAGTCTGTTAGATCAGCTCTGACTCTTTAGCATTCCCATGACATGGAAGGCTCAATATACAGTCTGACTGGCTTTAGAAAGTGTATTGTTGCCTTGGGTCCTCTTTTATAAATTGAACTACAGAAATCTAGGTGGATGAACCTGGACTCTGTACTTAAATTCTGGATTGTTTATTATTGTTTGAAATATTTTTGAGAGAATTTATTTAAGTTTATTTTAATGTGCTACCACTATACCTGCAGTTTCTCAAGAGGGTGGTGCAACCTTCCCATTGTTAAAGAATTTCAACTTATGTGTTTTGTAAAACTTATGCAGGCAGGCATTGCAATATCATGCAGAAGAATGAAGGGATGATATGAGGATATGTAGTAGTCTAATTGGAATGTTCAGAAAAGACTACAAAATGTTTTATTTTATCCCTGTCTCTTGCTTTCTTCTGCCTCCAAGTTGTAAAAATGTAACTTAAAATTCACCCAGAGGCTGTGTTCTGATTTTGTGCTGGTCAATGGGTAGAGTTGCCATTACCTCCTAAGAATAAATTTAAAACTTTGGAGGAAGGAAAAATCTGCTCTTTTACAGAGTTTCCAAAATGCTCCTACAGAAGTCACAAAATCCCAATCACCAAGACTGGTGTTCTCACTGAGCTGCTGTTTAATGTTTTGCTGTTGGCTGATGGTTGCAACTTCTCACTTCCAGTTGATGCTTAAAGCAGCCACGTGGGAGGTTTGGCCACTTTGTATGCTGGCAGGTGAAACTACACGATTGTATTTCCGAAGCATGTCAGAGTTGACATGGACAGTTAGAGATTATTCTAGTCTGGGGGATGTTCACCAATCTTTTTCATGAATGATAGAGTTTTAATCTTCTGCCTAACAGGGAATCTGCTCTGAGATCAATTCTGACTGGGAGGACACCATTCTTAGCCTCCTAACACTCAGTGAAGACTGACAGTTTTGAACCTTCAGGGTAACTTGTGCAAATATAGGAAAATAGCTTTAACTACTTGTTTCCATTTTTATTAAGCTATTTTAGGTTTCTCAGAAAAGAAAAGCAAAGCTATCTTCAAAGCTTCAAACAGATTATATTTGTTCTTCTTGTTTTGACTGTTTACATCTTCCACAGGGTAAGAATTTTTCATGCCATTTTGCATTAAATATTATTTTACAGGCTTGGACAACTTGCTGCATTAGCTGGGATAGACCAGTCAGATTTTGGTCTTATGGGGCATCCACAAATGAATTCTACTATCAGCCAGCCTGTTAATGTGCTAAAAGAAAAGTCTTTTGAAGAAGAAAGACAAGAACATAGGCAGAATAGCAAAGTAAGTCTAAAGAGGGAATGGTAGTGGCAACGTACTTGATGCTCTGTTACGTACTTTTTTGCTGTTTTCCTCCTCTGACTGAAAGTAATGATTACCAAATGATCCATGAAGTTGTTATTGCAGTATTTTTCTATATCTTTATACAGATTATAATAATTATTAATGAAAGCTTTTAAAGCTATTGCTATTGGTAACAGAAACTGTAGTATTTTGTTATGTTTTAAAGAAACATATGATTTAGTTTCTAGTCTGAAGTCAGTAAATAGAAAACCTTCTGGACTTTTCAAGGGAGATAATAAAGTTTCCTTTAAAAAAACCCTGAACCTAAACCAACCAAGCTTAAGTTTTTAAGGCAATTAAAAATTGCAGCCTACAACCTTGTCAAATTTGGATTCATGACAAGAATCATTCTGTGTTCCACTATGTTTCTTATACCAAATATTTCCTCTATTAAAATGTTCCAGATTTCTCAAGAACATTATGAGCTTCTAGACCAAAATGGTGAAATATGCTAGGTTTTTTTTCCTACAGTTTCCAGAATTGCAGTTTGAATCTGCTAAAATTATTCAGCGATAAAGTACTTCTTATTGCAGGTGCTTTGACATTTGTAACAGCTTGGATTGCCAGTGTTTTCAGCTGGTGGACTCTTCTGCACTGTGTCACTAGCTTGTTTATACAGTTTGGTTTTCTAATTCATCTGCCTTTAGAAGTTTGAGCTTAGAGGCTTAATCTTAAAGTTTAAATACTCATGGTAAAGGTTAATTACAAAAATTAACACTACTTACGCTTACCTTCTGATTGGTTAGTTCAGACTCTTGTAACAACTTGGTATTGTGGGATTGACTACTGGGATCATGGTTTTGTGAACAGTGAGCAAACATCATCAATTGCAGGTATTTCCGAGTGATAGACTTTATTAGGCTTTGGCTGCTTCAGTATAACACATTTCTGTAGTGTAACTACTACCCTAGTGTTCTTCCAAAACTTTCTTGCTTTGAAAGATTGCAAAGGTTGTGATTCCTATTATTTCTGGATCTCTTTTATGATAAGTAAAGACTTTGCTTTGCTACGCAGTTGTGATTATATGGCAGTGGCAGTACTGGATTTTTTTTGCACCTGTAATTTTATTGGAATCTCTTATTTCAGAACAGAGCTGAGGACATCAAAGTTTCTCTTCCTGGAGCATTTCAGTCCCATATGACTGGGGATAATGCCTTCTCTGCTTTTAGAGAAATACAAGAAACTCAGACTGCTGGGCAACTGTACCAGCCAGGCTCACAGGAGGAAAATGAAGGTCAGACAATTAACAAAAGTCAAGAGGATGAGCCTCAAAACAGTACTTCAACATTCTGTGAGAGGAGAGTCAAACAAAAGGACCATGCAAATGGAAATAATTCAGGAAAGCAATCGGTTACCAGTATGCATTCATTTCCTGATTCTAGCATGCATGTTAAAAGTAATGGTAGCAGAACATCTAGTGGTGCTTCTGGTGAGAAAAGCAAAAAACGTTCCTCAGAGAAGTACATCCCTATAGCAAATGAAACAGCAGTGACAAGTGATGGAGCACAAGGACACCAGAGTAGACTGCAGACAGTAAACCACTCTGGAACTGATACTGTAGGATCTGGCTCTGAAATACTAGGAGGAATCCAAAGTGTTGCCAGCATTTGAAAAGTTTCTAAAATGTTTGAGCTGTTCTTCAGACTTGAAAAATTAAAAATAAATTTTGTCTGCCTCAGTGTAGTTTGAGCTTTTTGTAAAGTAATGTAGACTTTGTAAACTTCTAAAGTATTGCATGCTATTTAGTATTCTTGTTTCATGTTTGCATCAGCTGTCAGTAGATTTTTGTTTTGAAGTATGATGAACTGATAGAATGGTACCCTTCAGGTTGTACCACATAGCAAGGACTCCTGGCATGTGGACGTTATTCTGTACCATGAGATCTCATTTTTGAGTGTAAACTGTTTTGAGCTAATAAAGTTAATTTGAATACAAATTATGCTTTTCCTTTATTTCTGATGTACTGCAGTGGAAGTGGAAAAAAGGCTTCAGGGCAAAACGTGATTTCATGCCTGTCAGTGTGTGTTTGACATTCCCAAAGGTAGTGAAAGTCTCAGATCTAAAAACAAGCCTAGAAACATCTCTAGAAGAAATATTCAGTACAGCCCCTCTTCCTTATTGCTGTGACTGCAGACCCTACAATGAGACATGCTGAAAGGGGACTCTAGGGGACGTCTAGTCCAATTCAGTTAGGTTGTTCTCAGGACCTAGGAAGTGAGAATATAGAACTAAAGTAATATCTTTGTTCTAGAACTCCTGGGGTTTGACCCCCAGCTTTTGTTGCAGTCCTGTTGCTCAAGCCACTGATTTGCAGCTTTTGAACTCTGGCACGGAGTAATGCAGATTTTCATTTGCCTCATGTTCTACATCATACTGTTCTGCATCAGCAATAACAAGGAGCACTTCAGTATGGCCCTGAAACATAAGGCAGGGCCATCTTTCTTAATATTTGTACCCTTGCCTAAGTACCATGAGAAAAAGTAACCAGGCAAAAGCCTAATACAATAATTATATATTTATTAGGGTTTAATTCAAGTTCATTTGTTTCAACAATGGGAGTGAATTTTTATTTTGAATGAACCAGTCAATTTTATTTCCTTAAAATAACTTTTTCTATGACTTTACATCTGTGTGCCTGTGTCAGTACTGATGTGAAAGAAATTTCTTAAACTTCTGCAAACTGGGAGAGTGAGTAGTAACATCTGACATGCAGTGCTTATCTTCATGAGAAGTTCAGATCTTGAAAAATCATCAACTGCTGATGATTGAAAAATCAAGCTGCCTTTTAAAAAAAGAGATAATAGTTAATACTGCCATTAGTGTTGGCTTAGATTTTGAATGATCTTAATAACTTGTTTGATACAAACTTTTTTCCTTTTGGAAGCACATGTTCCATTTTCAGAGTGAAGAGTACAGAGGGTAATGGAGCAATAGATGTTTTTTACAGAAAGGAATTAGGCTGAATTGGCTGAGGGGGAAAATACAGTGTAGCTTTCTTTTTACTCAAGTCATCTGGCTGTGCTGAAGAGTTCTGGAAAATAGAAGATGTATAGAAATTCACGATTCCAGTTGCTTGGCAGTTACAAAGAAATTTATGAATCCTCAGATGGAAATTTTCTACCGAACAAATAGCATGAGATTCCTTTAGCTATTTCATTATTGCACAAGTAATTGCACAATGAAAGCACGTTATTGATACAGACTTTATCACTTCAGTATAATGGCAGGTAATATGCTAACCTATGCAACTTTTTAGATATTCTTCCAAACACTGGAGGTCATAATTCAGTCATGATTCTTTGCTTGTGGTTTTGGTTTGATTGAAGAATTACATGCAGTCAATACCTTCAGCATTAAAATGTTAATTGTTCCCTTTTTAAAACAAACACTAATGATTGTGAAATGGGGGATAAAATTATAATTGAAAAGTGTTCCTATTTATGAGGTTAGGAATTACAAATCTGTTGTAATCTGTTGTCCCTAAGAATCCCATAAAGTGCTTAAAACAGTTTTATGTATTGTATGCCTGTAAATAGGTGTCATATACCGTTTGATTTAAGTAACTGCTAGCATTTGGTTGAAGTATTAATTACGTAAAAAATAATTTAAGGAAAAATCAAGCAGGCAGTCCATAACTTAGATGGGCCTATCTTTATAGTGGGATTACCAAACTTTTAAAATCAGAAACATGAAGGATCCTCCATCCTATCACTGGAGCGGTAGTATAGCAGCCTTACTATAAGAATCTGGAGTGCATACTTTATATAGTTCAATGTTTGATGTGAAATTAGTAGAGATAATGGATGTAAGTTACTTGTGAGAGAAGTATTTTTTAAGGCTATTGTGAGTATTTTGGAATTTTCAAGGACTTTAATGATTTCAAAATGCCCTTCAAAAATAGTTTGTAGGAATAAAAATATTTTCTAGATATATATTTAAGAATAAAGTGTTTTAATAAAAAGTTTAAGTAATAATTTTTGTTTAGATATGCATACATTTTAGATGGTTATGAAACCATTTTATACTAAGTTTTGGTATAAGCTGTTTCAACCTCTCACAGTTAGTTAATGTTTTATATTTTTGTATGTTCTTGTTTGAGATAAAATCCTGAAATCAATAGGCCAGCTGTGTGCTAGAGAACACATTACTGTTTACTTACAAAACTCAAGCATTTTTCCCTCTTCATTTGGGCTGCCCAGGAATTACTTTCACCCTTCAGTGCAGGAGCCAGGCCTCTGAAAACCAAGATAACCAACCCCAGGCCTTTTTTTGAGCTCCCTGTATTTTATGAAGTCCCACCAAAATCTGCTGTTCTCACCAGTCTGCTGGAGCAGACAGCTCTGCTGCCTCCTGGAACAGCTACCAGGTTGCTGTGCAGTCAGCATTATTTGTCTTACAATAGTGACGTCAGTTTGCCTGTAATTGTACCAGACAGAGGACTCCTGTGTGCTTGCTCTCCTTGAGCGAGCTGGTTTTTTCCAGCAATAGTCAAGGAAAGTTTTTCTATCCCAACACATCATCAAGGCACGATGGAGCCAACGAAAGGTCACTACAAACTATTAAACTTTATTTAAGTATTGCACGTTCTTTGGTTTGTTTTGGGTTTTTTCCAGTTATGCATAATTGTAAAAACACCTCTCTGCTTTTGTATTAATTATGCAAACCCACGTTCATCTGCATGAATGTGTGCCAGCTGACTGATCAGGTTCTTTGTTAAATACTGGAAGCCAGAAGCATTTCTGGAAGTCAGTGGTTTTGAAAGCTTGTATTTTAGATTGGGTCACTATGAGTATTGACATTAATGGTTTTTGATGTAATAAAAATCTATGTTGCTGTTATAATTGCTGTTAACAAAATAGGAGAATAGGAAAAATCTCAATTCAAAGCTCTGGTGACACCTTTACTATTCCTCTTCAATTCTGTCCTATTGCAAAAGCATAATAATCCCTTACATGTTGCAATAATTAATTATTTTATTATTATTTTATGTCCAGGAAACCTATTGGTTTATATATTCCTATCTTGGGGTTTTTGAGTTTTGTTTTGTTTTGTTGTTGCTTTTTTTTTACCCACTAATGCACAATGTGAAATGGATTTTCCAGAGTTCTGGGTAGCAAGAGTGACAATGACAGTTTTCCTCTGATCCCGTGGGAGCTGCTATTTTTGATCATTCTGGTTACGATGGGACTTTTCTGAACTGAAAACACAGTACCTGATATTTATTCCCTGTGCTCTGAGCTGATAGCAGCAACAGCTTGACTAGTTTCTATTTTTCTGTTCTAGCTCTTTGTGCCAGAGGTCTGAATTAGACTTTCAATTCCCAGTTTTTGATTTATCTTGTGGTTTGGCCACAGAGTTAGGATTCAAGGCTGATCCTGCTCAGATGCTTCCTGGCCTGAACCACTGACCTAAACTACTTCTAAATGTTTCCAGTACTTCTTCCTGCCTAGAACACCTTTACCCCTCCAGAGATTTGAAGTTGTGTCTCCAGGCAGATGTACGTAGGCTGGGTTTAATAATGGCCTGTACCCCTTAAGTGTGTTTCTGTTCGAGACTCTGGCAAACATAATTATATTGTAGTCACATCTATTTTGTTACTGAGCACTTGAGGCTTCTATTTAATTAAGACTAAATTCAACAATTAGAAGCAATGTCTATGTTCTGGGTGTTGTGGTCTGAGACTTACTGTAAAAAAAACCCCTGCGTGTATGTGAAGAGAATGTACCCACCCTGCAATGTCTGTCAAGTTTGCTATTTACATCTTCAAAACCGAGGAGGGTTCTAGTGTCTGAAAGTGAGTTTGGTGGGGTTTTCCTAAGCTATAGCTATCATTGAAATGGAGACTATCTTTGCTGTAAGCCACTGTCTCTGTTTTCATTATTTAAACAAATAACTTAGATGAAAAATCTAGTAAATAAATAAATACCAGATCAGACTGCAGGAGAAGGAATAAATTCAAGCAGTCAGTTTGTCTTCAGTGAGGTAATTTATAAATGAAAAATGCAATGACCTTTCATATAAATCTCAGTATTCACAAATTGGTGGACACCAACATTTTTATTTCTGAAAAAAAAATATGCAGATTTAGTAATCACAGATGATTAATGCTCATGATAAACTTGGTGAACATGCAGAGGACTGAAGTAGGGCCAGTATTTTGAGTAACTGAGTAGACTAAGGTGTTCAAGAGCTGTGCTTTATGCAGCTGCTTGTGAAAATCATGAATCTCATCCAAGATAGCTAAAAATTATAGGACTCCATAAAGCTCATCTGCTTTCAATCATGCTCAATGGCTTGCTTTGTCAACATTGATTTAGTGCTATTGCTTTTAAAATCACTTTTGAAAACTGGTTGTAAGGCAGCATGTAGCTCCTAGTTACAACAATTTGAATAAACTGAAGTTTTCCCTTCAGTTACAACAGTTTAATTGCATTAATTATATTTTCAATTAACTTACAACAAGGTATCTTGAGTGGAAAGAATGGTTTAGTATTTAGGCATAGCAGCCTAGGCAGACCTCAAGGTCTTTGGCAGACCTCAAGGCAACTCCCATCTGCAATCAGTTTTGTGACATTAATTAGGTTTCACAGCTCTCCTGCTTTTATTCCCTTTCTTTGAAATCCAAATAGCAATTTGCTTGCAATGGGCCGTTTGGGGAAACTGCACAATAGACAAACACTTCCTACACTGCAGAAGGTAGGGCTCTTGCTCCCCTAATAGGAAAGAGCATCACACAGAAAATGAGGACATTTGGGTATTGAGAAACCACTTCTTTCAAGATGAAATTGGCTAAGGCATCCAGGAGGGTCAACTGAGTCCTGGGGTGCATCAAGCACAGCAGTGCCAGGGGGTCAAGGGAAGTGATTGTTCCCCTTTACTCTGCACTGGTACAGCCCCATCTTGTGTAGCATGTGCAGTTCTGGGTGCCACAGTACAGAAAGAACACAGAGCTACTAGAGAGTGTCCAGAGGTTGGAGAAGGATTTAGAGGGAAAGCTGTATTGGCCTCTTCAGCCTGAAGGAGACTGAGGGACCTCATTGCACCTTACTGCTTCCTCACTGGGGAAGGAGGAGGCGGTACTGACCTCTTTTCCCTCTGGTGTCTGGTGATAGGACCCGAGGGAAGGGTATGAAGATGTGCTGGGCTAAGTTTAGGTTAGATTATGTGGAAAAAATTTTTCACCCAGAGGGTGGTTGAGCAGTAGAACAGGCTCCCCAGGGAAGCAGTTCTGGCACTGAGCCTGCCTGAATTCAAGAAGTGTTTGGATGATGCTCTCAGGCACCTGGTGTGATTCTGGGGGTGCTCTACACAGGGACAGAGTTGGACTTGATGGTCCTGATGGGTCCCTTCCAACTTGGCAGATTCTATGGTTCTATGAAATATCACCCGAAATTAATTTTAGCTGTAAATCTATTTTTCGTTTCTGAAGAATTCATAGAGATTACTTTTGGAACATGCGGCCCAGCTCTGCAAAGTTCCTATAGGCCATGCTGTTCATCTGTCTGTCTCTCCATCTACCGCAACCTGTGTGCAACGAAACCCCGCCTAGGTTCACCGCAGTTTTCCCGGTTCAAGGGACACATCTCCCACTTCCCTCAGAGCCCGCACCCTCCGCCCACCTCCTGTGGCGGCCCCGGGTGGAACGCACCGCCCTCCCTCCGCCCCCCTCCACCCCCTCCGCCCCAGGGGTGTGGGGACAGCCGCGGGGCAGGGGCGGTGGGGCTGCGGGGGCGGTGGGGACGCCAGGAGCTTCGCTCCGCTCCACCCCACCCCGGCCTCCGCCCGTCTGCTCACGGTGCCTCCTCATGGCCGCTCTGCCAATGGGCGGCCGGGGCGCCGCAGGGAGCGAGGGAGGGGATGGGCGGGAATGGGCAGGACGTACCGGGTGCAGCCCCGGCCCCTGGGGTGTGTGATGGGAGCCAATCGGCGGGGCGGCGGCGGGGGACTTTATAGTGTCGGAGCCGGGGGTCTGTGGCGGCTGCGCCATCGAGCAGGAGTGTTGGGAGCCGCGAGAGCGCTGTCTCGGCAATCGCGGTCATGGAGTGCGGGCGGCAAGTGGCCAACTTCGGGGCCGGGCCGGCGAAGCTGCCGCGCTCCGTGAGTTAGGGGCTCGGGGACCCTTCCTGTTGCGGGCTGGGGCGTTGCGGGTGTGCTGTGGGGCAGCCGTGCCGGCCCTGAGGGGGCTTCCGCCTGTGCGGAGGCGGTGGGGCAGCGGCGGGGCCGCCGCGTTGGGTTGTGCCCCTCGGCTTCGCTCCCCCGCGGCTTCCGCGGACGCCGACTGCGGAGCGAGAGCCGGGGAAGCTCGCGTAAAGAGTAGTGAGAAGATTTACTCTGGCAGCAGCGAAACCTCGTTTGTTCTTCCCCTACCCGCCCGAGTAAACGCCGTGGCAAGCGCGTTCTGTGGGAGGCGCACCCCTAATGTGCTCTACGGTTGTTCTGGAGCTTTTTCCCGATCTGACCGTATCAAGGATTGTATCAGTTTTGACATGGAGAGTAAATCCACAGATGCATAAGGGATAGGATAGCTATGTCGAATATGTTGTTTTTTCAGCTGACGAATAGCATGGTAATTCCCTTAAAAGTGTTAATTTTAAAAATCATAATGACAGTCGGGCAGACTCAACCCTCTGGAAAGTTGCATCAGCAGTCCTAGATTATCTAGCTACGTATGGCGAGGGGGTGGTTTCTGCCTAATCCTACACATACGACTTTCGAGTTAGGTGTTGCAGATTTATTTTTTTTTTCTTCTTTTCTTTGTTTCATTCACAGTTTTCTTAATTATGTGTGATATCTTTAACAATTTTCTGTAGGTAGTCAGATTTTCTGTACAGCAGTTTTTCCCTCCCCTCCTTCTCTCTTCTCATGGAAATGTCTTTTGTAGAGCACGTGGTGAGAAATTTGTTCACTCCCTCTTGAATCCTTGGCTCCAAAAAGGGCTTTTAGTGGAACTGCTGCAGTATCCAGCTCTCCAACAGAGAGTTTGGTTTGGGGGATGAGGAAGAGCACAGCTTGACTCTCTACTGCTAGTCTGGTTTTCCCTCTCTTGGAAATGCAGTACTCTTACATGGGTTTCACCTTGGTTGTTTCTCTTGGACTGTAGGGTGATGCAGTGTATGAAATGCTTGGACTTGCTGAGCCAAGAAAGTGGACAGAGCTCTTTGTGGCTACTATCAGGCCACTGTGTATTGTAAGGTTTGTGTAAATTGTCAGATAAAGAGTGCCAATAGCAGAACAATATTTTATCAAGCAGTTTAACCATTACTTTCTAATAGTGCATTCCCTTTGACTTTTTTCCCCTTCTCTGGCATTAAGAACTGCACACGAAACATGGTTGTTAAAACCTTACCGTCTTTAACATCTAAAGGGCACATTTGTTTCTGGTTGACCTCTTGCTGACCAGCTGTTACAGTTGATAGGCTGTGCAGATACCCTGTCAGCAAGGTACACTTCTTGCTCTTGCTGCTGTCCAGAGCAGGTAGTTTCTTGGCAGATCCTGGGACACATGCTTAAATCCTTTGTTTTCGTGCCTTTTGTACTGGGGCTCACTCTCCACCTGTTTTCTTTAGGAGGAACTAAGAGTATTCTGCCTTTTACACCAGAATTTACTGAAATCAGGGGCTGTCTATCCAGATCCTATCTTAGGATCTCATTCTGGTTTGCTGGTATGTCAGAACTACAGAGAAGAAGAGTGGAAGGAGCAGATTGCCTTGGCTAGGGCTTCAAGCAGTGGCCTGTGCTTTTGGATTGTTTCAAAATTTTTCTTCATTTCTTTTTTGGTTTTCAACAACATAGGCTGATGTTCAGAAAGTGCAGGACTTCATTCCATGGGACCAGACCTGGTCTAGTTGGGTCAGTTTGTGGTAGGCAGTTCCCTGTGCAGATTTTATGTTGTTTTCCTCAATGCCTTGTCCTGTTCGCACAAGTCAAGTAAAAGAACAAAGAGTGGAAGTGTGGGGATGGTATTTAAGGTGCTTGATTAGAAAGATTGTGCATGCAAATGTTAAGCATTCAGTAAAGGACTCAGATCCTCCCAACTATGTTGTGGTTTAACCACATCTGGCACTAAACCCCATGCAGCTGCTAGCTCATTGCCCCACCAGCAGGATGGGGGAGAGAATTAGAAAAGTGAGGAAACTTGTTGGTTGAGATACAGACAGGTTAAGTTAAGCAAAACGAGAAATTCCTTCACCACTGATCATCTGCAGGCAGGTGTCCAGCCATCTCCAGGAAAACAGGGTTCCATTGTGTGTAATGGTTGTGGCATTTGTCTTCCCAAGGAAACATTTTCAAGGACAGATGTTCCCCCAGCTACATACTCAGAATGTGATGTTGTATGGTGTGGGGTATCCCCCTGGTCACCTGGGCTCAGCTGTCCCACCTGTGTCCCCTCCTAACCTCTTGTGCACCCCCAGCTTGCTCACTGTCAGGGAGAAGCAGGAACATCCCTGATGCTGTGTAAGCACTGCTCAGCAGTAACAAAAGTGTCCCTGCATTATCAACACTGTTTTCAGAGCAAGTCCAAAAACAGCCCCCTACAAGCTACTATGAAGTAAATTAGCACTCTCCTAGCCAAAACTGGCACAAACTCCTAGAAATTATTCTGAAATCTGGAATTGTAACTGTGAAATAACTTGCATGTGTTTAACTTCACTACACTATCTTGTGAAAAGCCTTCAGCTACTAGATACCACAAAATTATATTGGTGACTCTGCTTCTGTTAGTCTCACTTGACCAGTGTCAAGTTGTTGAGTTGTTGCAGCGTGGAAGAAGCTGACACATGCATGATAGGTTAGGTATTAGAAAGAATTTCTTTACGGAGAGAGTGATCAGGCATTGGAATGGGCTGCCCAGGGAAGTAGTGGATTCTCCGTCCCTGGAGATATTTAAAAAGAGACTGGATGTGGCACTCAGTGCCATGGTCTAGCAACCGCAACGGTGGTAAAAGGGTTGGACTCGATGATCTCTGAGGTCCCTTCCAACCCAGCCAATTCTATGATTCTATGATTCTATGATGCATCAGTAACTCCAGATAGTGGAAAATTTTCTTCATTTATTTGTGGATTTTTTTACTTTTGTCAGGTATTGTTAGAAGCACAGAAAGAACTGGTGGACTACAAAGGAATTGGTATCAGTGTTCTCGGTAAGACCTTAAAAATTCAGTATTTTTCAGAATGTAGATGCTTGACCAAATTGTTAAGAGTTTTTCATCTTGGTGTTCCAGCTTATAACACAGGGGGTTAATAACCCCCTGAACCTTACTCTATACTTGCATTAGTAGAAGAGGACATTCTTAGAGTGAGGAAAACTTCGACCTTTCTAGGGAGTATTTTTTCACACAGATTAAGTTATTTCTGGTAGTAAGGTCATGTGGATTCCAAATGTGGATGGACTGTATTTGCCTGGATCTGGACAAGACTGGAGGTGTAAGTCTTACATGGGTATTTAGGAAGGCTGAGCCAAGAAAAAAAAAAAAAAAAAAAAAAGTTGGGTTGGGTACCTTCAGGCATTTTGGGTGCATTCCATGTATTACTGTTTTGCTTCATGTTATTTCTTCTTTCTTTTCCACTAAAGAAATGAGCCATCGGACCTCAGATTTCACAAAAATTTTAAATACAGCTGAAAATCTCCTGCGTGAATTGCTGTAAGTGGACAACTTACTGCTTGTTCTTGTTTTATGCTTGTGCTGGTTGCATCAGTAATAACTCAAGTAGAGACCTTTCCTTGAAAGCATCTGTTTGTGTGTTGGGATTTTTTTGTTGTTTATTACTCTACCAGACAAAGTATCTAATCTTGAAGAGGACACTGGTCTTCTTTTTGGCTGATGATGATTTATTTGAGTGTGACAAAGGGCTTCTGTTAGGTTAAGGGGCATTTCATATGTTTACATACTGACTTGTTAACTTTTGAACTTTAATTTTTGTCACTTTCATGGTATTAATGAAGGGCAGCAACTTTCTTTAAGAAGTAAGTAGAAACAAGAAGTCAGTTCTCTAGTGGTATAGATGTGATCTGTACCTTACTTATCAGTCTGATTTTACTACCTTAAGATCTATGGATGTGTTCTAGAATCACTGCCCAGGAACCTTTATTTATAGTGCTACACATCTTAAGTTTAAATTAAATATATTGGGTATTAGAACGAATGTTCTCATAGTTACTAATGGCGGTCATTTCATGGAAATGCTTGACTTGGTCACAGACAGAATTAATGACAGAGGAGTTGTAGTGAATAATTTGAACAAATTTTTGTGACTCTGAGCAACTCCTTACGGCTCTTGCTCTGCAAGTGCAATTTATTTTGCAGTTGCACTTGCAGATTGAAGGGTACCAAAGCTGAATTCTACTGTAAGCACTCTTATGTGAAATTCTTAGACTGTCAGAAAAACCATTAAGGTAGTAATAGACGAAAATTGCGCGTGAGCAGTATTTGTATTGCAATATCTTTCAGGTTTGTGTGTACTATGATAGAGATACTCAGAAGTTAATCTGTTTAATGCTATCCAAGGAGGGGAGAAAGCTTGCTTTCAGAATTTTTTTAATCAGAAAAATATACTGTATTTCTCTTAATACTTAAGTTGTCACTCAGAACCAGTGTTGAGGTGAGTTAATAGAATTGGGTTTAGCCACTTGTCAAAGAGTCTTCTAAACTAACAGTGTTGTGTTAAATGCAGAGTATCAAGTAGCATAAATCTTGTGTCTTCTGGGAATAATATAAATGTTTATCTCTTGCATGCAGAAATATACCAGAAAACTACAAAGTTCTGTTCCTCCAAGGAGGTGGATCTGGTCAGTTCAGTGCAGTCCCACTTAATCTTATTGGTTTAAAGGAGGGAAGACAGGCAGATTACGTAGTTACTGGAGCTTGGTCAGCAAAAGCAGCTAAAGAAGCAGAGAAGTATGCCAAAGTGAATATTGTTCATCCAAAACTAGGAGCCTACACAAGTAAGTTGATGATTGCTTCCATCAATGCTTAGTTTTTTGAATCACTCTACAAATGGCTTAAGCTCAGCTTCTGAGTTATTGGATGTTAATTAGAGTTGGCTGCCCAGCATTTGAAAGATTGCCTGCCAGATCTCTCCATGTTCATGACCAGCAGATCTGTTAGATGGCTTAAGTCTCCAGCAGGAAACAATTGTCAAACAAGGCTGAGCAGGTCCCAGAAAACAAGTGGCAAGAAAGTGAATATATATCTTTAGAGAAATGGTCTTGGCTGTCTTACTAATTTTTTTTTTGTTTGTTTGTTCTTTTGTTTCTGTTATTTAGCTGAGTTCTTAAGCTATTTGCAGGGATATTGCAAGGTATTTAATTTTCAGGTGCAATAAATAATGAGTTTTCAAATATAAGCAAATATGGGATCGTAACCTAATGGGCCAGGTAGATGGGAGTCTTGTATTCTGTTACCTTTTTTCCAAGGGTTCCCCAGTTATCTTCCCAATCTGTTGTGATAGTTGTTACAACAATTATGGCACAGCTGGCAGCAAATGGTGGAAGCAGTAGCAATAATTTTTTTCCCCCCAGGTTTTGGAAAAGAAAGGAAAAGCAACTGTTTGTTTTGTGCAAAACTTGTTCTGTGCTGTCAGGGCACGCCTGTGCGTTTCTGGTTGACAGAAGAAATCTTAGTTTTGTAAATCAGTTGAAAGTCTTAAATGGGAGATAGGTGGGTAACTGTGTGGTCAGCTTGGACAAGACTGAAATTCTGGGAATGAGATTGAAACACAGCTTTAGAGACCCTTGCCAGTGAAAATTGAGATGCTTCAGTGGTTCCAGAAGCATCAGGAGGATTCATTGGCCTGGTGCCTGAATTCCTCTGAAGTATTTTTTTTTTTTACTCCCAGAGTAGTAGCTTGTAGTCTGGGCTTGCAAAACTGATAAAAATCCCTTGAGGAATAAGGGTTGAAAACCAGAAAGGTGTTTGTCAGCTTAATGATGGCTCACCTCAGAATTTTAGAAACACAGTAGTCTATTTCCTTTGCAGATAAATTAGACCTTCCTGATTACTAGGTAATTAATACTTCATCTTTACTTGTTACTTGTCTGCTGTGACCTTTGATTTTTTTTTTTTTTTCCCTACCCCAGACATTCCTGACCCAAGCACTTGGAATCTTAATCCAAATGCATCTTACGTGTATTACTGTGCTAATGAGACTGTTCATGGTGTGGAGTTTGACTTTGTACCTGATGTTAAAGGAGCAGTCCTGGTTTGTGATATGTCATCAAACTTCCTGTCTAGGCCTGTGGATGTTTCCAAGGTATGGTATTGTGTGCAGTGGCTGCACAAAGTATTTTCACACTTGAATGTATATAATTAAGCACTTGGAAACGTCTGTATGGACAGAGGTGCTGAGCAGTGAAGTTAAGGAAATTGTATGCTCTTAACTGGTTACCTGATAGTGGAAACAAACGTTGAAATGTTGAAATTTAAAATTTGAGACTTCAGAGTCTGTATCCTTCTTTCAGTAAAAACATACTGAACTGTGCTGAAATTGTGCTAATAGCAGACCAAGCTTGTATTTCTACTTTTTAGTCTTTGCTGATGCTGTAGCTGAAAAAGATGTAATGTGAATCATACTGTAGGTATGTGAATCATGTCTGTAGGTATTGTATACAGTTACAGTAGGGTACTGTGAATCAGAACTTTTTTTATTCTGCCTCTTACGTGGAAAATCAATAAACCCTTTTACGCTGCCGAAGCTTCTTGTGCCTTACAATCACTGTGTCTGTTTCCTAGATAATACAGAGGCAGAACGTAAGCAAATAATATGTTTGTAAAGTGTGTTAGGAGTGGGAATGACTAGTGAAGCAGTGTGTTTGACCTTTATCTGTGTGTAGCAAAAAGAAGGGGCAAGTTTTAGTGCATGCCTCTTGGCCTTTTCTGATCTGCCCCTCTTGAACAGGGGGATTATGTTCCAAATTACCAAATTCTTTGAAATGACTGTGTATGGTTTTTTTTGTTTGGCTTTTTTTTTTTTTTTTTTGGGAAGCTTGCTCGGGGTGAAATGGGATCAAGGTGTCTTGAGAATTATTTGTGGCTGCTAATGAAACACTTACAAATCGCTGGAAATTGGTTATGATTATCTTCCTTAGTTGAATGAAGATAGATGGTTATAATAATTGACATACCTGGGATAATAACTGGAGCTTTAATTGCATTTTGAAATCAGAACTCCTTTTAACTCTTCTTTGACCTACAGTTTGCTTCTTTTCACTGTGTTCTCTATGCATGTATCAAGTCTTTCTTTTCTTTATCTTGAAGTTTGGCGTGATTTTTGCTGGTGCTCAGAAGAATATTGGCTGTGCTGGAGTTACTGTTGTAATAGTACGTGAGGACTTGCTGGGATTTGCATTGAAAGAATGCCCCGTAGTGCTGGATTACAAAACACAAGCAGAGAATGGCTCTGTGTATAACACTCCACCGTGCTACAGGTAATTTATCCTGATGCCGAACTTCTTTTCTTCAGAAAGCTGCTGCACTGCCATCTGCTGCTCCTAATGGGAAAAGTTTTAGCTGCTGAGTATTTGCTTTCAAGTCACTGATAATGTGGGATTTGTTTCACATGAATTGTGTGAAAACATGTGGAGTGTCCAGCCATATGACTGTTGTAGATGTCTCATAGTAGGGCTCAGTCATATAACGGACATAATATTTTTAGAAATAAGTATGGTATGTCATAATTACATTGTAGAAGTTCCAGGCTCCAATTCTGACTTAAATGAACACAGTTCAGTGCATGTAGGTAATTTGGCGCATGGTCTTGCTTCAGGAACCCTCAGTATGGATTTATTTTCTTCCTGAGGCTGTTCTCAGCATCTGAACCTCCAGATTCCTGTAAAAGAGCACTTTTTCAGAAAAGGATTTTAGTAATTGCCTTGCTTTATTCTATAGTACATACTTTTTAGTCCTACCTGCTTGATTTAGCATCAAAAAATAAAACTGGCATAGCTTCATAATCACTGCTAGCAGTCCAGATCATAAAATTGGCATATACCTGGTGATTTCATGTAGTCTGTTCTGCTTCTTGTGTATAGCTTGCTCTTTTAAAATTATCTCCTAACATCTGACAGCTGGTGAAATGGAGCTTTGCTGCTAATCTGGAGCACTTTTATACCGAAGTCCACTAAAGTGATTCTTTTAAAAAACAAATAAAAAATCTTCAGGCATCTTATTTCCCCTGAAGTTTTTTTATTTACTTTGAGCATACTCAATTATATTTTTGAAGAGAAGATTTCCTTTTGGCTCTGATAACTTGATAATGCAATCTCACATTATTAACACTTAATCTCAGCTCTGGCAGCTTCTTCATACGTGCCAGATCTTGCAAACTTAAGTTGCCTAACAATGTCCAACATCAAATGAACTGTATAAAGTACAGTGATTCCTGTGTATAAAGCCTACCTGAATGACATTCAGTGAAATTTTCACTGATACTAATCTCTGAATCTGCTGATTCTCTCTATGGGGTGTACTAGTGCAAGTTATCTCACTTTATCAAAGAGGCAGTTAATTTACCAAAAGAACAGTAAATCTTGTGAGCATGTTTGTTCTAGACTTCACAATGCTCAACTAGTTTTCCAAAGCAAAATGCATACTGTAGACTATGTAGTGTTGCAATGAGGTATTTTGCTGTCAGCCTCTCTGCCCTATGAGCTGAGTACACCCGCTATCCCTAGGGCTGGTGTTGAAGGAAAGAATTAACCTTGCAATGTTTCCAGATTTTTGTTTGTCTTTCTGAATGTATCTTTATAACATGGGCAGTATTCGTGTGTCTCTTTTCTCAGTGATTGATAAGACTTCTATTTAACGAATTTCAATTTTTTTTATTTTTATTCTAACTACCAAGTCACACATACTGTTTTGGACACCATGTACTTCCTTGCATATGCCAGGTTTTAAATCCAGCCATTCTTGTTTTCCAAGTACAAAGCTATTTCCATTTGAAAAGCCAAAGTTCTTAATCTCAGCATTGACCACAGTGTTGCTCCACTGGTTTGGTTTCAAAAGCAAACCAAACTAAATTCTGCAGCTTTATTTTAGCCCCTGCAAAGAACTGCTGAAAGAAAGTGCTGCTTTACTCAGTATCTCTCAGCAATATTAATGGGGTAGTGGAAGAGTGAAAGACCAGAAAATACAGTTGAAATGTTGAAAAGTTGAATGAACAGTCTTTTCCTTTCTGATCACTTTTTTGCCAGATTTCACTTTGTGCTATCGACCCACATTGAAGTACACTCGAGAATCTGGAATGTAACACAGATCAAACCGTTGGCAGGGTGTACATCTGTTTCACTTGGCTCAAAAAGCCTGTTCCAGTTTTTGTAGGGAGCTGGCAAAGCTTAGTACTTTCTCTGCTCTTTTTCCTTGCATTCTCTAATGGTTTGCTGGCAAACAGGCAGGAAATACTAACTGAATTTGCAAAAGCTACTTCAGCAGGTTGTTAAATTAAATTAAAGTGGTGCTAATGGCTTAACCACTTGGCACTACAGAGCTTGGCTTTTTGACCCTAGTCTGCTTTACTGAAGTTAACAATGAATTTTAAAAAAAAAAAAAAATAAAAAAATTCCAAGCTCCAGGGGTTTATTTTGCATTTAAAATTGCTCCAGAAGCATTATTTTGAGTAACATGAAAGAAGGATGAAATATTTTGACCGGCTGGGATTTGCAGATAGTTCCAAGGCCAACTTCCCTAAGCCTTAGTTGTCCAAGGAAGTTTCACTCGGTGAAGGCAGGGCAAGAGATGAATGTGGCTTTGTGTATTTGTCACAGGTCTAGTCTACACTTCATGTAAATTGCACTGGGCTGGTTGATAGTTTGCTGTCATAAATGCAGTGAGACAATGCTCTCAAAGGTATTAGGTGCTTTATGTAAAAGGCAGTTTTTAAACTCTGGTTGTTCTGCGATCTTTGTGCAGTGTTCCAACATCTGACACAGGCATCCCCTAAGAAATTAAAAGTAGCCAAGTTTAAAATCTCCTTCTGCTAGACCTGTGTTAGGGGAAACTAGTAGGGTAATGTTCTTGGAGTGCTCCCTTGGAATTTGTAATGAAGGGATTAGTAAAAGCAAACTCGTTGGAAATGTGCCATGAAAACTTGTGAACAGATTATTATGCAAAGTGTTGTAGTTGCGGGAAATGCCTGAACTTGAACAAGCTGAGTTTTGTAGCAGAAGCACAAAGGCAAAAGGCCTGTGGGATTTTTTTATGTTGCACTTAGTAACTAGCATTGAGATTCTTGGTCCCAGACCACATAATGCTAGCAGGCTGCCAGTTTTCTACTTAGAACTTGACTGCTAATGAATAATCATGTGCAATACATCACTATTTATTTTGCCAGTCTTTACTGTTCATGTGAGGAAAGAGGTCTATTTGGACAGAAATGGGATTATAGTTTTAATTTAACCTTTGAGAAAAGTGGGTTAGATCGTTGGCATTATCAGGGTACATACATTTGAGATTCACCCCTGCATTTTTGCTAGAGCGGCTGCACAGTGTGGATGCTGCTGTCTTTTGCACTAAGTGGTTCTTTCTAGGACTTGATGGGCAGATGTGTGGTCAGTGAATTGGCAGCCTGTGCAGCCTGTCTGAGGGTGTCCTTGGGAGCACTGCAGGAAACCTACAGGGCGTGTCCTCATGTGGTACAAAGGATTAAGTTTGGTCCAAAAGATTTGCATAGCATTTGGGTTTCAGGATGCTTCGTTTCTGTCAAAAAAACACTGCATGTTTAGAACTGTAAGAATTTAAATAGTCCAGATTGTGGGTTGTTAAGATCTCTAAAAGCAAACATAACATTTTGTTCCTGAAACATTTTGCCAATCAGTAAACAGGATTGTTGCCTTTTGCTGTTTGTTTTTCTCTTTTTAAGTAATCTGACTGAAAAATGTCCTTTCCTCTTGCAGTATTTATATCATGGGATTGGTACTGGAATGGATAAAGAATAATGGTGGAGCTGCAGCTATGGATAATCTTAGTTTAATCAAATCACGAATGATTTATGATATCATAGACGAATCTAATGGATTCTATGTGTAAGTTACTATGCTTTTCCACTTGGTTTCAGTATCTATTGCAGAGCCAAACATAACTTTTAAGAGTCTGATTGCAGTATATTTTTAAAGTTACCTTTTCAGCGTGTAGAGCTTTTGAGGAATCCTAAAATTCTACTGGATTTGTGCAAACTATTCACTTGTTAACTCTTTAAGGATTAGTCTCATTCCAGTTGGAAGTTATTTCTTATCCTATATTTATCAGTTCTGAAGCATATTCATAACATACATGCTATTAAATAGTAACATAAATTCTAATAAAATTAAGGGGCCCAGGGCAAGAGTGTACAGAAACCAGATACTCAGAGCCTGGTTTGGATGTTTACTGAGTCTACTAGGGAAATGCAGGCCAGGACAGAGAAAGTGGCTTGCGAAGAGTCATAGAGATCACTTTTGCATCATACTCTTCCTGCTGTCTTTCAGAAGTTGATTCTTCATTTTTCTCTGTAAAGCAGAGCATTTTTATTAGCTAATCATGGCATGTTCTTCAACACTTTATGAAACAGTAAGGAAGATCTGACCTAGGTGCAGAAAACAAGCAGTACATTTTTTTTAAGAATTAATTATTTTCTTCAACTATTTTTTATGGTTTCCCAGAGCACATTTAACCCTCTGATTTTTACATAATTTTACAATGTATTTTTGAATGCATGGGGCTCAAAATATGGGTGATTTTTGGAATAGTTGTAATACTCATCAAGCTCAAACTAGTAAGTGACTGAAACTGCAATAGATTTTCCTTTGCTTTCAGTACAAAATCAGTAGTTTGGGAAGCTAGTTAAGTTTCAAGTCAAAGTTAAGATAGGATAAGTTAAATTTGCATCTGATATTAAAACTGGCTTCAATCTTAATTGGCAGTATGTAGTTTAATCATAATATTTAATCTGCTTATCCATTCAATTAATGAGAATAACTTTGCTGTTAGCATGGTGATCTAGATTGTGATCCTACCCTAGTGAAATTCTGAGGGTTTTTCATAAACATCTGTACACAAATAAGCCTTGATAAAACATTTGTCATAATAGAAGTCTGTTGCTGGCAAGCTGGCCTGTAAGGCTGTGTGTGAGTGGGAAATGCAATAGAGATGGAATGGTAAGTACTCAGTTAGGAAAGCAAAGCAGTGTCAGTACCTGAGCTGTGTGCATCTTACTAAGCAACGCAGTTAAGACTGTGGATTTTTAAAACTGGGCCTATGACTAGAAGGAAGACTAATCTGAATCTCCCTTCCCAGCTTAAATGTGCCACCTAACCTGTAGTATGCTTCGCAGGGGCAAGCTTTGTGGGAAGCCATGTAGTGAATGGGGAGTTTTTTCAGCAAAGTGCTGTGTGCTGTTTAGTTTGCTTTCCAAAGCCTGTGCACCGAGTTACATCTCGTTGCTTAATAGTAACTGCATCTCTTAAAAACTAAGTATAGCTTCAGCTACTCAGCAGGAATATGCTTACAAGGATAAGACTTTGTGAACAGTGTTTTCCTAGGTGTATCTGAAGCAGAAAAATTTGCATAGGCACATATTATCATCGAGTTTTTTTTCTCTTCACAATGGAGAAATCAGTACAAAGGAGCAAGAGGGGAACTAAAAAGGAATTATAACAATTCTTGGTCAAATAGAATAGTAGCAGGTATGAAATTTACATGCTTTATGAGAACTTATCCGCAATGGATCCTTACAAGAATCTATATTACAGACTTAAGAAAGAATAAAACTGGAGGTTTTGTATCATCTTTGTAACTAGAACCACTAAAGAAAAAAAATTTAATTTTTTTCCCCCCCTCATTCTTGTCTTCAGTGTAATTGAAGGGAAATTTGCTTTAAATGTGTCTTGAATTTTCTGCTTTAGACTAAAGAGAATTCTAAGAGGCTGAAACTGTAATGGACCTCATACATGTAGTGGCCATGGATGGAATGCAAAATTTGTTTTAGACACCTTTTGTCTTCTTGATGTTCTGCTAATGTAGGAGTACAAATAACAGAAGGATAATTTCTGTGTAAATTTCCGTATGCTATTTTCCTTATGCTATATTCCTCTTCTTCCTTTAGCTTTGTTTAGATGAATCAAGCTCATTTCTGGTGACACTTGTAACTAGCAGAGTAGAACCAGGTGTTACAGTTCTTGGAGGTAGAGTAGAAACTTGAGACTTAATGAGAGTTTGCTGTAAATAACCTCAGTTACCTGGGAGAGTGTAACTGATACTGTTGTGGGTGTCATGGTGGCTTTTACTATGTTTGTTGTAACTAAGTCTGTTTACAGACCTCCTGTACTCTGGGGCAATTTTGAGTATTTCAGGAAGGGTTAACAAGCCTTCCACTTACTGGTTTTTTTTATTACACTTACTTAAAAAATGAAGGTTGCTTTGTTTCACAGAAAATAGTATTTTCACTTGTGAAGGAATTAAGTCTGATGCTAATTTACACTTTCTGAAACTGTATGCAGCTGAAATAGTGCACAATGCATAACTTATTACATTCTGCAACTTTTCTAGGTGTCCCGTGGAGAAAAAGAACCGAAGCAGAATGAATGTCCCTTTTCGCATTGGCAGTATCAAAGGTGATGAAGCACTGGAAAAGAAATTTCTTGAGAAAGCTGTGGAACTTAACATGATATCTCTGAAAGGACATCGGTAAGCATTAGAGTCAGATGAATCACTTTCCTGTGTAGAATAAACCATTGCTGCAGTGAAATAGCAGCAGGCATTTGTGCATCGGCTTGCCAGCCTTTTTCACTGCAAACTGTTCCTCACGTTGGTTTGGCATCACTTGGGAATAGCAGCCTAGAGATGGTAGTTGGAGACTGCTGGTGGTTCAAACTACTGCTTAGGTGGGGTGGTACTTAATGAGCTTTCCCCTTAGTTCTGCTTTCTTCTCCAATTGATCAGTCTGGCTCTGTGCAAATACCAAAGAAGGTGACTCTTTGGTTCTTATTGTATCATTGTATAAAGCCTTTCATTAAATGGCTTCTCTCGCTGGTTGCAATAGTTCCTCCCCAGGTTCCGTGGTGTTTGTAGGAATAAAAATCATAGCTTTCTGTCACAGGGCTACAGCGTTGGAGCTCTAAATGACTAAGCACTGAGTTTCTCCAGACTGCAAGCTTGCCTTGAAAAGTTAAATGTTGCTTCTCATTGACACAAAATGTGAATTTTATCCCTTTGAAGCAGGGCTTGGTTTGAATGTCTGTGAATGTTGTTAGTGCTTTTTTTCAGAACTTACAAAAATTTTTTCTGCCCTCCTTTCTTCAGATCTGTGGGAGGAATCCGTGCCTCTTTATATAATGCAGTGACTGTTGAAGATGTTCAGAAGCTTGCAACATTCATGAGAAGCTTCATGCAGATGCATCAGTCATAAATGCCCCTGGGCTAGAGTCATGCTGCACATCCATGAAATAAAAGCTAAATGGTTTGAAAGTGACTGTGATACTGCACAGTATTAGCACACAAATTGTATCTTCTTGTAGTTCCTGTAGCTAAACTCATGGGACTGAGTTTAATCTTGCAATAACTTGGTAGCCTTGGCTTCACTGAAGGTGAGGATCGCCAGACCGATCAAGATTGGTTCCTAATTTGCAAAACAATTCTTAATGAGTACTTAAAGCATGCATAGCATTGAGTGATGCTATGGATCTCAGTCTGTTTCTTCTAGTCACAAGTTGCTTTAGAAATGCCTTCTTTTCAGTAAACTTCAGGAGGCAACATTTGTGATAAGCTTTCTGTAATGCTTTACAATTACTCTCTGAAGCTAGAAGTACTGGTAGGTGTTCTTTGAGGATATCTACTTGATTTATCAGGTATATTCTAACAGTATAACACCAGTAGTATTTAGGACTTAATGTCTGTGTTTTTAACTTTTAAGACCTTCCCTTCAGGCTTGAAGCTCTATCTTAACTGTTCCATGAAGCAATACCCATTGTGGTTAAAGTCTCTGTAGGACTGGGCCTTTTTTCATAATTATCATTTATTGGTTTAAAGCTAAGATGCATGAGCATGTAATTAAATCAACATAGAAGATGTTTATTTCTCTATGCATTTTGTTTATTAAACTTCTATAGGTTATTAATTTTGGACTCTTATTTTGGAGTGTGCATATTTGCTTTTGCCAAAAACTTGTGTCAACCTTGTGGTGAACTGGATTGATGTATTTCACTTAATGGATCTGTGACTTTCTTTACACTGACTTCCTAGCCCATAGTGCAGCAGACTCTCCTGTCAGGTGCCTCTTAGGTATCTTCTCTCTGCTCCAGTATTTTCTTTGCCTTTTCATTGCTTCAGTCCCTTTTGTATGTGGGGCTTTGCCCAGCTGCAGTAAATACAAGCCTGCTGTTTCCTGTAAATATCACACTTCTGGTCCAATTTTCTAACTTGATCCTTCTGGCTCATTCCAGACTTCAGTGCTCTGACCTAGAGAAGGAGCTGTTGTTACGCAAAGGTCTTCAGCGCATCTTCTGTTACAGTATTCTTGAGTTACTTTTCTTTCTCAGCTTGTGAATTTATTGCCAGTGACCATATAATGATACTAGCCTCCAATTTTAACTTAAGTAGAAGCTATCTGCTAGTATCAGTGTTCAGCATTACTGCAGCTGGTTTCATACTGTAAACAATTTGGTACAGAATGGGGATTTTTTTTTTCCTAATTTTTATATAACACCAGTAGAGTGGTAACAATGTAATAATGATAACAATGTACTGTTCCTTTATTGATGGAAACTGAAAGAAAATCTGTGTTTTTGTACGAGCATAGAGTTACATTCCTATCTGAAAAGTCAGTTTATAACTGCTCTGAGGTTTTGTCAACTTAGTGTAACTCAAATAAATTGGATGAAGAAAATAAACACAGCATGCTGTGAAGTGTGAGTCTATCTGAAGCCTTTTGGTGTTGTCATTTTTGGAACAATGAGAAGTTGTGCATAATGTCTCTTAGAATTTTAGATGGCAGTATCATCCTTTTCCATAAAAAGCAAACCTTCCTTATGTTTTATTTCGATAGTCTTTCCTACAACTAGCATGGAAACAAGAGTGTTAACATGGGAAGGCTTTGAAAACCATTTTTCTCTGTCTATCATCAGACCTTAATCAGAGTCCATATTAAGCTTTTTAACTTTTTAAAGTTCTGCATCCTTTGTGTTTTGTCTACTGTAGCTGTGGCTTGCCCCTCTTTCCAAAATGTAGCAAATCTTTCTGTTTTAAAATAGCCTTGCATTCCCCTTAGCAGGTGCTCTTTCCTGTGAGACCACAAAAAAGCATTCACTGCTGTGTGCAGTTGACGCATGAACCCAGCAGGGAACCTCTTTGCTTCTGAATTGTGCCTAACATTTTGTCAATTAAAGGTATTTTTTGCCTTTCTGGGTTTTAAAAAAAATTGTTTACGAGGAAAATGCAGAGTGAAGTCTACATTAGCAGGCAGTGACTGGCTGTCATGTGAGGTGGATGCAAGAATGGTTGGAAGACTGTAGCACATGTTGAATGAATTAGTTAGTGGAGATTTGTTTCAGGCTCATCTGTGGAACAATGCTTCCCTTTCAAGCTGCATCCCTGAAAGATGCAATCAGAGTACTGAGCCATGGTAGAGAAATCCCACTCCTTCCATCAGATTAGTAGGAGGAATTTCAGGGAGGGGTTGCAAGGAGTCTTGCTCTGTTTCCCATATGTCAGCACTTCCAGTCTGGGTCACTAATTGCAGTGTTTGGAAGCAGGGCTTTTCTTGGTATGGTATGAATACTCCTGAGGCTTTTAAAGGTTTTGAAAAACAGAAGAAAAATACTGGTATCCTCTAGGTTTGTGTATGCAGATGACTTCTTCAATGAACAGTGCTTCCATTTCCTCTAGTGAGTTGACCTTGTTACATCTCCTAGCTTCTGTTTGATTTCACAAAAGTAGTTGCTAGCATTCTCCTCAGTTTGTAGTATAAATGTCTCTGGCCACTGGTAAGAGACAGTCCTGGTCTGAAAAGAGGAGGCTGCCAAGGAGGTTGGGCACCCCCTCTGGTTTGGCTCTGCACACTGAGGAGTCCTTTAGCTCTGGTGAGGACAACTGTAGATCAGGAGGGTACTCTGTTCCTCAGGACTCCTGTCTTTTGTCATCAGTAAGGGCATTCTGTAGCAGTTGTGGTACCATCTTTAAGCTTGGCACAAAAGAATTAAATAAGGAGTCTGCATTGCCACATCCTTATTTACTTTCTAATTCTAGTGGAGGTAAAAGATTCAGGTGAATCACTGTGAATCATGAATGTGATCCTTCTTTTCTCCTCTCTCTCAACTGTGATTCTTTTTTCCTTTCTCTCAACTTGTAACTGGCTTAATATTTTTAGATGTAACCAGGGATGTTTGGACATAAAAGTTTTAAGCCTTTTCTTGGCTTTCAAGTTAATGTTTGGAATGAAACAGGAATAATAGACATCATATACTGATGGATTTGAAGTTGTCCAAGTATGCTGAAAACATTATTACAACTGGCACTGTGTTGGTGTGTGATTAATGTTTGCTACATTTCATTTTCTGAATAGAAAATGAGGGTGAATCTCTTTGTATTTGATAAGGATGTATCTAATTAAAAAGGGAAGTGTTACAAGGGTTTATGTGAAAACAGTCACTTTAATTGGAAAGAGGTATCACCATTCCTATATATAATTGGACTCTTGATAATTTAAAACCAAGATTCATGACAGTCTGTGATAAATTGGTCTCTTTTAGGCTAAAGAAGCTATGAAGTTATAATTACTAATGGATTACTGAATGGTTGGAGGAGTGTGATCAAAGAGATGCAAGGAGATATATAGAAGAGCTGGTAACTTGTGAAGATACATTTATTTTTTAAGTAGCTAAGAAATAAATATGTATTTGATGTGACAAAACCAAAAGCTGTGCAGTTTCTGAAATTCCAGAAAATGTGAATTCAACCTCTTACCCTTGCACTGTTCATAAAAAGCAAAAATTGTGGTTTTCAGTAAGTGGTTTAATTACAAATGATATGGAGGAATCAAGTGAGAAAGGTTGAAATTTGCTGAACTATTAGATAAATTACCATTAAAACTCTTAGGATTTTTAATATGGTGAACAAATCTTAGTGTGATTGTTTTAGTTCCATGATGTAAAATGAAGGCACGTGAGAGACATATTGCTAAAACTAGGGATGTCAGTGGCAAACACTTCTTGCTGTGTACTCCTTGCTCTGTAGCTAAATATTTTTCCATACTGTGAGCAGTAGTTCTTGGATTTGAAGCAAACTATGTGAAACTTTCAAGCTCTGGTGCCAGTTTCTGTAGCTGGGCACACCAGAACTAAAGTGTTGCAAAAACTAGAAAACTTAGTTCTGGGTCAGCACTGATTTTAGGGTCACACTGGCTTGTGACTTTTCTTCCTTACCATGGCAGCCCAAACCATGCTGCTTTTGGACACATTTTTATTACAGAAACAGAGCTCTTGTCTTAGCACTAGACAGGTGTTAACCCTTGTCTCAGTTGTGACTGCACTTCACCCAATGTCCCAGTACCTGAGTTGTAAGCCAGGTCTGGTCTCTCCATCAGAAATGAAGTTACAGGTTTTGATTGTGGAGGTATTTCAGTCATCCACTTGAATTGTTACCCCTCCTGGTTGGTTGGTATGGCATGGAAGGTTGTATTCAGTTCCCTAAATCTGGCTGGTGATGTGGAGTAGCTTCAGGTAAGTCAGGCCATTGCTTGGGTGGTGTGAGGGGTCCTATCCTGTGGCAAGAGAAAAGGAGATAAATGTGATAGAGCTGTGTGCTCTCTGACTTCAGCAGGAAGCACTGGGCCAAGCTGGTGGTGAAGTACATGAAAGGTAAGTGCTGGGTGAAAGCTGATGAAACGGATGAATATATTGCAAGGCTTTGGAACTAAGTTGTGTAAAACCAAAGAAGAGGAATAGAGACAGGAGAAAATAAGAAGGTAATAAAAGATAAACTTTTACCTCTTGGTGTACAAGTTGGAATCACTTGAAGAGGTAGCTCTCAGCCTTGCTTCCCTAACCTTATTATCCCAGAAGAGTATTGCTTATTTTCTGGCTCCACAAATACAGATGTCACTGTAAGGGATGTAGTGAAAATGTGGCTAGAGTGAGATATGTGGCAGAACACACCTACGTATTATGTCACTTAAACGTGAGTGTGGAGCAACACCCTCACCTTGTACGCACAGCCATACAGTATACCCCCAGTGTGTGTGGGTATACATGTACATATACACATACATGTATGTATACATACAGTGTGTGATTTACTTGAACTGTATTGTAATGATAACTGCAGATGAACAGCATTTTTTGTTCAATTACTTCTTTACCTCTCTGTTACGGTTGGAGAAGCATTCCCATTGTGTTATGAATACCCTCTAGCACTGCTTGTAATCACAGCATTACTCTGGAAGGAAACTGTTTGACAGCACATTGGACAGAATCTTTAATTGGCAGTTGAGTGTATATTTCAGCTAGTGAAAAATAATCTGCAATATTACCAGCAGACCTTCAGCACTTTCATGTAATATGTGCAAATTTATGTGTGTACAGTAAGCTAGAATACTACGTCAGCCACGCTTGGCAGAGAGAAGACAGCCACATACATATCTGTGAGTCTTAAACAAGCTCTCAGCCAAGTTTTGCTTGGTTTGACATCTGACTACATGTTGGCAGGTGCTCTGTACCCCGTTTGAACGAAAAAAATTGTCTACACACATGATGGAATGCATCCCAAAGATCAGACACAGTTCCTTCTTTAAAATATCATGGTTATTGCTCTTTTTGTGAAGTTTTAATTTGTGTTCTGATCATGTTGATTCTGATGATTTTACATATCACTGAAAGGTGACTGACATGCCCATTATGGAAAAAGTTCTACAGCTCTTCCATGGATGTTGCTTTCAAGACATTAAACTCTTGACAAAAAGTATCTCTGGTGGGGTATGAATTTATGCTCTCATAAGGCCCCACCTGAAGTACTGCATCCAGCTCTGGGGTCCCCAGTACCAGAAAGACAAAGACCTGTTGGAGCTGGTCTAGAAGAGGGTCACAAAGATGATGAAAGGGCTGGAGCACCACTAATCTGAAGACAGGCTGAGACTTGGGGTTGTTTCAACCTAGAGGTGAGAAGGCTCCAAAGAGACAGTATTGTAGCCTTTCAGTATACAGAGGGGGCTTATAAGGAACATGGAGAGAGACTTTTTCATTAGGACCTGTAGAGACAGGACAAAGGGCAGTGGTTCTAAACTGAAAGAAGGGAGATGAGGACATAATGGACACAAGGAAGAAATTTTTTTGTGATGAAGGTGATGAAACACTGGCATAGATTGCCAAGAGAGTCTGCGGAGATGAACACATCTCTGAGGTGTTCAAGGACAGTTAGATGGGACTTCGGGCAACCCGGTCTAGAAGGAGATGTCCTTGCCTGTGCAGGGGCACTGGAACTAGTTGAATTTTGACAGCCCCTTCCAACCCAAACCATTCTAGGGTGAAACACATCTTTTGTTTTAGAATAAGGCTAGTGTAAATCCTACTTCAAGATTTGTACCACCAGTGAATCTGTACTGAACACAGAAGTACAGCATTACTGTAATTAATGCTGAAAAGAATCACAGGAATAGTTCACAAATCAGAATAGCCTTGTCTCAACAATACTGAACTATCACCTGCAAATACTGAGCCAAAATGCTGAGTGTTGGTAAACCCTTACTGAAGCACAATGAACAGCATCAGAAGACTGTTTGGCCCAGTGTGTTTGCTTCCAGTTCCCACATTTGTAAAAATTGTTTACTTAGTTTAAGAATATTGTTCCTGGTTTTAGAGAATGTAGAGCTTATTTTGTTAAGAATGCTCACGCAGAATGAAAGGCATTGAAGAATTTACTTAAAGGATCAAATGTCTGGGGATGTGGTGTGAAGCAGCACTCTTTGTGTGGCTTTCCTTACTTTTGTGAAAGGGAGGACATTAGGACACAAAGGCATCTTACTAAGAGGTTTAGTTCTGGAGTAAGGCTGAGTTGGAAGTAGACAGGAAGTAACCGTATTTGTAGACTAATAAAACTATATTCACAGATACTCCTAAGAGAGCATAACCAATCTGGAGTGCTGATATCCATTATCCCCTGTGTTAAACCCCAGGGAATGTGGAAGATGCCTTGTTACACACAAAGAATAACCTTGTATTTCAGTGATATGTCTTTTATTTCAGATTAAGTGAAACAAACAGGCTAGCCATTTAGAAAATATGAAAGGCTAGGAAGTTCTCTGCCTCTCAGGAGATATTGATGGAAAAGATGTATAAGGGCAGGAGGGGATTGCTTGTCCTCATTCTGAAGTGTTTCACAGTGCTTGCTGGCACCCTCTGTGCTAGTGTGTGCAAAACATACTGTGACAGGGCCCTGCTCAGTAAAAGCAAATAGTCAGGTCTTGGATGTGAGTAAATCTGAAAGTCAGCTCCAGGGAAAGATCCTGGAGGGTCCATGAATGCATTAGCATGTGACAAGTCTTAACAAATGTGCTCTTCACAGAGCAAATTTTAGTTCCAGTCAGGAAGAATTCTGTTGTGTGGACAATAAATAGCTTTAGGATGATTCAGCTCTATGTAGAGATTAGATCCCAGAATGCAAACCAGAAACAGTTTGTGAGATGCACAGGAGTGAAAAGCGAGATGAGCATTATATCACTTGAACCAGGACATCATCACAGATCATCACAGATGGCCTTAGTTCTCATGTGGCTTGCAAAGCCGGAGTCTCTTGCCTCAGCTTACCATCCTGGCTCACAAATGGGAAAATTCCCAGTCCCCACAGGCCACTGAGGACAAGCTGCAGCACATCTCTGAGAAATCTGAAGTTCCTGGTGCTGCAGCATGGAGCCATGAAAGAGAAATTTATTTCATCTAAGGATTTAAAGTGTGGTGATAGGCTGTTACATGTCTGACTGACTGTGTTCAGGCTACATTTAGGCTGTTTTACAGGTTATATACATGATGCACCCCACATGAAAAACCTGTGATCTAAGACAGCTTATGGGATGCAATGTTCCAGCCTCCTGAGTGTGGGGGATGGTTCAACTTTATTCTTAAAGAAATGCCTATCTTATGTTTTTGGGTTGTGGTTTTTTGTTTTGTTTTGTCTGTTTTTTGTTTCTTTGTTTGTTTGTTTGTTATCTGTAAGGCATATTCTGTCATCTAAAGTCTCAAAAAGTCCATGCCCTAGATTAAAATCCTGCAATAGTACTGAAATCTCAGTTCTAGAAAGCAGTGATTACCCTCTGAAAATAATATATTTACCATTAAAAATGTAGGCTAAAAAGGGATTTTATGGCCGTCATCCCATTACTGCTACTCATTTAAATGTTTGGGATTACTTCTGTTTTACTCTGCTACTAAGGAGAACTGATGTCAGATTGTTAGTTACAGAAACAAGATGTAAAGTTATCGCAGTTAAGCCAGAGACCTCACTGATGACCTCTGTAAGTACTCTTTCCAGGTATGCTCTGTCATGGCACTTCTTGGATCTCTTTCCCTGTTCAAACCTTCGGTCACCTGGGTGAACTGATTCAAGGTGGTACACCAGCTGCTGCAGTGTATTGTAGGATACCCTGCACTTCATCACAGACACAACAATAATCCCAGAAACTGTGCAGCTCCTCTTAATGCTGCCAATGCCACTGTGTTTTCTATTGAGTGGGATACATAAGGATTAACCAAGGGAAAGCAACTCAATCAGAACTTTACTTGGTCACCTGATATGTGTCCCATGCTAGTGGGAAGGAGAAGGAAAAGTAATGTCCATTAATTGATGGATATTTAATATGAAACACTAAATTCCAGTAATGCCCATTAATTGATGGATATTTAATATAAAACACGAAATTCCAGCTGTGATTCCTCCCCCAAATCCATGTATATATAGTGCACATCCTATTACAAAAATCCTACTCAATAAAAAATAATGAAGACAGAAGTAATTTGGAATCACTCTTAGACAATATTCTTGGCCAGGGAAGTTGAATGTGTCAGAAATGGTGGTGGGAATAGTAGCAGATACAAAGGGAATGCACAAATTAAAACTGTGTCTTTTCAGTCACTGCCTTTTAGTTGGCTGAGGCTGGCACGTTACAAAGTACAGACACTTATGCCCTGTGTGAGGAGAGCATTGTGCATCATCTACCAGATGATGTGCTCCATTTGCAATATTGTTTGTTGGCCACACAACCTCTCTTTTCTATGAAGAGCACAAGCAATCTAAAGATTCCAGCAGTGGGTGTATACTTTTGTAACCCACTCAGGAAGTGATCCTTGTAGAGAAAATGTCCCATGGATGAGATTTTTCTACTTTCCATGTATCTATCCACTGCTAAATAATGAAAGCATTCACAGGGAAATAAATTATTAAAGCTCATCTGAAGTCATTACTGCACCCCACAGAACAGTGTTTATGATAACTGAAATGGCTGCAGCACAAGTACCAATCTTGCCTGAAACTTCCTATTTTAAAAGCCCACATTCACTAGCTCGTACTTCAGCAAAAATGTGTAGGAAGAACCATCTTCCTTCACAAATAACTGCCTCAAGCCGATCTTTTGGGAAAAAAGAAAAATCTTTGCAAATAGTTCAGCTGTTTCTGAGTTCCAGAAAGAAGGTAGTTCTGTTGGCAGTGGGGGAGAAGAGATGACCAGAATTATTTAACTGGTGAATTCTCATATTCTGTAGCAGAATTCTGAAGAGTCCTTGCAATGGTCATCTGCTTCTGCCTACCTGAACTTGGCTCTTCTGTGGCAATTAGGGCTAAGCTACTCAGGGCCAATGGGGCCAGAGCTCAGCTTGCCAATTGAGGCCCTTTTATGGCTGAGGCTGCCCTGATTTTGTGGAGAGGTGGATGATTATCTGTGCTCTCCATCTAAATTGTAGTGCCCATCCTGTGCCCGTCTACCTTGACTGTAATTGACAACATACCCTGGAATCACCCAGCCTCCTGAGACCACACATATGGGCAATGCTGTGGTACTGACCATCAGTGAAGCAGGGCTTTGGATTTTATTGCACTCAGGGCAAGTGATGTCAGTCCCTTCCTTCCAATGGGCAGCTCCCTGCCTGTCTGGCCACCATCCCCTGGCTCCCTGCAGCCTGCACTGAGGGTCCCCTATAAATGCAGCTGCACCACGTCTGCCATGGGCCTTGAAGAGGGTGCTTTAATTCTCCAGATTTTATTTTCCTGGGGTGCTGTTGAGTACTGCCTGAAGTGTAGCCGAGTGACTGGCTGTGGACTTTACTGCCATATTACTGCTGGCATAGATTTTTCTGCTGCACAGTAATCTCCAATATGCTGCAAGATCAAACTTAGCTTTCTAAAATATGGCTTAAAAGCTTAGCTCTATCAGCAAATGAGCTAGTCCAGGGGAGTCTTTAATTGGTCAGTAATGCAGTGTTTAGCAACAGAAAGTAAAGGCTGTCTGCCACGCAGTTATACTCTGTCTCTGCTAATAGTCCATTAAAGCACACTTAATAAAATCTTATTTTTTAAAGTGTACACCTCCTTTTGGTTTGGGAATAAGAGGATAATAAATTAAATTTATCTGGCTCTTGGAACTCAAAAGCAGTTATCCTCTCATCCAACACGTGGCACCTAAGAGGCTGAGGGATCAGGGTAGTCTATTTTGAACTTGTCACTTAAAAATAAAAGTCTCCTTAACAAATATTGTGTAAAGTAACTACAAAGTAGAGCTTTTGGCACATACTCTGCCATTCTAAAACCTGTGAACAGAGACACAAGCTAGTAGTGCCAGTCTGTCAGGTCCCAAATCAAAGCAGGGAGCTGAGGTGCTGGAGCAGGTAGTGAGGCTCAAGGATGCTCCATGGGATGACTTCCTTTAAGCAGAGCTGAGGCCCCCATCCTCAGGATATCCTTCAGTTTCATAGGCCTGGACAATGAGAGTGCAGGCAGCAGTTTATTGTTCGGGGGAGTGGGAGAGGTGTAAGATGGTGCTGACTTAGTAAGTGTTATGCTCAGACATTAGGAACTGAAAAACTGGGGTGCGTTTTTGTCGTAAGGGGTGCTCTGCAGGTGCCCACTTTGTATCATGCTTCTTCCCATCCTAGACTCTGATTTCCAAGGCATCCTATCATCTACCTATCATCCAAATACAAGACCTCCATTGCTACTGATGTTTAGTATGCATGTATTAATCAGAATCTCACTCCACGGGCACCCCCTTGTTGTGGGGGAGGAGCTTGTGTGCCCTTGTGAAGTTGGGAGCTCTGCTGGCACTGGCATATGCCTCCAGTAGGGTCTCCCATGCCAGACAGGTCACAACTGAAGTGTCAGACAAAATGTGTCCATGGGCAGGATGGGCTCAGTAGCCATCAGGCAACCATCTGAGGAGAAAGACAACTCTTAACTCCATAACTGGGTAGAAGGAGCTCGTATAGCCCTGTAAGGCCATCCATCTAAGAGAAGGAGACTCTAACTAAACCTGCATCCTGTGGACTTCACTGTCACTGTCCAAGCTTGCTGGGCCCTGGCAGATGAACCTCAGGAGTAAAGGGTGGGGCCAGCTCCATGCATGCTGTGCCTCACCAAAAAAAATGTCACAATGCAGGCTGGAAGGGTGAACCCACACCTGTACAGCCCCTGCAGCAACAGGCGAGGGTGAGATGGGAGGTGAAACCCAACTCTGCATGCAGGTGGCTCAGGACTTTGGTCGCTTGGGAATGACCCAAGAGATGGGAGTCTGGTTTGGCAGCATCCTGAGTGACCAAGAAGCCTTTTTCAAGGAGAGCACTGTTTGCTCCACACAGAGAGGGGCCTAGAAAAGGTGGCCTGACCAAAGCTCATCTCCACCCTGCTACTCACATGTTGGACCGTCAGAACCACGCTTGATACAGTGGACAGTGGGTGTCCTGAGCATTGTTCTGCTCTAATTGCCCATGAACTTTCATGACTTAACATTGACATTGCTGCTCTCATTGAAGCTCATCAACAGAGGAGCCCCAGAGAGGAGATACAGGGACTCCCTGAAACAATCCCTCAGCTTTGGCCATACTGACTGCCATCAGTGCTCCACTCTGGCCTCCAGTCAGGAGACATGGAGACACCATCCATAACACTGCTGCCTCCTTTGGGAACACACATAGAGTCAGTCTGGAGGAGAAAAGACAGAGCAAAAAGAACCATGCCTTGGCTGTCCCCTCACAGGACACTTTCTGCTGTGCCTTTTGCAGCCACACTGCCTGTCCCACATTGGCCTTATCAGCCATCAGTGTGCTTGCAGCAAGCATGGGGAGAGCCCTTCTTAAAGCTTCGTTCCTGAAGCCAAGCCATGATTGCCCAGAATAGAAATAATAATTAGCCAAAGAGTAGAATGAAGTTAGGAAATTCACTTGTTAGCACTAGGCTTCCTGCTGTGAGGACCCGCAGAAGTGAAGAGGTGACTGACATGGAGCATCTGGCGCAAGGCCAGAGTCACCATCAAGGCCGTAAGGGGTACGGACGATCAGCACAGGGAAAGTAACCTTGCCATTTTAGCTTAGGTTCTCTGTTCTGTTAACGGATCCCAAATTTTAGTCCTCAGTTATATTTCTCTTTTTGTGTAGATTTTGAAGGCCACAGGGACTCATCTTTTATTTGCTCTTATGATGGCTGGTACTTTTTGGCTTCTGAATAAATGATGGCTGCTCCTAGCAGTGCTCCAGCTTTCACTGACGCTTGGACAAGGCACTCTGGATTTCATCAGATTGAAATAAAGACTGAAGGTATTTTATTTAAGATGACATGTTGGACTAGGGATGTTGAAGCAGCTGCTCTGTCACTATTATGATGCTCTGATTTTGGCACAAAGTCCCTTTCTTCTTTGCCACTGCTGGAATGGTTGAAATAAGCAAATGCTGCAGACAACAACCCAGCCCTCAATTTCATTTTCAAGTACTACTCAAGGGATGTCTGTTTGATTTTCTTTGAAGAGGCCACTAATCCTGTTCTGTGCTGTCAACGTGGAATGATGGCACTTGATTGCTGAAGACCCAGAGCCACAAATTTAATGCCTGATGACTTTTATTAGAATGAGAGCTCCATTGAAAGTGGTGCTGCTCAGCATGACTAATTTAAAGAGCTTTTTCTCTCACAGATTGCTGTAACTGTTTTAGGGTGCTAGGGGTGCAGCAGTTGCCTCCAATCCCCAGGCAGAAGTCAGGGTATAAGGTGGTTCTTCTGGAGAATATGTGCATGCTGTGATCCTTAAAGAGTGTGGAAACTGACTCTGCAAATCACCTGTTTATATCACAGTAATAACATGAAATAAAAATGATAAGTGATTTGTCAGTGACTGTAGGATTATTATTCTGTATCTCACCCTTTAAGAAATTAGTTTCTGAGATGAAGAGAATACTGACACAGTAAGGAAAGAATAAAGCAATGCTGAAACTGGACTTAAACAAAATTCTGCATTTCAAAGCACTGTACGCCTTTTAGAAATGCTATACTTAAAAACTCTGCTCATCATAACAGGTGAAAATAAGCAACCACTGGAAGACTCATCTTTTATGCCCTGGTTATACAATCCTTTGGTGCTCGCTACTGTCAATTTCTAATTCACTCCTACAGCATGCTGTAGCAAATGATACTGAAGTTATATATAAATATTAATTAAACTTTCCAATAAATCACCCTGATGATGTTTTACAATGTTTTCATTTTGCCTGTTGCAACAGCTTTTACAAAGAAAAGGATACTTGTGTATGGATATACTTTTGTATAAATCCTTAACCACAATGAAACTAGAGATTATCTATACACCAAATATTTTAATTTCTTCCTTTTAAATCCAAATGCTTTTCAGAAGCTTCATTATTTTCAGGGAGTAACTAAAAGACACAATATATCCCTAGCTATTTATATTTAGATTATAAAAATATCAACATGAAATTCCATTTGGAATTCAAGGTGGTACTTGGTCATATTTCAAGCGTATGATCTTGGTACAGTTCTTGCTGACCATCCATCACAATATAACATAGAAGTTGAGTTTCTATAATCTTTTTATTGATATCATTGTCCTGGTAAGAATTTGGCTTTTATACCTTTGGCTGCTGTACTCCTCTCTGAGTTATGGTCTGCTTCATATGTTTGTTTATTAAAATTGGAACTTAACTATGAAACAAAGTAGCAAAGAACTTCGAAAGTATGTAGTCCCAAAACCTTCCTTCCTGAAACCTCTCTTTCAAAGAAATGTCCTTTTTAATTTTAATTTTGCGTAACACTTCTCTTGTTTCTAAAGTGCTAAATAATTGGAGAAAATTATCCTAAAACTTAAAATGTCTCCTCATTCCATGGTGTTCTGAATAAAATACCAGTTACACCTACCCATTACATTAGTCTGCATTGTTAGCACTATAAAGCAGGGATTTAATCTTTTTTATAACGAATTTCTGTGTGCATTTATGATGTCACAGTAAGAATTACTTTTACATCTGCAGAACTGTAATTTTCAAACCTTAAAAGATTCGTAAGTATGTACATACATATTTATATTTTTATATGTATGGCTTACTAACAGCTTGTAGATATTACAGTGAGAGGAACAACAAAAGAACAGAGAAGGAACTAGTTTATTCTGAGCAAGTGGACAGAAGTTTTGCTGCCTGCTGAAGAATTCATATTTTCTGAGAAGCACTTGGACTAGTGTAATGCAGTTAATAAATACATATATCCAGTACACCCAGGAATTTGCAGGAATATATTGTGAATACTACTTTAAAAGCACATTAAATTTTTAGATTTCCAGGAACTGCCTTTGTGCACTGGATTATAAAACAGAAAATCACCAGAATTCCAGGAGAGCAATCAGAACAGAGAAGGCTGGTTAGGTACTGGACTGTAATGTGGGCAATAAACCCTGCTTATGATAGTCTCCCAGTCATAAACTGGGACTATTAACTTCCTCTGACTGAACCAGAGGGGAAAAGCAGTAATTTCTTTTACAAGCAGAAGAAAAGGTTCTGCTCAATAAAGAGCAATTAAACATTTCCTATAAAAAAGAATGCTCAGGAGCTCATTCCACTGTCAATAGGCATGTGGCCATCAAAATCTTTCTTTTGGGTCTTGGAAGAACATTCCATACTATTTGTGTATTTATTACATCTCTGCCATCACAAACTTGACAGAAGCGAAATCTTGTTGGGGTGAATGGTTCCACTGGATTATTAGTGATGTAATGAATTTCCTTCTCTCTGCAAACAGGTAATCTTTGGTGTTTTTTCAGAGATGAGGGGAAAAAATGAGCTCTTGTATGCTAATCTTGCTTTGTATAATGAAGGATGAGTTTTTCTTTCTTTAATTAGTTTATTTCCTCAGTTAGGTATTTGTTGCACTGCTAGTTTGGATCAGTGACCTGTTCAGGGAATTATATTATATCATTATGCACTGTATAAAGAAATACTTGCTTTCAGTCTCCTTAGGTTACAAGACTGTTCTGTTGTTATTATGTTTGTTTTAGGCTTTAAGTCTTGCAAACGTTGTCTGCCACAAAATGCAGAGAAAGAAGAGCCCTTTTTTGTGTGGAGTTCAGAACTGGGCAACAGTGAAAAATGCAGAAATAGCAGACATGGCTTCTAGCTGTAAGAAGAATGGCCAGGGAACAGAATGACTTCATTTTCATAATATACTGGAAGCATTTAGCCATATGAGTAATTTTCTTTCTAGCAAAAGGGTAATAAATTATTGCCAATTACTCCTTCAGTTTATCATTATCAGCATGTAACAGTCATATCACTTTAACAGTTCATAAAAATGAGGCATTTCACAGGGTTTTATTAGTATCTGGATTGCTGTACTAAACAGCTTTCAGAAGAGAGCTGCATCATTCCACTGCTTCCCATCCATCACCAGCTGGCTATCAAAAGGTACAGGAGTAAAACAAACAACGAAGATTACTGCCCACATGCTGGTCCTCTTTCCACTATGGTATCTGCAGTAAATGAAGTTTGGTCTGTCTCACTGCAGCTGAATTCATGCAGCATCTAATGCCAAAAAAAGCACCAATATTACTGGCATTTCAAAACTTATTTCCAGTAATCTTCCTACTGGAGACTATGTTGTGGGCTAAGTACTTCAACACTTAAGAAAAATCCTCACTGAAGGTTGACAAAAATTTGACTTGACTCAACATTTTTTTCCAAGATAATTCTATTGCACTAGAAAGAGTACGTGACAGAAGAGCTGGAGCTTTTTCTCCCAGAGATCACCCCATAAGTATCTGTCGTCTTGTGACCTGTCTATCACTAAGCCTCCTCAGAACGGGTTACAAATCCTATATCTCATTGCAGTTGCATTTTCTGTCTGAATAAAAGCAGATGAAGAAGTAGGAAAGCAGAGTTAAGGAGGCAGAAAATACTCAAAGGCAAGTATGGCAAAGAGGATATCTGCCAAAGAAGGAATGGGAAGCAAATTCTAGCACCACTATATTGCCATTTTCTTTAGCTAGGTACAAAAAGGTTATTATAAGGTTATAATAGAGTTTATATATATATATATATAAAGGTTATATAAATACATGTAGCATGGGGAACAAACAGGAGGAGTTAGAGATCTGTGTGAGGGCAAGGGGCTGTGATCTAGTGGGGATTTCAGAGACATGGTGGGACAGCTCACGTGACTGGAGTGTGGTCATGGGTGGTTCTGTCCTTTATAGGAAAGACAGGGCAGCAAGGTGAGGTAGGGGAATTGCTCTTTACATAAGAGAGCGACATGAACGTATTGAGTTCTGTCCAGGGGCAGATGAGGAGCAAGGTGAGAGTTTGTGGGTGAGAACCAAGGAGCAGGCTCATGTGAGGGATACTGAGGTGGGTGTCTATTAGAGGTCACCTGATCACAATGAGGAAGTCAATGAGGCCTTCTACAGGCAGCTGGTAGCCACCTCATGTTCACAGGGCCCTGGTTCTTATGGGAGATTTTATCTACTCAGGTATTTGCTGGAAGGCTCATTCAGCAGCCATTCACAGTCCAGGAGGTTCCTCCTGAGCACTGATGCAAGAAGTCTGTTTACTGGAGTCCCTCAAGGGTCAGTACTGGGATCAGTACTATTCAATACATTTGTTGATGACCTGGATGAGGGAATAGAGTGTACTATCAGCAGGTTTGCTGATGACCCAAACTGGGTGGAGTGGCTGATACTCCAGAAGGCTGTGCTGCCATTCAGAGGGACCTAGAAAGGCTGGAGAGTTGGGTACGGAGAAATTTAATGTATTCCAATAAGGGCAAGTGTAATGTCTTACATCTGGGAAAGGGCAACTTCCAGGTACCAGTATAGGTTGGGGACTGAACTGTTGGAGAGCAGCATAGAGGAAAGGGATGTGGGGGTGCTGGTGGATGTAAGCATGACCATGAGCCAGCAATGTGCCCTTGTGGCCAAGAAGGCCAATGGCATCCTGGGGTCATTAGGAGGGGATTGTTAGTAGGTCGAGAGAGGGTCTCCTCCCCCTCTATTCTGCCTTGGTGAGGCTGCATCTGGAATATTGTGTCCAGGTCTGGGCACCTCAGTTCAAGAAGGACAGGGAACTGCTTGGAAGAGTCCACTGCAGGGTGACCAAGATGACAAAAGGAGCGGAACATCTCCCTTATGAGGAAAAACTGGGGAAGCTGGTCTCTTCAGCTTGGAGAAGAGGACAATGAGGGGTGACCTCATCAGTGCTTATAAATATTAAAGGGGAGAGTGTCAGGAGGATGGACTCATGCTTTTCTCAGGGGTGACTAATGATAGGACAAGGGGCAATGGTTATAAACTGGAGCATAGGTGGTTTCATATAAATATTAGGAAGAATTTTTTCACTGTGAGGGTGACAGGCGGAGGCTGCCCAGGAATGTTGTGGAATCTCCTTCCCTAGAGGCATTCAAAGCCCATCTGGATGTGTTCCTGTGTGACCTGCTGTAGGTGACCCTGCTTTGGTAGGGGGAGTTGCACTAGATGACCTTTTGAAGTACCTTCCAAAACCTAGCTTTCTGTGATTATATGATCAGGAATACTTGAATGTTCTTTCTACCCCCTATTTTCAAAGGGAGAGATTTTCAAAGTCATAAAACTAACAATGTTATTACACGTCTCCTTTAAATGGAAATGGTGAGAACATAACAGGGTGATGGGTTGCAACTTCAGAGAGCTGTGTGTCATCCTCCTGAAGTCAATAGAGGTAGAGATTTATGGAAAATCAGACTGCTGAGTAAGAGAATTCCTGTAACTGAAAACATGGAAGAGCTTGAGAGCTTCTAATATTTCTATTAGAGCAACTGAGAGTTTGAAAAAAGAAGAAAAATTCTGAACCCTACACTGGGTCAAAACCATAAGCATTAGGTAGCATTGAGTACGATCCTCAAAAGATTTGTAACGATTTTATGGCTTCCAAGTCACTCACAGTAAAAGTAAGTGTGTGTAAATTGTTTTAGATAATTATGGGCTATGTAATAGCAAATTATTTGCAGATTGATGGCTAAATTAAAAGATACTTTGCATAAAGTATCCTACTTATTTTACCAAACCAAAACAAGAATTAGCTGGAAGATCCTTGTCACCTGTTGGAGAGAAAGATGTAAGAGATGATAGTAAATACATCCAACCTCTACAAAAGGGCTAAAGAAGAGCTTCTTTTCATTAAAAAGGGTATTTTTAAATGTTTTAAGTACTACCAGGACTGGATTGTCTACTGCAGTTTACTGAAAGGGATCTATGAGGTCAGACTTTCAGGTGCATATGGCTAAAGCATATATGAGAAAAGGGTTTGGCATAGGGTTTTTGTTCTCCTTTGGGAAAGGTACAGATAGTTAGCAGCAAAGAGAAATGGAAGATTACAAGCCATTGCTGATGGGATTAGCTCATAGCAAGTAGGAGATGTGCAACTTAACAGCTGAAAAGTTGAGGGTTGTTGTGGGTTTAATCCACACTTCCGTTTGGTTAAAAGGATGGCTGTTTGTTTTGTTTGTTTTTGTTTTTTGTTTTGTTTGTTTGTTTTCGGTTTTGGTTCTGGTTTTGGGTTTGGGTTTTTTTTCCAGGTGCTGTGCCTTCCAAGGAATATGTCTGGATTTAAACAGGAAATTTTCTCCCTTAAAGAGAAAGGTTCTACTCTACAGATTTCCTTAAAAGGGAGAACACATTCAGCATTAGAAAACTTAATAATATAGCAACAAACCTCTTATTAGGCATTTCACAAAGACTGTTGTCTTGGCCAGTGCAATTTTAAGAAAAAGTGAACTAAATGAAAAAATAAAAGTTAAGCTTTATATAATGTGTTCGAGGGTCTTTCCCTTGTACTAATATCTTTCATTTAAAGGATTCTCCTGCTACCTAATGAGTTGAGGCATAAATGTGTATGTGCATCAAAAATGTATGATATATCCAACTTAGCTCCATATATTCCATTTGAAAATAAAACCCGGCAAATTTACTAAGATATTGCAGAATTTAATAATTTATTAGTTTAACATTTAATGGCATATTTCATCTGTGCATTAATCATTTGTCCCTCTTCTGATGTAAATGCTTTTGAAAGTCATTGCTTGATGAGATAATGTAAATTCAGTAGTCTGGCAGCTGAGAACAAAGGTTTAGAGGCCTCGGATAAGTTTTTTTAAAAAATAATATATTGCAGGTTATCAAGAAGTGTTAGATGCAGTATTTTAGAAAGGAGAAAAAATCAGTCATGAATCACAAAGCAATTGCACTGATTTTGTAAAGTCTAGCTCACAGTTTTTTCTGACCTGCTTTTAACAGATGTGAACTACTCTTTATCTAGGAAGTATTTATTTCTCTGAAGTATTTTATTTGTCTAATTTATTCATGTTGCTTTGCATATGACTTGAAAAAAGAGTTTAAAGCAGTGCCTGTAAGAGATTAATCATGTCTCTCACAATTGTGTTAACTATAGGCTGTGAACACAGGAGGGAGACAAAGACTTGCTTAATGACAGAACCAGCGGTAAGATGGTTTTCTTACCTCCACTAGAAGTGTTTAAAAACTAAGCTTCAGAAAAGAAATGCTTAGAATAAACGCAGCTAGTGATTTGCAAGTATTACATATGATTAAAATTTGTATTTTTATCACATGCTTATGCTGTATTGCTTTATAAATTGCCATCTGGCATTACTCAGTGAGAAACAGTTTCCTCTTTTTCATCTTCCATTACTAATTGCTGCTATAATTCCTGGAACTGGTATCGTGGACTCCCTTCTCTGTTCTCATGCTGCCTGTGCCTTTACCTGGCATTTAGATGCTTTTGTCAATCATACAAGAATTACAACATACAACAATTACGCTGCCTCTTATTGCAGATTGCACCCTTGATGTTTAAAATAAAATACACTTATTTTAAGTACCTTTTTTTGCTTGTTTTTTGTTTGTGCTTCCTCTCATGAACTCTTAGCAAAGGAATATGATAGTCACTGATTTTTTAAAACTGTTTTCTTCCAAAATTTCTTGACATAAAAAATTATCAAACCATGACTGCACCATTCTTTGCAATCTTTTGCAGTTTGCACTGGAAGCCTGCAAAAACCTGCTGGCTGGTTGATAGCTGAGAGCCTGAAGCCCCCTTTCTCCACAGCAGAAGTACAACGTGCTTAGCCTTACCAGTGTGAGCCAACCCTAGCTCTGAATAAGCCTCTCTAGAATTCATTTTCCTTGTACACTTGGGGTCTGTCTGCTGAGACTGAAAATCTGCTCATTTTTCTGATTGCTGATATGGTTTCCTGCTTGCTGAGAGGCTGCTTAAAGTTGTCATCAATGAGACAGAGCATGGACTTTGAATTTCAGCCATGTAGTAAAAAAATAAAACCATCTGAAAATGCATGCCATCTGACGTAAAGACGGTGGAAAAGAGATGGATAGGACGAAGCAACAAAGCGATAATCTAGATGGAGTTCTGATCCTTTGTTTTTGGTAGACTGAAGATGCCCACAAATAATTCCATGTAATTAAGAATTAATATTTAAAGTCCAATTGAGTTTAGGAAATGATGAGCTGATTGTAAGTACTATTCTGTACTCTAGATACTAGTCCTGATGGTTTCCTATCGTCCTCTCAGAACCCAAATCACCTACCCTTCTTCTTCATGTTGTTATAGATTGTAACTATCCAAACAACATTTCCAAACTGCCTCAAAGAGCTGCCTTACTTTCACATGTAATGCATAGTAATTAGAATTTTACAGAAACAAAATAAAGGCATACTGTGTTGGACATTTAAAACCTCATGAGCCATTGCTATCATTGGTGCTATTAAAAGAGCATACAAACCAGACGTTTATTGGAAGTATGTGTTTAGACCATACACATGCATCATCCGTGTGACTCTTAGATTTGCAAAAGGGCCTGTAAGTTATTTCCTTTGATGTAGAGAGAAAATAATAGTACTCTAGCAGCATCAGGAATTGTTCTTTAAATATGAACGACTGTAAATTGACTGCCACTCCAGCTTTGCAATTTATCTTTGCTGGTAGTAGTGACCAGCATAGCACAAGGCACTTGGAGTTTCAGTCAGCTGGATAGTTCTGAGCAGCTCAAACAACTTGGGCATTGGCAAGCTGGCAGAGCCAGACAATTGACAATTGCACCAGTGGGAAATTTTAGGAAAATGTAATTGTAGACAGAGATAGTGTTTTTTGGTAGACTTTTGACTGCAGCTCTTCTAACTCTGATAATCATAGAATGACAGAATAATTTGGGTAGGAAGGGACCTCTAAAGGTCCAACACCCCTGCAGTAAGCAGAGAAACTTTCAACTTCCTTCCTAGCTGTGTGCTTCTGTGGCTGCAAATCCCGCAGCCCTGCAGCAGGATAGAAGGAATTACAAAAAAAAAAAAGCCTAAATTTGTTTCAGGAGCATGGGTTTGTCAGAGAATGGGAGAAGAAATCATGGAGGTTCATTTTGGTTCATTTTTTCCTGTGTTCCAGGTGTATGACTCTTAGAAGTCTTAGAAGTCTTCAGAGTGGAAGTTGATTCTTCTTTCAGGTAGAAGCAGAATCCTGCCTGTAAATTTGTTTTAATTTGCTCTAAAGCTCAGTTAAATACATGCATTTGTAATTTATTTTTGAACGGGGAGGCTGGGAATGGAGTGCAACAGCTTGTTCACTGGCAGTAACTTTGAAACATAGCTTAAAACCTTGGCATACAAATGATATTTGCACTCTCAGGCTGAGACAGTCTTCTTCAGACATGAGGCTCCTAGCCTGATTTATTATAACTTCTTGTGCAGGAACTGTGAGTATGGCATAGTTCATCATATTTGGAAACTGGCAAGGGTAGCCTAAGACTCTTTCTGGTTTTCTTTCAGCAGCTGTCAAGACAGTTATGGGGATCCTAGCTACATAAGTCTTTTAAGAATTTCATCCTCTTTCCACACCCAAGGAAATTAATAGTATTCAAAGGCTAAAATGGCTGAAGTGAAAGTATGAAATTAACACTGATGCTGTTGGAGAAGATGGTGCAACTAGATGGCCCAAAGGATGGGTAAGAGGATGCTTTACTCTGGTTTATTAGTCCAGCCTGTAACCCCCTGCTGGGTTAACATCCTCTGCCTTTCCATGCAGTTTCCTGGGCAGAGCCACTTCACAGGGTTCAGATTCAGAAGCACTCCCTGCTTCTGAAGACTGCTGCTTCCAGGGGATGTGGCCTGAGACAGAAGGAAGTTTCTCTCACTAGATGCGATGGCTCTGAGCTGTAGCTGAGAGACAGTACCCAAGAAATTTTACAAACACTCACTTTGGATGACACAAGTATTTCAGTTTACAGTTCTCTCTCCTTCTGCTGATGCTTAGGTCTGTTTCTCATCCCTAACAGTATCCTCTGGTGCCTTGTGGAAGCACGCTCACCTGGTGCTGCTGGGGTACCCCAGCTGCCTGCAGTTCATCTGGGTGACAGGTAATTCAAGTGTGTGCTGGAGGTATCCACCTGGACTGGATAATTGCCTCATAAAAATGGGAATGAAAGGAAGAGTTTGTGAATGGATTTCACAGTCAGGATGAGCACTAATGATTGTCGAGATCACTGTCAGTATTCAGAGTGATTTAAGATTTTGTTTTAGGGTAGCACAACTAATAATGTAGAGTGAAGAGGGTATCAAGAATACTGCTTTCTGCATCACAGCAGACATACTTCATAATAATAAGCAGAGAAACATCAAGGCTGTCACATCAATACCAGTGATTTCAACATGCAAAACCTGTCAGCAATATTGCATTATTTAAAAAATATAATACTCCACACAGAGACTGCAACACTACGCTCGAGAAAATAATAAAAACAAATATGCAGAGAGATAAACAAGAAAAGCAGATCCCATGTGTTAGCATTAGTTTCTAGGTTTCCTCTCCCAAGGAAATGTAAAAAATCTTCTGGTGTAAAACTTCAGACAGGCACAGACTTAAAGAGAAAAGACATATGAGGACTACATCCTTCAAGAAGAAATGAAAATGGGGGCTGTTGTGGCAAAGCAACAGGAAAGCTGAGGTTCATTTACAGCCCCTAGCTGGCAAAACTCTGTGGCTGAAGGACTGCTCGATCACTGGGGCCTGATCTCACTCCCAGTTATGATAAGGGCTGAACTTCTGTGGACTGTGAGGGAGCTGCTTAGAACCCTCAGTTCTGGCATATTTTGTGGGCAAACCAACACAAACGAAGAAAAGGAAGGTCATGTCTCTTACGAGGAGCAGGAATATCAGTCAGATAGTTCTCCTTCCTGTGCTTTAAGTGCTGAGGGGGAAATGTTATCCGTTTACATTAATTTTCATTACAACATTGCTCATATTGACTTTGTATCAACTTCTGCATATATTTTCCTGTTCAGTGTCAATAGAAAAGGGAAGGCAAAATTAAATAAGGACAAGAAAGCTATGCAGCTACTTTTAAAAAAGGAACTTTGTGTGCTTGTGCACAAAGAAGCAATTTTGCAAGTACTGAATGTTTCCTAATATTCTTCAGAAGTACTCATTTTCCTGTGCACTCATTTTCCTGTGCACATTTCCTGTGCACAGTTGCCTTGTGAGCCCATTTTAACAGATTGACATATCTTTAATGCAAAAAAGTGCAAAATTATTTAAAACCTGAAGTTACATATTACTGATATGTTAAAGTTATCCATGTGTCCATATATCCACTACATCCAAGATGTAGTGTTTAAGCCTACATCCACTACTGTGTTTAGTATACAAATTTTATTAGACTTCATGTATAACTCACAGAAAATAGTTAAAATATTTTGAAATATTTTCTGTATGAGTTGTAATTATTATTTCATAGTCTTAATGGCCAGCTATTTTATGTCAACTCTCTATACAGTGCATTTCCTTTAAATTAAAAATAACTGAAATAAAGAGAGGCAATACAAGGAAAAGAGAGACTCAGAATTGTTTTGAACAAGACAAAAGGAGAAAAAAGGGCTCTGCAATTATGATTAACAAGTTGGTGTAATATTCAGTGAAAAAAGAATGCAACTCTAGAGCAGCTGGATTAATTATGCAATATGGCAAAACAAACTATAGGTTATTATAATTTTCAGTATGCCTCTGAACTTAGACAGGCCTGAGGTCTTAAGAGTTCAGATTCTCCCCACACAAAAAGTGCTGATGTCTTTAATAATCTTGGGTGTCAAGATATAAAATGTATCTTATTTACATATACAAGAATATATTTGATGCATCTTATCCAAAATATAAATAAGATATATTTTATCTCATACATATTATATATCTTATTCTAATAGTATCTTCTATCTATGTCTGTGTGCATATACATAATAGATAGATACATATATTTCTGTGATTAGAGAATGCAGGCTAAAATAAACCTCTAATATGATCAGAAATAGAGCAATCTAGGGAAGGAAACCAGTAAGTGATCTTGAGGAAGTGAATGAAACAAATGATGTGGCCCACTTTGCTTTTACTGGAAATCTGCTATTGCCTGGGGTGTTATAAAAGTCAATCAGACAGATGAAAATAGAAAGTGAATGACTACTCTATGGTTTAACAAATTTGTAAAAAATTCATAGAAAACCTGTAGACCCTGAAAATTGCTCTGAATACATTCACATACCAACTGCAAAAAGACAAACAGATCACATCCTAGAAAATGACACTTGAGCATGTTTTCCTTACATACCCAAGAAGACCAACAGACTGTTTTAAAAATCCCCTGCAGCCCTGGATGCTGGGGGCAATAGCACTGACTGCAGCACAGCATGAGGGGTGGTACAAAAGACACAAAGTAGTGACATCCTCCAGAAGATGTGAAGAACTCACTCATCACTGTAGAAATCAGGTATAGTTAAGTTTTATAAATTTCAAGGCCAAATATCTTCCCTGATTTCAGGCAGTGGTCTGGCTTGATCTACTGGGTTTGATCAGATTGACTGTAGAAGGATTGCCAACATAGAAAATGGATTGGCATCTATTTCTTTTGACCAAAGACCAGGGAAAGCAAAAGGTTCAGAAACAGCTTGATGCAGGTTTGAGAAGGATGAGGCTGTAGATGTGATGTAAATTCTGACAGTGAGTGTTCAGGAAGCACTGTGAAAGTTTTGAGGCAAACCTGTAGACAATGTTTCCCTGTTTTCACAGACCTGGCAAAAGTGACAGTTTTGCCCTTCCTGTCCCAACTGGAGATCATCCAATATTGTCTAGTGCTGGACAATGAACCGTGTACCTGTTTGGACTTTGGATGCATTTGGAAAAGCTGGAACATGAGAACTCAGGTGAGGTCTGAGTCCCAGAGGAGAGTGAAAAGGAAGAAGGACAGTCCAAACTTTTTTGGACGTATACTCCTTGACAAGAAAGTGTAAGGGTGAAGACAGAGTGAACCTGTGGCAAGGTAAGTTCAGGTAAACCAATATGTGACAGTGACAAAGCCTTTTGTAGACAAATATGCTCAGGAACCAGGATTTCAACCACTGACTTTCTGTAAGACCAAGCTAAAAACAGACCTGGAAAGAAAAATGCAGTATCTGGGAAGCATGAAATAAAATCTAATGGCATCCATAGACAGATGATGTGAACAAAACTGGCAAAACCGTGTATTTCCTTTCAGAACAATAAAAACAAATACACCACTGATTACTAATAGAGATAGGAACCTGTATGAAATGTTGACAGTTATCAAATATTCTGCAATGGAAATGAGCTTAGCTTGACAAGTGTCATGTTCCAGGCCAGAAAGTGTATGAAATGAGTAGATATATAGAGACAGTTCCTATATTTTGAGAAAAAAAAAGTTACGCTGAACAGTGAAGAAGTTCATCAGTTAAAGCAATCAAGGAAAGCAACAGAGAAAACAGTATAAGGTGATGCTTAGGAGCCTGTGAGTAAAACTAGCTAGAATCAGAAATAAGGTTATCATTGAAGACTAAAATCATAATTCTGATGATATAGTTGACATGTATTAAAAGCCAAACCTTAACTGTTCCATGTTTGTGACTGTTCCCTACCAGGCAGTACTGAGAGAGATTGTTTACTGCCTTGGTAAACTAAACCAATATATTTTTGTTGTAAATTACTATGCTGGATCCAGTCCTCATGTCATTACATTTAGTGGAAAACATGTGAGAGAAAGTTTTTTAGAGGTAAATTTGAATTTCTGAAAGGAAGCACTGAATCTCAGAGAACCACCACAATCTGGAACCTGCTGTAGGCCATAAAAGAAGAAAAAAAATTTACCAGAAGGGAAATATAAACAGCAATCCAATCATTACACTGTAACAGGGAAAGAGAAATAGTATATCTGCACTGCATAATAGGAATTCTGTCCTCTATAATGAAGTTGCATTTGACAAATAATCTGCATATTCAGTCCTAGCTTTATACATCACCACTCAGCTTATATGAAAACACACTTGCAAATTCAAGGCAAACAGTATGCTGTAAATTCTGTTTTCAGATTTAGAAACTCACTAAAGACCTATATGCACTTGCACATTTTAAGCATTTTACAATTGTAATTCTTTCCAAAATAAATATGCCTACATATGCAGTGTAAGACACATAGGAAGATGGCAATACACTTTTCTTGGGGACATTAAATGCTAAAAATGCCAAATGTTCACAGAGTTGTCCGAAGACTTTATTATACTGGTGCTTATCAAGAAAACAATTTAAAATAATTTTTGAGGGCAGGCTTTCATGAACAAGAGTGGGATAGCCAGTCCACAAACCAAGTCAACAATTTCAGCGTTACTCTCTTCCATGTCTAGTCTCACTTAGGGAAGTCCTGATGAACACCTGATCTTTCCAAAGAGAGATTGTAAAAATAAAGACTATAGCACTCCTTTCTAAAGGAGTCTGAGACCTCTGCATGGTTGCATTCTGTGGGGGATGAAGAAACACCTAAGTGATAACTGAATGTCTGTCTTTGGCTACTGCAGCCTTAACTCTTTTAAAAATATTTTATATTGTTTAACATTGATAATTACCACTATAAGCAACCAGCAAAGATAAGAAGGTACATGCACTTTCTTACTTAAAACACAACTATATGCTGTGACCTATAGCTTCTGTATGGTACCAGTGTGTATGAAAAGTTACTTGTCTCACAAAATATTTTTTATCTTGGTATGCTTAATACTTTGCTAATAGGATCCAACACGTATACATCTTTGAACTGTTCATCTTCTACACGGAGTTCACCCAGGAAATTGTTCCCACATATATTAGTCAAAATACTAAGTAATATAAGCAAGTGATCAGAAAAGGAGTACCTTACTATGCTTGTGGTTTAAATATCCTGTCAAGACCATAAGCAGTACTGTGGGCCAAAATTACGTGAGACAGATTTCTGACTGCTTAGAATTGCTTTCTACATATGCCTTATTTATAGAAGTATTTAATTACAACGCTAGGTGTATATTGTTCTATTCCAGAACCAGCACTCAGATTGGTCAGATTCCTCTATTTAGCTTTTTCTGAAAAACTGAACTGAAAACACAACTGAAAAACTGATGAAGGGTTATAAATCTGTAGCATGCATTGGCACGGAGGAACTTGATAAATAAATACATTTACTGTTAATGGATGACTGCTTCAAAGTCAACGCAATTTCAGAACTGGCTCTAGAAATAACTCAAATGGCACAAAGCATACAATATGGAACAAACAGTGGGTGTGATTATCTGCATCTGTCCTGTCCTCTCTATTGCAGGTTTCAAGAGTTTATACAATTTATTCACACAGAAGATATTGCTGATTTGCCACAGTACTTCTAAAATTCCAGGAAAGCTGTTAGTCAGATATCACTTATTTTTAAAATAAAACATGCCAGTGATGTTTTGTTGACCCTGTCAGAAGGCATCCAGCACCTCAACAGTGAAGAAAGCAGCTGGGCAAAACCAAATCTGTACTACTGACTGCATGTAGCACATATTAGGATTATTTGAACAGCAGTATATAAACAGATGCATACTCACTAACCTGCTCCACTACTTCACAAACATTTTCATCTTAACAGAAGGCACAGAAAAAAAAGGGACTGCTTTCCAAGCAGTCCAAGAATCAAATTTAGTATGACATAAGATTGATTTTCTTTGCTTTTATTAAACAAGTTAACACACAATACAACCCATCCTCTTCACAGAAAAACATCTAAATGAAAGATTTTTTCTATAGGATTTAAGGAAGTAATTTAAGTAGGTATTCTTTAGTAGGAGAAGGGGAATGTTCATCACTGGTGAAATAACAACCTTGTGATAGGAAAATTCTGCTGCATACTGTATTAATTAATGTAGGCTCTCAGAAATTTCAGCAGAAGACATTAACATCAGTCTATATAGGAAAAAGGTATCTCTCCAACACAGTGCCTCATGTTTGTATACTTACCCTAGCTTAGTGTTTATCCTCCATTTCCTATCACCACCCAAACTTTGAACAGGGATTTTCAGAAAAAGGAGTTACAGAATCATAGAATGGTTAGGGTTGGAAGGAGTCTTCAAAGGTCATCCAGCACTATCCCTCTGCAGGGAACAGGGACATCTCCAACTGGAGCAGGCTGGTCAGAGTCCAGTCCAACCTTACCTTGAACGTTTCCAGGGATGGGGCTTCTACCACCTCTCTGGGCAACATGTTCCAGTGTTTCACCACCTTCATTGCAAAACTTTTTCTTCCTTCTATCTAGTCTAAATCTATTCTGTTTTAGTTTAAAACCATTATCCCCTGTCCTACAGCACCAGGCCCTGCTAGAAAGTCTCCTTTCTTATAAGTCCCTTTTAACTACTGAAAGGCTGCATTAACATCTCCCTGGAGCCTTCTCTTCTCCAGGCTGAACAACCCCAACTATCTCAGCCTTTCCTCATAGGAGAAGTGTTCCAGCACTCTGATCATTTTTGTGGCCCTCCTCTGGACCCACTCCAACAGGCCCATGTCCATCTAATACTGGGGGCCTCAGAGGTGGACACAGCATCTAGGTGGGGTCTCACCAGAGTGGAGTAGAGAGGCAGAGTCCCTTCCCTTGACCTGCTGGTCATGCTTCTTTTGATGCAGCCCAGGACAGTCTTGGCCTTTAGGGCTGTGAGTGGACATTGCTGGTTCCTGTCCAGCTTTTCATCCACCAGGACTCCCAAGCCCTTCTCCTTTGGGCTGCTGTCAATCCCTTCATCCCCAGCCTGTATTGATACTGGGCATTGCCTCAGTCACTGTGCAGGACCTTGCACTTGGCCTTTTTAAACCTCATGAGGTTCATGTGGGCCCACTTTTTCATCTTGTACCCTTCATATTGTTGCCCTCTGAATAGCATCCTCTCCCTCAAGCACATCAACTGCACCATGTAGCTTGGTGTCATCTGCAAACCTGCTGAGGGTCCATCTGATTCCACTGTCTGTGTCACTGAGGAAGATATTAACAGTATTGGTCCCATTATAGGCTCCCTAGGGACACCATTTGTCACTGATCTCCATCTGGACATTGAGCCATTGGCCACTGCCCTCTGGATGTGATCGTCCAAGCAATTCCTTATCCACCAAGCAGTCCACCCACCAATTCATATCCCTCCAATTTAGAGAGAAGGATGCTGAGGGGGACTGTGTCAAAGGCTTTACAGAAGTCCTGATAAATTACTTCTGCAGCTATGTTGCCCAATGGTGTGATCACTTCATTAGAGAAGACCACTAGATAGGTCTGCCAGGACTTGTCCTTGGTGAAGCCATGTTGTCTGTAATGAATCAACTCCCTGTCCCTACCATAGCTTCTAGGAGGATCTGTTCCTTGATCTTGCCAGGCACAGAGGTGAAGCCGAGAGATCAGTAGTTCCAGGGGTCCTCCTTTCAACTTTAAAAATGGGTGCATTTTTTCCCTTTTTACATTCACCAGGGACCTCATGTGAGTTCCAAAGCTTTTCAGAGAGCATGAAGAGTAGCTTGGCAACCGTATCAGCCAATTCTCTGGGATGCATCTGATCAGATCCGACAGACTTATCCATATTCAGGTTTCTCAGGTGGTCACAAACCTGATCTCTTACAGTGGGAGGGACTTTGCTCCTCTAGTACCTGCCCTGAGGTCCATCCACTTGATAGGTGTGGGAAGAGAGGTTGCCAATGAAGAGAGAGGTGTAAAACTTGTTGAGCATAATCCCTCAGGACTGTTAACTCCACCAGTGTGTGATCACTGCAGGCCAGGCTGCTTCACATCTTGATGTCACCAATTACCTCACTTGCTTTTGTGACCATCATGTCCAGTATTGCCTCCTGTCAGGCTGTCTACTACCTGGCCTAAAAAATTACCCTTAGTGCATTCTGGGAGTCTCCTGGATTGCCTACAGCTCACCTTGCTGCTTTTCCAACAGATGCTGGGGTGCTGTTAAGTCCCTCAGGAGGATGAGAGCCTGCAAGAGTGATGACTCCTGCAGCTGGAGGAAGGCAGTCAGGCAGCCTGTAGTACACAGTAGCCACAAGGTTCCTTTTGTTGGCTCCATCTCTAATTTTACCCATAAGCTTTCAACCTCTCATGACTATTTTTCAGACATCTCTTCACACTCTAGCAGCTTCTTGATGCAGAGGGCAATGTCTTCATAAAATCATAGAATCGGCTGGGTTGGAAGGGACCTCAGAGATCATCAAGTCCAACCCTTGATCCACTACTGCTGCAGTTACTGGATCATGGCGCTGAGCGCCACATCCAGTCTCTTTAAATATCTCCAGGGACGGAGAATCCACTACTTCCCTGGGCAGCCCATTCCAATGCCTGATCACCCTCTCAGTAAAGAAATTCTTTCTAATGTCCAACCTAAACCTCCCCTGGCACATCTTAAGACCATGCCCTCTTGTCTTGCTGAGAGTTGCCTGGGAAAAGAGACCAACCCCCACCTGGCTTCAACCTCCTTTCAGGGAGTTGTAGAGAGTGATGAGGTCTCCCCTGAGCCTCCTCTTCTCCAGGCTGAACACCCCCAGCTCCTTCAGCCTCTCCTCATAGGATCTGTGCTCGAGTCCCTTCACCAGCCTGGTTGCCCTCCTTTGGACCCACTCCAGCACCTCAGTCTCCTTCCTAAGCTGAGGGGCCCAGAACTGGACACAGTACTCGAGGTGTGGCCTCACCAGGGCTGAGTACAGGGGCAGAATCACTTCCTTGGACCTGCTGGCCACACTGTTCCTGATACAGGCCAGGATGCCATTGGCCTTCTTGGCCACCTGGGCACACTGCTGGCTCATGTTCAGCTTCCTGTCAATCCAGACTCCCAGGTCCCTTTCTGCCTGGCTGCTCTCCAGCCACTCTGTCCCCAGCCTGTAGCGCTGCATGGGGTTGTTGTGGCCAAAGTGCAGGACCCGGCACTTGGCCATGTTGAACTTCATCCTACTGGAATCAGCCCAACTCTCCAGTCTGTCCAGGTCCCTCTTCACTCCTCTTTCCTTTCCTGTCCCTTCTGAACAGCTTGTAGCCACTCATTGTTTCACTCACAGGGTTTGTTCCACCAAGCTTCAGTAATGTTAAATAGGTCACAGCTGTGTGTTTTAAGAGCCACTCTTGAAGTAAGCCGGACTAAATAATTTAAACTGTTTTCTAAATCTCTTTAGGAAATTCCTAGGATACCCCACAATTTCTGTTCATACAGCCCACATTCCCCCATTAGAAGGGAGGAGCCATTAGAGGGGAGAAATGTGCTAAAAGTGACAGGAGAGGAGAGTCTGCATAAAAACACTTGTCTTAAAAAAATTAGCAAGGGAAAGGAAAGAAGTCATCACATATATACAAACTGCAAACCAACCTGTGCCTTGGCAATGTGCTCCCTTGCTATGACTGAGCACACAAGTTCATTTTAAAGCAGTAATTCCAGTATTGTAAAGGGAGATCTGTTTGTTTGCTTCCTCCCCCCTCTAAAGACAGAACATTAGTTAAAAAAACAAATGAAGGAAAATTCCCCAAAGAATCCTAGCAGGGAACAAGAAAAACATCCATTGTAAACAGCGGGTGGGTCTTCTGACAGGCTTTGTTTGCAAATGATAACAATTACAGGTAATTTTTCATTTCAATTGGAAGAACAGATAGAAAAAAAGCCCAGAGAGTGAGAGAAACAGAGAGCGAGTGAGATTTCCCAAGTGTCTTATTCCCTCCCAGGTCTACAACCTAACAGGAGTGTAGAGAGCTCAGTAGTTTCTTCTCATTCCATTAAGTGAGATCTAATTGTCTCTCTTCTGTCTGTTGGCAGATGCGGTTTCTACATAACAACAGCCCAGAGACAGAGCTGCCTGATTAATGCCTCCAGCTGTCATATGCCCCATTATCTGTGCATTTGCATAACTTAATGGCTCAGGACAGGGGAGAGAGGATGCTTAATTTAATGTTTAGCAGGCCCTTGATAGCTGAATAATTTAAGAACTGTCAAGGGAGGTCAGTCCTACAGCGATTCAGCAAGACAGCTATGATTTCTGAATATCATTAAAATTCTTAGGATAATTTGAAAAAAAAAAAAAAAAAAAAAAAGGAAAAAAAGAAGAAGGGAAAGGGCGCAGAAGAACAACAATGCCTGACAGGAGGACCTGTTTTTCTGTTAACCATTCCTTCCCAGAGAACTAGGAGAAAGACTTTGGGGAAAACAATCAATTCATAACACGGCCAAGGCAGAAAGGGTTAACTTCATGCTTTCGCTCCCCCGTCCTCCAGCCTTCTTATCATAGCTAAAGGGTGGAAATACAGAATTTACTTAAATTCAACTAACAGCTCAACATGCTTTGAACAAGAAATGCTCTCAGTTTCATTAGATGCTAATGAATATTATTAAGCTAATCTGCCATTTGTTTTCTAATTATGTGTCAGAAAGCACCACAGTGGCAGCTGAGGCAACTGCCAGGGTGCATTTATTTATCTTCCAATCATGTGTTTACTGACCGACTATCACACAGAGTGACTAGGATCAAATAAAAAGGAATAGCAAAAAAAGAAAAAGGTTTTTTTTGCAGGTTGGATACTGCTGTTCTTTTCCAAGTTAATCAGGTTCTGCATGACATTTGACTGCTTTTCAAGAACAAATAAAATGGAATTACTGGGGCTTCTCTGGGTGAGGCATTCCGTCATAATATGAGAATGGATGAAAAAAGTATGTTGGGGCTGGACTGATCCTACCTATTTAGTAGCCACATCAAGGACTTGCTCAATGAGTCATGGAGCCATGCTCTGCTGTTTCTCTTGGTTCATTGCACTCGTCTGGCCCTGTCCTCCATTTTCCCAAACCAAGCTCTGTGCTACTTGAGATCTGGCACTTTGCAGACCATATGGTTAAGATTTAATCAACTTCAAAACACAATTGATTAATGTTTCTGCTAAGAGCAGTGGTTGTTAAGTTCAGCATTACTGTCATGGTTTAATGCTGGGCTGGCATTTAAACGAACTGGTTCTATCCTGACTCAAATGAGGACATTTACTTTCTGGAACATTATTTACATGGGAGGCATATGGAGCTATTTTAGTGGGTGAAGCAAGATGGGTTCTGTTTGTCACGGCTCTTCCTGCTGTGTTTCCTCACTGGAGAAGACCTGGGGACAGATCCTGGGGACAGGTTGCTGCCTCCAGCCTCCTCGAGTAGGACAGGCTTGGCTGCTGGAAGGCTGTGGGGTCTGTCACTGGGACCTTGTCGAGTCCAGCCAGGGACATACCTGGTTGAGAAGGAATTGCCACCTGAGAAAGGTGGGGTTTCTATTTACGTGTTCGTGTGTATTTGTAACTCACCACCATTACTACCCCAGATGCCCAGTTGCCCAGAATCCAGACACCAACCCCGCCACTCTCAGGCGCCCAGGAAGCTGCAGCCCCTGAAGCGGAGGAGCCCAGGCAGCATCAGCTGCTCTCCCTTCCCTGCTCTTTTAAGCACGTTCCCCTCTTAACTTCCAGCCCTGAAGTCTCTTTTGCTTCTTCCCCTTTCCTCTTGCCCGGGAGGGTGTGGGAAGCAGCAGAGAGCCACCCTGCTCTCGGGGCAGTGCCCAGAGGCCACCGTACATCTCATCCGCGCCATCCCTCAGCCCCACAGCGGGTCCGCCGAGGCCCGAGGGAAGGCGGGCACTGCTGGGAGGGAGTAACAGCCCAGGAAGCCAATCAGAGACGGCATCACCTCAGGGGAAGGCGCCTGGGTAGAGTGACAGCCAAGGCAGCCAATCAGAGGCGGCATGGCCTCAGGGGAGGGTGCCGGCGGCCCTCCCACCCAATGGCGGTGAGGGCTGAGGGGACTAGGATGCAGGACGCAATAGGATGTTTGCTGGGTGTTGTGTGGTTGGTGATTTTTTATACACAGAACTGATCCATGGTAGCAAAGTCATGGATAGCTCTCGCTTGTGCTTGTGAGGGAACTGGCTTTGATGATGCTGGCTTTTTTTGTTTAGCTATATTGCTGTTGCTTGCATTGAGGTTTCCTCGCTGGTATAATTCTTAATGACTTTTAAATTTTCTTTACAGTTGCTTTGTTTTAAAAGGGAAAAATGAGAAACAAACATGTATTATGAAGCTCAGTTTCTGAGAGGTAGATTTCCATCAGGTTCATTTTTGGCCATTGCCTTTTTGTTGCTTCCTAGCAGGGAATTGATTAGAAGCAGTGTGAAGCCAAAGCAGAAACCGAAATCTTTTATTTGGTGGAAACATGTAGTTCCAGGTGAGGCAGAGACCTTGCTTTTAAGCATGTATTCCTGTACTGTTAGCCTTAGAATAATTTTGCTCAGTTTTTTTTTTTTTTTATTTTCAGAGAAAATTAATGCTGGGAACCAGTAAAGACAAGGTTGTCCATTCTTAGGCTCCTACTTAGAGCATGAGAATAAGAAACAAAATGGGAATGGAAAAAAATCCTTATGCGTGCTAACATAAATCATCACAGTTGCTCCAATCAGCACATATGGTACAATAACATTGCCCACTGCTTTGAGACCCTCTAATGGAAGACCATATGGGCTACTGCTGCATCAAAACACAATAGGCTTGTGTCACTCCACAGTGACCTGAATTCAGAACTTCCTTGCTTTTACTGGGATCTGTGTCAGCATCAACATTTTTTTCTTCCAATCTAGTGTCTGTTTCTGTAGTTTTTTTCCTTCCTTTTTCCTGATTCCTTTGGACAGTGACAGATTCCCATGGAGAAAGCAAGACAAATGTGTGCCTGTGTTTTTGGTATTTCATATGTTTCATATGAATTCATATTTCATACCCATATTTCATATTTTCAAGTGTTTGACATTGCATATTATGGGATATTTCCAGATTTCAAAAATAATAAGCAAAAATTACAGCTGGATCACTTTGTCAGAAAAAAAAAATCATAGAGATAAAAAGTATTTTCTCTCTCTGGTGCATGTTTTTTTAATCACACAGATTATTTGTTTGGGATCATAGAAATTAGGGTGCCGTCCTGGTAGTTAGCAATGGTTCACACATAATAGCCTGTGAAAGTTACTCTATCATGTTGCTACACCCACCTAAAAGCTGCAATGCAAAATGTTGTAAACACAGTGGTATAAGGGTGTTACAAATTTTATTTATCTAAAGGCTTATACACCATTACTGAAGTGGGCAAAACTAATACACCTGGATATAAACAATCCGGCATGCTGGTACTTGGTTCTTAGGATATTTGCTGTAGGTAGAACAGTCTTTATTGCTTTTTCCATACTCACCTATCCCTAAATACAATCAGTCACAACCTTTTTTTGTGGGGTTTTTTTGTTTTGTTTTTTTTTTCCAGGTAAAACATGAAAATTCTCCCTGGGTTCCACACTGCTTTCCATCAACAGATTATCTCTGTCTTCCATCATGTATTTTGGCAAGCTCTTCTTGGAAGATTTCTGTACCTTTTTAGCTAACTTTAGGGTCCCTGATATTCACTGGGCTTGCAGCTTTCAGCTGGAGAAAGGTGTGTGAGATCATCTGTTTTCTGTTTGTTCACTCCTCAAACCAGAGGAGCAGCAGAGAGGTGGTGGCCTCTCATGGATTGTACTGTGGTGTGCAGATGGCCAACACTGGTGGCTTTCTGTACTCCTCCTCCTTCCAAATTATCCGTTGTGTACGGATTAAGGATAATGTTCCTGATGTACTCAGCTTTTTTGAAATGTAACAAAAGAAAAGTCAACAAGAGCTGTGCATTCCATTCACCAAGGATCTTCCAAGCCCACTGTAACACAGGAGGCAGCAGATGGATAGAAGGTACAGATGGGGACATACTTATTAGCAGTGATAGACAGTGGTTGGCTGGAGAACATTTTCCCTTTCTGTTCCCAAAGTGGACAGGTTTTCTCTGGCAGCTGGAGCTAGCTGGTGGGAAAAAGTACAGGCAAAGAAGGGCAGATGTCTTCACATTGGTGAGCAGGGAAATAAAGCTCCCTTCAAGTGATAGCTTTTCTGCATCTGGGGTAGGCTAAAATTGATTTTTCCCCTGCAGACAGGTGTTTTGAGAAGTACCAGGCTCAAATGGCAGTAGATGTGTATGGAAGTATAGGGGGCTTAAATGGATTGTGAAAGGGCTCAGCCCATGGCAGAAGGAAGCATGGGTGCAGTGAGGCAGAAAAGGCAGGTATAACTTACAGAAAATATGAGCATATTTCTGTCAGTTTTTTATAACCAGTATCACTGAGCTAAGGGTACAGGTTTAGCAATCTAGCTGTGCAATAAAATAATAATAATTCCAGCATCACGCAGCTGTTTATTTTGTAACTGCTTCTTCTGTCAGGACTATTGCTTTGATGCTCATGCAGCATGAATTCAACATGAATTGTATTACCTGACAGCACAGTAGAATAAGTAGAAAGTTAAGTAGCCACACTAGCCACACAGCCTCGAGCTTTTGTCTATACTTAGGTAGAGGAAAGGCAGGGATAAGTGTTTTTGGTAAATATATATATATATGTATTTTTTTTTTTTTAGTTTTCCTTTTAAGGCTTTTTTCCTCCATGGTCTGTCACATCTGTCTAGTTTTCCCTCCTGTATCTTTTTTAAGCACTGAACCAATTCAGATAAGCCCCATAACTGTATGAAATTCTTGATTCTGAAACATGGGCCTGAAAAGTCTGTGAAAGCTCACAAAACAGAAAGTAATTGCTAATATAGACCAATTCAGAAGCAGAAAGGAACAATGAAGCCTCTTGTTTCTTCTCTGTGCTTCTGAAGTAGATGGGATTCTTCCAAATCTCAAAATTAGGTTTGGTTTTAGGGAAAGGTTCCAGTCATCACTTGTTCTTCTAAATCAATTTCAAAATGTAAGTCCTGTGATAAAATGTCTGATCTCCTGCATACTGATTCAAAAACCACTTTTCTGATTCTGTCTTTTTCTGTCACTGAGAATTCTCACATTCATATTCTCCCACTCACACGTTTAGTAGAAAACAATGCAAATGTTCCTCTGCTGCACTAGATGTCACTTAGATGAAAATTTAAAAATAAAATATCCTCTTTCTGTTTCCAGAGGCGATTAGGATGACAAGTTAATCAAGACTTCATCTGAGCTTTGCATTTTTCTATTCATCATATCACAGCTCTTCTAATGTAGCTGTCCAGTCCACTCAAAGCAGACTTTTTAAAAGGACTGGATGTGTTGCAGATTTACTTGGCTGAAAAATCTCTTGGCCTTTTCTTTAACTAGCCACATATGAAGAAAACCCCAGGAAGACTGCAGGTGTCCCAGAGAGGTGGCTATTAGGAGGACAGCTTCAATGACCTCAGTGCCCTACGCTGGAGCCTTAAGAGACCCAGGGAGAGGTGTTGGCAGAGTGTCATGCTTCCCTGTGACTTGGGTAAATGACTCAATGACTCTCCCTTCTGCTCAAGGGTCCTCATTTGCAAAAGAATAATTTCTCTTTGCTTTAAGGGTGCTGCACCACTAATGACAGTGAGTGTTCAGCTTCTGAGCTGATGAAAGGCAGCCAGATATATGCTGTCTGTCTTTAACCTGCTTTGTGCTTTTGGAGAGAGCATAAAGAATGCAATTTCTTGATACCATGCTACATATGCATATACCATGCATATATATACCATGCGTATACCATGTGTACATATGTATACATGCTACATATAATTTGCAGCATCTAAAGAAATATCTGGAGGGGCTGATAGTCACAAAGAACAGAAGTGGCTAAAGACAGTCTTTCAAGAGATAGAACAACTGGGTTTAAAGCCCTGAGTATTTGAAAGTTACTCATGAATCCAGAAGGGGCCAGTTGGAATCTCCTGCTTCCTCGGCCATATCCTGGGCTGCTTTGCACTCTGAATGTGGGAAGGGGATGATGTTTTGCATATACGCAACTGTTGTTTTCCTTTTGTTACTGTCTTTTGTAGCCAGTATATGATGGAAGCACTTTTATTCAGAAGTGTGATGTTTCCCTTCTGAGGTTTCCATGAGAGATACACAGATCATCATATCACAGATCTTCTAATGTAGCTGTCCAGTCCACTCAAAGCAGGCTTTTTAAAAGGACTAGATGTGTTGCAGGTTTACTTGGCCGAAAAATTTCTTTTATTATTGATTTCAGTGTTTCTTTTGATTGGCATATGCAGGACTCTAAGAGAATGAAATGGAAACCGAGAAAAATCCATTTGTGGAGTTAATGTCCAGCTGCTGAAGGCAACTGGTTCCTCTGTTTTAGTCAACAGTCTATGAGAAAAGGTCTTAAAGGAGGTCTTAAAAAAAAATATCTTGTTTTTGTTTGTTTACAAATATATATGGTGATGAAACTCCAGAAGCTATGAAAGAGTCCAAATGCTTGCTTTCACTAACCATGTACCAAGCTAGCTACATATGTGCATTCCTGTGCTGGCAGGTTCTGATAACTTTTAATAAAGTTTCAAATTATTTCTTCAGCATTTCTTCAGCGGTATCTGCTTGAACACTATTTCATTTGATGTCGGTGTGAAATGAGCCAGCAGACATGAGGCAGTTCTCCACAAAAACGGCAGTATGAGAAAAGGGAGTAGTTTGCAACATGATCATGGGAACAACAGAACAGGCAACATGTGAATAAGCATGGAGACTGAATGTTTGTTCCTAGAGCTGGTCTCGCTTTGCCAAGGTGATGCAGGGGGACATTACACAGTTTAGGGAAAGCTGTAGTTTTGTTGTGTTTTAGTTCTTCTCTGCTCAGTCATTTAAAAAGTCTCTAGACTCTTGGCCTATGTTAAGCCAGCAATTTTCACCAGCTCTATGAGACATTTAGGAAAAAGCAAGGCTGAGTGTCATCTGTAATATTTCAGTTGTCTCCTGAGAAGAATGTGTCAGGTGCTAATTGTCCTGGAAACCTGGTGATCTATTTTTCACTGTGAATGTTTGTTTATCATTTGTGCCCTTACTGAATTTTTGAGACACAGTTCAATAAAAAATGAAATTGTTGGCCTGTCACTTCTGTCAATGGAACACTCTGTCAACTATTAAGTTCACCCTAGGATCTGCCTTTGAAGACGTTAAAAAGTATTACTGCAGGCAGAGCTCTTTTGTTTGGTTGAACAAAGTATCCCCCCATTTACCTGCCATCAAAAGTGGGACTATGAACACACTTCTGATAGGGGGTGAAAGAATTCCTGGCTTACGCTAACAAGTCCAAATGAAAGCACTTGGATTAAGCTATACAATGTAGTGCAGAATGAAGGTCTTGCAAATAATTGTACAGTACCAAGGCAAGGCTTTCACTGGGGGGATGGTTTACAGCTTCTTGCTAATATGAAGCTTTCTAAAGCACGTGAGATGAAAAAGCATTGCAATTTGGCTTCATCTACGGAGAAAAGGGGTCTTGATATAGGTCTCTCTGCAAGAAAAAGGTCAGATTGAAAATGCTCCTGGCACAAGGGAGTATAATGCTTTATGTTTTTCTATACTGTGCTACCTATTCCCACTCATATTTGGCCAGCAGATTAAAAAAACCTGTTTCATGTGAAGATATACAGTGACCCACAAAAATGCGATAAAGTGGGATATAGAGACATTCTTACCCCTTTTTTCACTCATCCCTGAGAATGCTTGTAGTGGCCACTGGAAACAGGACCCTAGGCCAGAGAGACTCTGGGTTTAAGCCACTATTCGTTTCTACTCTACAGGCATGTGTATCTATAAAAAGGATGATAACCCACTGATACTAGTGAATATATTCAGTGTTTCATTTAAATTTTGCTGTGGCGTTCATGCCAACTCCTAATTAACACTGATTAGTGTTAACTCCCCTCAGCCTCCTTCTAACAAGGCGCTATGCATACATCAGCTGGGCTTTTTGTTTGTAAGTAGCTTGGCTGAAACAAAGCAGTTTAAAACCTCCTCCTTGCTTTTATGACTAGAAAAGATATATGCTCTTACACACTTTGTCAGCTGGTCAAAAATTGCTGTTTCAGAGCCTGAACCAAAGTCCATGGAAAGACTCCTGCTGGGTTAAACGTGTTTTAGATCAAGCTCTTAGTGAAGGCAGCACTTTAATAAATCACAGCCTTGCAGCCTCTTTGACAGGCTGCGTACCTTTGTGGTTGTCTATGTGCTAGCTTTTGTGTTTTCTTTGTCTTTTTACGTATTTTATTCTACCCAAGCAACCCTGACATATATTCTGTACAGCCCCACTGAACGTAAATGGAGTTTTACAGACTGTAAGTCAGAGCTGGCTCTGGTTCTCTGGTGCTGTCTTTTTCTGATCCAAGGTTCACTGTCATGCTAGCTTGTCTCTGACGCCCCTTCTTTTCCTTCAAAATTTCATTTTTCTCTTATTCCTGTGTTTTGAGAGCTCTGGCCCTGTCACTCAGCTGCTAAATCTTTGTGTCTCTCTATTGGGCTGTACTCTTCCTCTCAATTGCCAGGTCTTTTCTTGCTCCCAGAAATCTCTCCCTCCTTAAGTGCCATAATGTATTAGCTGCTGGTTAATGAGATGCCTTGGGTAGGTGAATTGACACTGTGTCGAAGTATCTGTAAGTGGACCAAGATGACAAACACAAACCAAAACTCAGCATTTTCTGCTGAGGAATTTTAACTCCTAATTGAAATGCCTTCTCAGTTCTCCAAAATACTTAGGGCCAAGTCCTCTGACAGTGACTTGATAAAACTTCATTAACTTCAGTAAAGTTCTTTTGACTTCTGGCATCTGAAGATTTACCCCATGGAGCTTGTGGATGTAAATGGAGCTTGTGGTTCACATAATGAACAAGAAAGTAGTTAGATGTATGGTAAATTACATTAAATATCTGATGTCAAATCACTGCAAGTTTCTGAATTAATGCTGCTAAGTATAAAATCTTAAATTCGTGACTGAGGTCAAATTAAAATTACCATTATCTAATGAAAATAGCTCTCTATTGTATTTTCATTGACAGTCATGAGTTTAGCAAACCACTGGATGTCTCTACTGTGCTATATAAGTCCAGTTAAAAGTACATATATATATATATATATATAGCATAAAAGCCTACTTAAAAAAAAAGGCATCTTGAATGCAGCAATATTTGAAATGATGGGACAGAGATTTGAGATGAATCTCTCACTATGAGATGCCTACTTACATGGTACTGTAAAAGTCAACTCATTCCTTCAAATAAGAAAGTTCCTTTTCATTTTAGTATTTAAATTATACCAATTCTTCACAGGTGCAGAAGATCACACATCTGTAGTATAGTGGATTTTGTTTGCTTTTATTTCTTTGATTTAGCTGAATGGCATTCAGATTTAAATTTCAGTCTTCGTGCTTCAAACATCCTCCTAATGCTGCATTCCTTTGCCATTCTTCTTTATGGACCGATCGTGATGGAGTACTCCTGGAAACTTTAAACATTAATAAGTGACAAATGGCTAAATAAGTACCAAGGCAATTTAGAACAGGAGGGATAAAATCATAAAGACAGGAATACCTGGGGGTGTGTGTGCTTATATGTGTAAGGTAAAGGGGACGAACCCTCAGATAGATACCAGCTGGATTTAGTCACCATGGCTACACATGATTTGTTCTGGCTGTTCCTTCAAGCTGTATTTGCAGTGACAAGGACTGCAGGGCTGTGAGGTTTCTGTGAGGCTGGCATCATACTGCTCCTGGGACAGGATGGCAGCAACACATCTCAGCACCTGATGCTACAGGTGTTTCCTTGCTCAGACACCTCACTGGGCACAGGAAAGGCTGTGTTTGAAAATAAGTTTGGTTTTGTTTCCTTGGAAACCTGCACCGATGCTCTTGGTAATCTGTATTAGGGTGCATTAGTTTATTAAAGAATTGTGAAAGAACTTTGTGACTTGTGTTGTTTAGACTGGAGAATCTATGCACTTCCCTGCATTAAATATCTGCTGTGTGACCAAAGCTATTCCTTCCATTTCTATTTTATTTGAAGTTAAAAAACGAAGAAGCAAAATTAACGTTAAACAGCAATACCACAGTTTTCAATTAATCCCAAAACTACCCATCCATTAGAGTAGCTTTAAGTCATTACCAGCATAGATGCTTTTTCTTGAGGTCCCCTTTCACTTCTGAAGAGGAATCAGGATGTCAAAAATGGATGCTTAGTTTGAGAACTGGGAATTATGACTCAGCCAAATGCTTCTTTGTAGTGCCAGTAATGACAATTCACTGGCATCTCTCGTGTGGCTGCTGTTCATGCAGAAGAGATGCCATGTGTGATATTAGATGGCAAATTATTGTGTAACGCTAGCAAAGTGGGAATTCAAAGAGTTGTCAAACACAAATTACTTGAATTTTGGAGAAAGTAGTATATGCAAGCTAGATACTCTTACTGCACTCTTAATGACTTAGACTGTAGTTGGTCTTGTGTTTTTTTTAATCAATAAAAATCTTGAAATGGAAAAAGCTAATGTCTATAATAACAGTGGATTCAATTTTACTTCATCACACAACTTTGGTCTGAGTAGAGGAGCCGAGTTTTTAAACAAGTGCTCTACTCTCCTGCATCTATAAAGAATTCCTGCCTAGAAAAGTTTAAATATATGTAGCTTCAGGGAACAAAGCAAGCCGCTAAAAGATAGATAAATCATCAGATTTTATTCAAAGGAACCTTTTCACCTATTCAGCAGCATGAATCTTGCAAGACAAAACCAATATTTTTAATTTCATCCAAGGTGCTTTGCAAAAAAATGAATAAATTAGTTTCCTGTCATAGTAAGTTGTTTGCAAATGCTGATATTCAGTTTCAAGGTGGAGTAGATCAAGATAAAATGAGGAAGAGGTTTTTTTCCAAAGTTCAACACAGATAACATGCACTAAGAGTCAGGAATAATACCAGGACCATCATAAGACAAATGTCCTGTTCCCCGGATTTTGGAAATGAAATCACACAGAGAGCAAATCTGTGAAGAACCCAATCTACTTACCGGTCATGGTGGATGTCACGGTTTAACACTGACCCGGCAATTAAACCGAATAACAGACGCTCTCTTTAATCTCTCTCTCCCCTCGATGAAGAAAGGAGAGAGAATAAGGGAGAGAGACTTATGAGTTGGAAACTAAACTACACAACTTTAATGAAACAGTAATGGTAAATAGGGAAAAATTACTAAATATATACAAATATACAGGAAAATGGATACCACATTCCTCCCCCCTTTCCCCCAATAACTCTCACGTCACCACCGAGGCTGTAGGGCAGCCCTGGGAAAGTCCAGGCTGGACTCCTGGAGTCGGCAGCAGTCGGGAACCGGAGGCAGGAACACACAGATAGGGGCTGGCACGGATCAGGACCACAGGCAGACGAACGGACAGGATCCTTCTAGGATGCCGGGTGAAGGAGGGGAAGCAGGAAATCAGGAAAAGATCCGGAAAAATCTGGCTCGGCCCTCGTGATGCCTCAAATTTATACTGAGTGTGACGTATATGGGATGGAATACTCTGTTTGGTCAGTTCTGGCATCTATCTTGTCCGTTCCTCCCTAAAGGAGGGTTCAGGTGGGACCTCTTTATCCTCCTGGACAGTAAAACATTTTCCTCAGAGCTGAGGAAAGCAGTGTCCTTGGCCCTGCATACCAGTCTCTAGCAGTAACTACAAACATCAAGTGTTATCAGTCCTAGAAGCACATACACTGTCTGAGAAACTTGCTGTTAATTTCAGCAAATGCAACTACTTACAAGGGACTTAGCTAAAAGCAAAAGTACAGAAACAGAAAACCACCTTTATCCTGGCCCAAACCAGGACAGTGGAGGAAAAAAAAATAATCAACTGACTGCAAGTATTTCTGCAGTGAGAGTAGAATAAAAGTAAATGGATGTTAACTTTGTTTGTAAGCATAATCCTCTGCTCATGACTTGAGCTAGGATGGGTGTGTAACTATGAGCGTAGCAATGCCAGATCTCACTGGAGATTTAGCTTTAAGTCTCCATTTCAATTTGAGACTAATAAAATGGAAATAAACATGTCCTCTTACTTTGTAGAGCCCCTGCAAGTGTGAATACATGGATGCCAGTGGATTTCAGATGTTTAGTTGAATCTGCAACAATAAGCAATATATGTGTTTTGATGGATTATTTAATCTACTTTGTCCAGGTTTTCATCTGCCTTGACAAATATTGTGCACATTAGACACAAAGATTCATTTCTTTATCACAATTGTGGTTCTTCCCTAATGTACATTTCTTAGACTTATATCTATACAAGGTTTAATTTTCCATTTTAATTTGATTTTGCAGTTTCACTTGGGGAGACTATTTGCTTCCGCAGTAAGTTTTCTAACATTTAGCCTGAATATCTTCTTGATTCTATTTCCAAGCATGTCATTATACCTTTTGCATTGCTACAACTTAACTCCTTGTATTACTATTGTTTTTATGCCTTTCAAATATTTAACATTTATTATGTCTCCACACCATGCACTGAACTGTCACTTAGCCAAGTGATTATCCAGAATTCGCTCCTGTAATTTTGCCTCATTATTTATCTGTAGGCTTCTAATTTTTATTTTTTTGTGTATGTACTTGAGTGTAAACTCACCCATTTGTTAGTGTCTTTTGATCTGTGGATAAAGAACAACACACTGAATGTGTGTAGATGAGGGTTGTACAAGGAAAAGGTAAGTCCATTCCAGTTTCTGCTTCTGACACCCACTTCCAAGTGATGTGATTCTTTCCACGGCTTTCCAACATCACAAACTGCATTGCTGGATCCACCCTGCTCAGTGAGCTCAGAGCATTTCTGTCTGGAAAATGTATATCCCACCACTTTAATGAACACAATTTATTTTTACTTGGGTTCACCAAACCTAGGTGATAGCACAGGGTGAAATATGTCCTGCACCCCTTCCTTCCGTGCCGAGGAATGCTCTTTACTGAGGTGCCAGCAGACTTTCGCCGTGGTTCCCGTGCACTGTGCAATTCCCTTTTAGAAACTGGAGGGCAGGATGCCTCTGCTTAGGTCTGTCATGGGCACTAATGATCACGAGAGTCTTCTTGGAGTCAAACTGGATTAGTAACATTGCCAGTGCCTTGAAAGAAGGAGAGAAGGAAGGGAGAAGGAAGGGAGCTGCCAGCGAGACTGGAGACTGCAGGAGGACCATGATTTCTACAACTCTTCTGAAGGGCTTTTAATGGTTTGCTTCATGGCCTCATTAAATGAACAATGTCAGAGCTTTAAAAAGAGCCCTCTCTGATTCTTGCACTGGGCTGGTAATATATGTCACAACAGATATATGTAGAAAAGCAAAAGAGTGCAGAAAAATGCTGTATGGTTGGACCCCAAAGGAAAGAGCTAGAACATTTCTTCTTTCACCCTCTACTCTGAATCCTTGCAATAATTAGCCAAAGTAAAATGAATATTAGCTTATGCTTAACTGCCTTTCCAGCATATTACCCTGCATTGACCCAGTAGTGCTAAACCAATTATTTTTTGAACTTTATGGCTTTAAATAATCCTTTGCTCTAAAACTCCCTCTACCACTCAGCTACTTAACCACAGGCCCGACTGCCCTAAATCCTTTTCTTATACTTTGTAGCTTTTTAAGCAAGCCCCCTCTTTAAGTAGACATAATCCCTTCTCTGTAGAAAACATGAAAGACCTTGAACAAATCAAGATTTCTCCATGGAGAATTCAGCTAATCCTGTGCTTAGCTCCTAACAAGGAAATCCATCTCGCCACCAAGCACCCCATTACTAGGAACTAATGCCTGACTTGAATAACAAGCAAATTATTGTGCTGTAATTGTAGCACTGCTCTGTCACATGGAGAAGTTGGAGAGGAACGTGACTCTGCTCCTTCAGGAAAGACAGGTCACGCCTTTTTGTTGTTCAGCTTGCTGCGATTTAAAAGCAGGCTAAATTAACTATTAATATGGACTGCACATGCTTCAGATGAGATGAAACAGCTGCACTGTATCTGTGTAGTACACTTTATAATAAAACAAGTGCTGTTTTACCCGATTACTGTCCTTCTTTACATTGTCTTTGACTGTTATGAAATTTGTATGCTGGGGCTTGAAGGGGTATAATCATGCCCCTGGGGGGAGGGAGGCATCAGCCATTTGGTCAGGGAAAATTATGTTACTGTTAAATCAGACTAAAACCAAACTAATCTATGACACTGATGCATGGTCAGCAATTTTTCCCCAGAAGGGCTCTTCACAGCAGGAGATGGTTACTGGTAGGAGGGAGAAAAACCATTTTGCAGAAAAATAATCGTATGTACCAAGGAAAAATAGAAGTTGCCTTTCCATCTCTGGGGTCGTGGTGTTAGCACTGGGTGCCCTCGCAAAATGGAAGTGGGAGGGGGACAGCAGGTATAGACCCTGGGTGTGAGGGGATACACTGACCTCAAGGGCCACAGGCATTATGACAACCACTCTAATTACTCCTTAGGTCCCTGCCTAATCTAAATTGGAAATGCACAGTACTGTGGGCAGCAGGACATGTGCCTCCTTCTGTGCCCGGGGAGGGGTGTATAGCTTTTTCCCAAGTTGCGTGGGCCTGGTGAGAGTTGTACGTGGCATTTGACCAAAGGCTGCAGGGGCAGATACAGAGCCAAGAGACAGTGTGTGAGGACATGAACAGGAAATACTCCTCCTGACTGATGTACTCCATTAAAGCCTTGCTGCTTCTGATTTAGTCCCTTATTCAGCGAAGGACTCTGCTTCTTCTGCTGCTTCAGAGAGTTTTGATAAGCTTCTCTGGGTGCCTTGACATAGTGTGGGACTGCAGGTGATTCCCCATCTTTTTCTGGATTAAGAACAATAAATTCATTTGAAAGATGTCTGGAGGGACTTCTGGATTAAGCAAGAAAAGATCTTTGATGCTATTTGGCAGAGTGAAGAGACTTAACTGTGAACACTGTAACTCTCTTCTATGCTTAATAAAAGCATACATGTATTACTAGACAAGAGTGATTGTAACAAGACAAAAAAAAATGCTGCCTGTGTCACTGTCATGAGAAATGAGGATGAAATACTTTTTTTTTTTTTATTTAGGCATGGTTTATCATCCTGTGTGGAGAGTAGAGGATACATGCTTATTTTCTTGGTTTATAAGGTGCTTTTTTCTAATTGAGATTTTTTTCCTGTTATATTGAGATTTTTTTCTCTGTATAATACAACTTAGCTGTTTCTGCTGCAGCTACATCTGTAAAGCCTGAAAAATAACACTGAGGGCTGGGTAGGATGGGGGAGAGAAGCAGCAGCATTACATGGATTTAATGTGACACTAGGCAAATATTGAGCAAGTTTTTAATTACAGTGGTTATGGCAAATTTTCTTGCTCTGGGAGATGTCAAAAATCCTCCTATAACCTGAATTCAAGAACCTCATTGCCTACTTTCTCCATCTCAGCCTGCACGTGAAATACAGACTTAGAACTGAATTAATGGGTTGCAGTTAAAGGGGAGTTCCACTAGATGATGGTATAAATCTTCATAATGAGGAAGACCAAAGTGGGCAGCTTAAACAGGAGACCAGAAGAAGCAAAATGGCAGGCATCCAGAGGCAGCCACTAATCTTCCTCTTGCTGCATGAGAGTGAGGCTCCTGACAGCAGCACTGTCCACATGAACATGGGCAGCACCACTGTTGGCTGTGGCACCATGCAGGCAAAAAGAATGGAGGGGCTGATTTATTTTATTTCAAATCCAGTAACAATTTCCTTAATTTATTTTGCAAATTATACTGAGCTAACATCAATTCATTTTTAAATGATACTATAAATGAGACTAATTGTGTAATTAGCAGCAAATTAATTACAGAGCAGAAGATCCATTTACATGAATCTGAAATAAAAAATTAAAGCTGGGCCTTACATTCCCACAGCTGACAGATGTGGCTGGGGCACAAATCTCAAGTCAGTCTGCCCCAAGAGGAGAAAAAAAACCAGCTTTTTGTACCTAACAGCTTCTGTAGCTCGCTCAGATTGGCACTGGAGGCTTCAAATTTGAGTTTTGTGGAGACTGTCTCAGGCAGTCAGAATATTCCCTGAAGAGATATCAATTAGGAGAAAGGGCATATGGGGAAAACAATGTCATCAAGAAAATCTGCTGGGGAGAACAGCCATTCAAAGGTGTTAGCAATGGAGAAATGTGTGCCTTAGTCTCTGGGGAGAGTATAAAAGCATATGCCTCTTCTGGATGCCAGTGAGAAGAATAATATTACTAAGGTTCTCCACTTTTGCCTGGGGGGCTGGAACATCCCCCCTAAAACATGACTGCAGCATTCAGCCTGAGGAATGTAAAACCCCTGTTTCATTTTCAATTTGATTTCCATTTCATTGTACAGGCTCTGGCTGGGATGGAATTCATTTTCTTTGAAGTAGCCCATGAATTCCTTTGTTTTGGATCCGTGCTGAAAACAGTTCTGATAATACACCAATGTTTTGGCTTTTTGTGAATGGTGCTTTAACAGTGACCAGGATGTGTCTGTTCCTTACACCCCTGGCCTCACAGTGCAGAGTGAAGCACTGAGGATGGGCCAGAGGCTGGGAGGATACAGTCAGGACATCTGATACCAGCTGGACCAGGAGATGTCCCATGCCATGGGACATTATGCTTAGCAAGAAAAGCTCCAGAACAGAAGGAAGAAGAGAGACATTGTGGTCATGGTGTTTGCCTTCCCAAGTCAGTGTTAGGTGTGCTGAGGCCCAGCTTTCCACAGAGTGGCTGACCCTCTTCCTGCCCATGGGATGCAGTGAGTGATTTCTTCACTTTACCTGCAAGTGCAGCTTCTCCTGCTCCTGTCAAACTGTCTTCCCCCATCAGTCCACTTGCTTTCCCCTGTATTTTGTCCTCACCCCTCCAGAGAGGGCAGTGAGAGAGCACGTGTGGCATGCTTGGCATCAGGCTGGATTCAACACAACATATTCATGTAGTGGATTGGTTACTCTGTAACTAATCAACTGCTAATTGTACAAAGGGTTGCATTTACAGTATGACTAAAACCCACAAAAACAAAACCACAAAGATGCCACAGTATGAAATGTTAGTGATGAAAAAGGAAACAGAATCTCTAGAATACTGATCTATGATGTCCTGGTCTAACCAGTGTGAAGGTGATATTCTTGGGCTCCTGTAGTAGCTCTGCAAATCAGTATAGTTTAAAAAGAAATGGAATATGCAGAATTTTAGGCTTGAAGTACTTGCTGACACACAAATTCTACATGCCTGCATACCTGTAATACCTGTAAGTGCTTATCTTTTCAAAGGCAGAATTATATGCTCGTAAGACAGTTGCTAAAAAACTTCTTAGTTTTAATAGGTATCAGTTTAATGGTCTTGAGGCAAAATATTGAAAATCAGAGCTGAGTTTATATAGATAACCCTGACGCATGCTTTACCCAGAGAGGGGAAAACAATTACCATACTTAGGAAGGGTTTGACTTTGTACCACACACCATCTGCTAAGCCTTTCCTTTCAGCTCTACCTGCTTTTAGAGTTGGAGACCTTGATGATTCTTTTTACCACCACAGCTTTATAAAACTGTCTTGCTTATATCCCTGCAGGGATGTAACTTCTAAGAGCCAGGAGCCATACAGAATCAGCTGTTATTGTATGTGGAGCTGCTTGTTGTTGATTGGTTATAAATTGGACATTGAGTAGCACAGTCCTCTGTAAGGTATCTGAGTAATTATGGAGCAATTTGCATCCTTTCACAGCTCTGCTTAGGAAAGCCATGAATCTGTAAGGCCAGGTTTGTTTGCAGAGGCTACAGAGGGGTATGAGCAAAATTAAGTGGTGAATTTGGACTCGTTCTTCCTGGCACCTGTGATTCAAAGCCTATATATAAAGTGTTATGGTCAGCCTCTGCTTTGTGTATGCAAAAACAGTCACTTGTAGTTGAGTGGCTTCCAAAGGGATGGGGGATGAATTGTGTTAGTTGCTCTACTGATACCATATTGGACTTATGCTACCTGGTAGCAGCAACTTGGTTGCTTCTGCAGAAATCCTGTCTCTTTGAGAACCATGGGAAGGTGTCATGACTTGGCCCCTTCCACTCTCTCTTGCCCTTGCATACCAAGTGACAGCTTTTCACTGCTGCCTGGCCTCAGTTAGGAAAGAGTCGTGGTCATCCTGGAGCCCCAGGCAGTTGCTCTTGCTGCTCCCTGTGACATTCAGCTGTTTCACAGATGCTTTGTTCTCAATAATGCAGCTGCATTTCTTTCACACACTGACCTGCTGATCGCTCTCTGATTTGTTGAACATAGCAGCTGCACACTTTATCTTTGTGATTTATGTAATTAAGCCCCAAACCATCAAGGGAAGTGGTATCTGCCCCGTGTTTAAAACCCGACCTCTGCTCAGTGACACCCCTGCTAGACCAAGCAGTGGCACAAGTCATGTGAGGGAGTGGTAGAGTCAAAGTGAGAGTGCTTGGAATAAAATCTTTGCTGGCTCTAGGAAGACAGGCAATTGTGTATCTCACTCCCAAGTGAGAGTGCTTGGGATGAAATCTTTGCTGGCTCTAGGAAGACAGGCAATGGTGTATCTGTCATGCAGCCTGCATGCATAATATAAACCCATCAGAAAACTTTGGGCAGAAGTGTAGCAGTGGCTTGAGTTCACACTGGCTGGCTACTATCACCATGTGGATGCAATGTTTCTGGTGTGGTACTAACCATACTTCCTCTTTTCTCAAACCATGGCCTGTGCAGAGAGCAGATCTCACCGAGGTTTGACCTTAGTGGCGTAACAACAGCGCTAAAAGCTTTTTGCATATCTTTTGCCATCCAATGGATCTTTATTTCCCCACCCCCACCAAAAATAATCCTTTTAATATTTCCACAGAGGATGCACTGTGGTAATTCTTGTTGTTTTGTCCTTCATTTGCTGTAGATATACAAAAATCAGTGCCAGCAGTTTCCTGTGTATAGCATTTTAGTTTCGTAGTTCACAGATTTTTACAAGCACAGGTTGCAGTCTGAAAGAGAGATGAAATCTCATGACTTGACATCTGAAATATTCCCAGACTTCAAAGAAGTTTCAGCTGGCCAAGCAGCCTCATCTCAGTAACTCAGAAGAAAGGTGTTGGGAAACCTGGGAATGGATGAGTTCCCACCAGGGACACAGCGATGGAGAGCACGAAATAAATAAATGCCTCCTGGTGGAACTGGGGTTGAAGTGTCAAGGAGCTGGAGTCCTAAGGGGCCAGTGTGAACTTTAGACTGTAGTATATACAGTATGTATTTGGCCTTAGACAACTCTGAAATAATAAAGCAGCAGCCAGGGTTGGGGGATAAGAAAGAATAACCTTTGAAGCTGCTGAGGATGTTGCTGATGTCTTTTTTTCTTTCTGATTTCTTTTTTTTTTGAGGATGTGGGTAGAGTCATTTATCACTTGCAAATCATCCAAGGGAAGGCTTCGTTTTCTCTGCCTTATGAGAAGACAGTAATTGCCTTCTGGGCAGAAAAGTATTTCTGAACACTTGGTTGTGTAGGGAAACTGGCAGCCTGGCACTAGTACATATGAACTGGGTTTGGCAGAAATGTTAGAGGCAGCATGACTTGTCCTTGTCCTCAGGGACTGACTGCCTCCCAGAGCACACACAGGTGGGGCCAAAGCCATGCAGAAGTGCCAAATGACAAATTTTCCTTCCTCTTGGAGGGCAACAGAGGTGTGTTTCTGTGTAACAGAGATGTAGCCAAGTGCTTTCTTTCAAACTCTTCTGCTGCTTAATGAAAATACCTAACACGTTACCATCTGCACACTGTACAGTTAGACAGTGATGCTGCTTACTCTGCTAGGGATGCTTTCTCCACTACTTTATGGGGTCTTTTAAGAGAACTTTTCTCAGCTCATGATATACAACAACTATACGAACATTTCCCCAGGGAAGGGACTCCACAGAAAACCTTATCAACAGACTCTTCCATTAAAGGGAGCAACTGTCTGACACTAGTGAGTGCAGACTACTCCTAATGGTGATGTTGTTAATAGTAGTCCTGGTAAGGGGCAAAAAGGTGGTTAAAGCACATTCCAGGAGTGTAAAAAACTGAAGGCTGTGAAGGGAATAGGAAGCAAGTGGGGACAGCCACAGCTTCACTGTTTTATGGTGCAACAGAAATGCCAGTAACTTGTGACAGCTTGAGAGCAGTATATTTCTCACTGTTGCAGTTTACTCTTGGACTTGGATTTTCTGTACACGTGCCTTTCCTTGGTGCTAATGCAGTTAACCCTTGTATAGCAGCTTCAGTATAGCCACAGGAGCCCTTTCACCTAATGTCTCAAGGTCATCTAGGAATCGGTGCCTCTGGATTCATCAAAATCTTTGGTGAAGCAGCACATTGGTGTAGTAGGGGTTTAAGACATCAAACCTCAGGAGGGATCCAGCCCTTTGAAATGACATGTAGCTTCTAGATCTGCTTGAGTTTCTCTCCAGTAACAACTAGGGATTCACCTACAGTATATTTTATAGCATTTTGCACTGCAGCAGATTGCTTTATTTCTCTGCATAAATAACAAATATCTCCTGTATGTTTCTTTTTTCTTCTTTTAAGCTGCAAGAACTGCAGAAGATTTGAAATTTCTGGGGTAGATATACTTGCTATAAATGTGTATTGTAGATTGGGAATAATAAGGACTAACTTTTTATAGACCTCTCTCATTAAAAGTCACCTTCAGAAAACACTGCTGTACCTTGCTTATAAACAAATGACACCTCATAACCACCTAACCATTTTTAATATCCCCTAGACTCGATTGTATTATGCCGAGGCTCAGACACTGTCTAGCTAGTCAAGGAAAAGAGTATACCATCATATTTAAAAGCAGTTATTGGGACAGGTTTTACAGGCAGTGGGCTAAGACAATTCAGAAACAATTGCTTATGTGATAGTTTGAGGATTTGTCCCTGTCAAACAGTTAATATTGCTTTAATACATGAAGTAGGCTGTATAAGACAGCAATAATGAAAAATGTCAGGAAAGACAATATCAATTGTTATTCAACATCCACATCAAAGATTACTTTTTTGTCAGTAGCTTTCAGAAAATGTATTTTCCATCAGATCTGATTGCGTTCCTCTTTGAAGTGCTCCATCCTCCCGGTAGATTTAATGTGACATCTAGGCACTTTTTAGTCCCTGGGCCTCTGAGGCGATTCAGAGAGGCACAACAAGCCATCACAGGTTTATCCTCAAAGGCCGACACTGTCTGTCTGATTTATTGTAACTTTAAGAATCATCTCCAGCAAAGCATGAGCCTTTCTACCCATCCGCAGCCTCAGACTTTTATCAATTCATTTGTATGCAGCCTGTACATTCTGGAACTGAGAGCCCTATAGCCACTCATGGAAAATGCATTACCTGCTACTAATCCTTTTTATCTTTAAAGTCTGTATTTTTTATGTATAAGTCATTTTGGGTTATCATAAAATATACATAATTCTCACCCCAAAAAAGACAAAATGAAAAGAGAATATATAATAAGTTATGAGCTTGCCATGATATTATCACCAAGGATTCTAAATAAACAGCTCTCTCTATGTAAATACTGAGGGATATAAAACTGTGATTACTTTCAATAGGGAATAGGAATGCTTCCATTTTTATTCCTCATTTCAAAGTGAAACAGTGAGATGAATCATTTTAAACGTGTTTGGGAACACTTTTATTTTCTACTTGGTTGCTCTGGGGGCCTGGCAGTTGCAGAGGTTGCCTGTCAGACTTCTCTCATATACTACAGGCATCCAGAAGTATCTTATGGTTTCAGCATTTTGCTTCAAATTCATGGTCAACTGGAAGTTAATGACAATTGTTTTCTTTTTTGTTGCTTAATGTAGGATGTATTCAAAGCACCTGCAATATCTATGGCATACTGTGAAAAATGATGGTATGGCTGGGAGGATGATACAGTCCTGGGAGCAGAAGTTTCTCTGCAAGTTTGGGGGCAGTTCACTGCAAGTTCTCTGCATTATTTTCTTGAAATACGGTGCTCTGTGAATAGACCTGCCAGTAACTTCACTAGATAAATGGATCATTCAAACTGTTATCATTTTGGATGCAATATTAGTCACAGATGAAACTTTTAAAAATTAAATCTCACTTTCATCTGCTTATGTCAGTCCTGTGTCTCATATGCATACTGCATATCATAGGCCATTAAAAGTATTAAAAGTAATTTTATATGGTAGGCACATAAAGCCATATTTAGACATATCCACCTATGTATATATGTGCATGCTGTCTGCAGTATGTATACAGATACATATGCAAACTCCCAGGGTTGTTTTTTGAAATATGTTTTAACTATAAAGTATCTATAATTATGCATGTGATTTTAACATTTAGAATACACAATAGTGGTAAGATGGTGGAGAAGATTATTCTGGGAGCTATTGAAAAACACCTAAAAAACAACACAGTCATGGGTCCCAGCCAACATGGGGCCGCAAGGGGAAGGTCCTAATTAACTAACTTGGTTTCTTTCTATGACAAGGTAACCCACCAAGAGAAGCCAGGTGGTGTAATCTTTCTGGATTTCAGAAAGGCCTTTTATACTGTCTCTGACACTATCCTTCTAAATAAGATGTCCAGCATCCAGCTGGACAAGCACATAGTGCAATGGGTGACCAATTGAGCTCAAAGGGTCATAGTAGATGGGGTCACATCAGGCTGGCAACCACTCACTAGCGGGGTGCCACAGGGATCCATTTTAAGGCCAGTTCTTTTTAATATATTAATTAATATAGTAATAAATGACTTAGATACAGTACTTGAAGGCTTACCTATTGAGTTTGCAGATGACACCAAATTCGGGGGAGCAGTTGACACTCCTGAGGGCATAGAGGCCCTGCAGGGAGATCTGGACAGATCAGAGTGCTGGGCAATTGCCATTTGTATGAAGTTTAACAAGGAAAAGTGTGGGATCTTGCATCTGGGACATGGTAACTCTGGATATTCATACACCCTGGGGAGCGAGAGGCTGGAGAGCATCGCTGCAGAAAGGGTCTGGGGGTTCTGGTCCATGGCAAGTTGAACATGAGCCAGCAGGGTGCCCTGGCAGCCAGGAGGAGCAACTGAGTCCTGGGGTGCATCAAGCACAGCACTGCCAGGGGGTCAAGGGAAGTGATTGTTCCCCTTTACTCTGCACTGGTACAGCCCCATCTTGAGTAGCATGTGCAGTTCTGGGTGCCACAGTACAGAAAGAACATAGAACTGCTAGAGAGTGTCCAGAGGAGGGCTACAAGGCTGTTGAAGGCTTTAGAGGGAAGGCCATATGAGGAGTGATTAAAAGCACTTGGTCTGTTCAGCTTGGAGGAGAGGAGACTGAGGGGAGACCTCATTGCACCTTACTGCTTCCTCACTGGGGAAGGAGGAGGAGCAGGCACTGACCTCTTCTCTCTGATGATAGGATGTGAGGTTATGTTAGGAAGATGTGCTGGACTAAGTTTAGTTAGATATAAGGAAAAATTTTTTCACCCAGAGGGTGGTTGAGCATTGGAACAGACACCCTAGGGAAGCAGTTCTGGCACTGAACCTGCCTGAGTTCAAGAAGTGTTTGGATGATGCTCTCAGGCACCTGATGTGATTCTGGGGGTGCCCTACACAGGGACAGGAGTTGGACTTGATGATCTTGATGGGTCCCTTCCAACTTGGCAGATTCTATGAATCTATGAATGTTTGATACATGCTAATGTATGCCATCAAGTCTTTGTGTGTGTATAAGTATGCATGTGTATAGTTTATTTCATTATGCATATTTAAAAGCAGTTATTGGGACAGGTTTTACAGGCAGTAGGCTAAGACAACTTAATTGATGTTAGTGAAAATTTGCATGTTCTTGCAACTGATGTGGCCCCAGGCCATAAAAATGTTTAAATTGACAACTTTAACTGAAACCATTTGGATGTAGAAACCTAGCAGGAACAAGAAATCTCTGCATTTTTGCAGGTATGATCCTACATGTCCCTTGAGCCTTACATTTTCAGTGAGTCTTGTCCAAATTCATTCTGTACCTCTCAGGAGAAATGAATGTTTAACGTTATACACATGCTAACAGATATTAGATTAGCTAATTAAATTATCTGAATTACACCAAGATAAAACATAATGGAGGGTAGAGCTAGGTCTATTTGTTAGATGATGTACAAGAAAAAAACGCACTGGGAATGTAAATTCAGATCTATTTTTCACACTTGAATATAACCCTTGTAGACAATTTTAATGAATCTTTCTCCAATCTAATGGACAACATACTAAATTATTAAAGCAGCGACTAAGGACAGTTGCACAACATTGATAAAAATACTGTTGCAAGCAAAATGGCTGTGTATATAACCAGAAATTACTTTTGGTCATGAACTACTGTTTTTCTTATAAAGTCACGTGGCTAATGTCTGTAAAACTCAAGGTGATAAAATACGATAAAATTTATAAAACAATATGATAAAACATAAATAGTACTATATGAGGCACTAATGCGAGGGATTTAATGGTGTACATATTTACATAGTTATATTGTTCCCATTGACTTCACATGACTATGTCCCTTTGTATGTTTAGGATTGAGTTTTCCTTGGAAGCTGTTTGACCTGTGGGGTTGAATTCAGCAAAAGAAAGCCAGCTTTTCAGGAACTTGCCAATTTACTGTCAAGTGCATGATAGGAAAGGTTGGGTCAGGTCCTGCTTTTCTTTACTGAGAAGTCTCTGAAGAACATCATTCTCCGTTAAACAGTTATCCTTTGCCAGCCATTCCCTCCATCAGGATTTGATTTCTAAACTTTTATCTCCATGTGGTATCTGGTGAGAAAGGATTATGTTTAGGGTTCCTTTTTTTGTCTTTAAAGCCTGCTGCACCATAGAAATATATGACTAGAAAAAGAATTTTTTTTTCCAAAAGATCTGCGTCTTTTTAAACATGATAGATGCTTCATAGTGTCACAGTCTATTTCTTTCTTTAAGTCTGGTTTGTCCTCTAAGTTTGATTTTGCTCTTTAATAAATGAATCACCAGGTTTCTTCCTTTTCAGACTGAGAAGTGCAAAGACCTTTGTGTAAGTTCACCATTCCTTCTCATTACTCAATGATGAATTATAAATTCTATTCAATAAAAATAAGGTGTTTATCAATGAAATCTGGGCCTCCAGAATGTATCATACATCTTAATGGGACAATTTGCTGGCATGTTTTTTCTAATCTGTAGTACTGTTTTAGTAAAGTCCCTACCTCTGGGTTGTGTCCAAATCCTTAAGGTACACAGTGGTACCAAGCAAAGAAACCTATTTTGCTTTGCAAAATTTTACATTGGGGGAACACAAATAGTGGTGATATACTATAGTGGGAGTTCTAGGGCACACAGAAGTGGGAGGTGCCTCTAGTACTCAACAGTCCCAAATGTTTTCTTTGCCCTATAAAGATAATTAAAATTCTGGTCTACCTACCACTAAAATAAATGGAAAAACCGTTACCTTCACTGGAAACCAGATGGAGCCAAAAGAGGGCAGATGTGTGTTCAGATAGAGAGTGCATACCTAACAGAAAGCTAATTCACTTTTTAAAGCACATCCCAGATGCAGAAGCACTAGCATGTTTATGCACATGATGCTGAAGGACCTTCTAGAGGCACACAAGGTGGGAGCAGCAGATTGATTGTGCAAATTAGCACATGGAAAGCCAAATACTGTTCTCTGTGCAAGTTAATTCTGGGCAAGGTAACTTGTCATAGAAAGTTTCCTCCACTGCTTTATTAATGAACCTTGGCATTCCCTCAGAGTGATTTTCTACGAGGGTGACAGCATTGTTCAAGTTTTATACCTTGCTTTGTCTCAGATTTTATGAATTGTCACCTGTTCTTTGGCTTTTCTCCATTCACATTACTGCAAATAGATCTGAATTACTGCTAGTAATAAGAAGAAATTAGTTTCATAAAGGTATTGTTTGTTTAGGAAATGCTGTCACCAATTTTGTAAAAAGATATTAATGAATTTTCTTTTACCAGGCATAGGCTGGTGGTTTGTCTGAAAGTGGATGTATAGAGACACCTCTATTTTTTAACAGGCAAAGTAATAATTTTAATATTGGGAATTAGGGAATTAGGATGGGATTGTGGAAACTCCAGAATCTCTGGGTCTGGTTAGTGGAGGATTTCCTATGCTAATGCCCAGGGGCAGATAATATAGGAAGTATGAGCAAGATGAGGTGACCATGCAATTTAATGGCTGCTTAGTTAATTACTCTAAGGGTGATCTGACATAAATGTGCCTTGGAAACACTAAAATTCCTTGGCACCTTTGGTGTGAAATTTCTGTGCTAATGACTGAACAGCAAGATGCAGGAGGTCAATCATCAGGCCTAGCAGCGAGAAAGTGTTTTGTGTTTTCTTCTTTTCTCCCCAAAGTCCATTCTCTCTCAGGTCCTCTGCTAAGAGTGTCTTTAAGGATGTCAGCATGTACTATGGTTTCAGTGTAACATTTTATTTCCTTTTACCCACCCTCTTAACTCGAATGGATAAAAAAAAAAAATCTCTTGTTGTAACAAAACAAAAAACCCAAATTATTTACTACCTGTCCTGGAACATAGGAAGAGATTAAGTATTTATTTTTTTTACTTTTTCTGTATGTTATTCTTGATGTTTTTTTTCAAAATCAGAATGGCAAGAGAAATTAAAAATAACCAAAACACTGCAATGTGTTTGCAGATTTTTGTGCCTGCTCTGCTAGCCAGCTATGTTACTTGGTTTATGTGATAAATATTTCTGTAACCTCTACCAAAGAAGTGAACCAAAAGAAAAATATACCAGCAGGTCTCAGGGTTATTTTTAAAGACAGTGTGATGTTTCAGTGGGATTTTCTGACATTTTCAGAGTCTAACACATAGCATTTCTGTGACCAGAACTGATATTCAGTGATCTACATTCACTTCTTATCAATGCTGTCTAGTTGCTAAATTGCCACTAAGCAGACACTGCAACATTTTGCACAATTTAGAGTCTTATCTGGGAGATAGATTGCAGCAGGATCCATGGTACTATTGAAAACCAACATTCATCTATAAGAAGCCTCTTCTGTAGTGAGCCTGTATCGCTTACAAATTCTTTTTGGCTTCAAGTTCTGGGAGCCAACAAAGCCTGTTCCACCTTGAGAAAGCAAATGTCCTCTCAAATGAAGGCAACATTTTGTAAGGCCTAGGGAAAGAAACAGACTGTACAGATGGCAAGTGTCTGTATAGCAAGAATGACAAAATAATTTCACAGCCTCTTAAGTGTTTCCAATAGACATTAAGGTGTTGATTTAAAGGAAAATCCTGTTAATCTTAAGAGGATCTGGGCTCAAATCTAAACAAAGGTTCTTGTCTGTGCAAACTCACATATTTCCAATTTGCCCTAGGTAGTGTGACACCAGTAAAAAGACCCAGGCTGCCCCTGCTGGCAGGACTATTTGAAAATAAAAATTGAGTTCAGGTTTTAAGCTCCAAAGGGACCAGAATACAAGAGTACAAAACAAGGACACTTTGGAAAGGCCAATACAAAATTACAACTGCAGTCATTACCTATATTACTGTATAACTGACATCATAACATGGGATATTTGTTGTTGTAACTTTAAGTAAAGTATGTTGAAATAATTTGCAGCAATTTATGCACTGGGATCTACATTGTATTTCTGGGCAGAGGTCTGAGTGAAGGGCAATGTCAAAACCACTCCAGGGAACTGCTAGGGAGCACTGTGACTTGCACAGCCTTTTGGGGGCAGCTGTGAGAATTGTCTTTTCTGAGGCATAGGATCTGCCCTTTGACAGCTGGCCGGGTTTGGTCAAGTGCAGGTGACTTCTAAGCCCAACCCTACTTTCAGAGGTAAGCTCCTATAGCTATATTGTTCTATATACCACAGGGTGTTTGTGTAATACCCATAGTGAGAAAAAATCCTCAGGGAGCTGATGAAGGTGTACTTCTAGTGATTTTGCATTGCTGGATTTTGCACTGGGTAGAACTCTGAATCTGACTCTAAGATGCACAGCACAACAATGACAGTACTGAGACTGCTAAATTAAGCTGTTGGTTGTCATATAATGCATGTGGCAGGCAGCTACTAATGTATTCCTATACAAACAAAAGCCTAGACAAAATTATTTGTATTTGGAATCTGGATGGAGATGCCCTCTTGTATACCAGTTTAGGCAAGAAATTGCAGGGATGGGAGGAAAGGGCTAGAATATCAGCATGACCCAAGGATGGTTCAGAAGAGTGAAGAAGGATGGGGCTGCTGGCTTGAGAATTTTGAGAGTTAAATATTTGGCTAGAAGAACTATGGGGATGTGAGGAAAAAAGCTATGTTGTTTAATGTTTCCTGCATCAGAAAGGAAGCACTTCTTACTTGTAAATGAGCTGCATTCTATCAAATTACCAATCATTCCTCTTAAGATAAAATCAAGCCTACAGGGCTCTGATTTTGGCTTACTCCTTCAGAAAAATGTGTTGAAAATAATAGCTAAATAGTGACAGAAGAACCCTCTCTGATTATAGTCAACAAGAGAAATATTCATGTATGAAAAAAAGAATGCTGCATGGAGGCAGCATCAGAAATACACCTCAGGCTGACTTGGCAGTCTTGGGCTGAGTTTGTAAGTACTGCCAATGGAAAGCTCTTGTAGATAAGAAATTCTGTAGTCACTCTGTGTATGTTATACTCAATGGCCTTTGCAAATGGTTGTGAAATGCCTGACCTGAGCTGGTAGCTGATGATTTCCTCTGCCTTAGCCCTACCCTGTTTTTACGTACTTATACTATTGTCTAATGGCTTTTAATAAGGGGAAAGCAATTTTGACACAGAGAAAAGAATTTCCCCCTTGGAGACACTCTAAAGGTGACAGCTTAAGTAAGCATAGTATCTTTTATTTTTCCAAAGGATTGTGAATTTCTTTCCCACAGGATGAAATGTCGATTTCTTCCAGGAGCATTTTGATTTTATGAACTAGGGTTGAATATTTTTCTTCTTACATTTTTAGTATCAGGTGATTATTTTTTACCAAACATGCTGATAACTTTTAAGGTGCTGGCTTTTGACAAGTGAACCTTTATTAAAGTGCCATTTTTCATAATATCCCAAGTCTAATGTATCATAGGATGATGTACTAAAGACAAATATTCGACCAATAATGAAAAGCTAAGTAAATGGGAATGTTTAAGCTCTATTGTATGCAGGGAAGTACATTAAGGCAGATGTAAGAGACACTTTAATGGATTTAACATTAACAATCAGACTTGGGCGTGGTATAAATCAAATACCACGGCATTTCAGCCTAATGTACACCCACTCATTCGTTAGCACTGTTCAGTGCAGATTATAAATATTAGCGAAGGAACCTCCAGCTCTAGAAGAATCTTTCCACAGACCCTGCAATAATTGAACAATAATGATGGCAGTCTTATTTTTATGAATCACTATAACTTATTGATTTACACTTGGGACTTGAGAGAGCTTTCTCAGCCAGTATGCAACAGGAAATGGTTAGGAGCTGTCAGAAACCAAAAGAGAGAGGTAGACAGAAATAGAAGAAGAGAGGAGAAGCAGTGGGAAGGTGATGAAAGTAGCATTTGGTATTGGAAAATTGCAGACATTATCAAGATGTAATGAGAAAGTCCCTTAACTTACCAACTAGAGGATGCCAGGTAAATTAATTAGCCTGCCTCACATATTTGTTCACACATACACATAGATGCCTTTTGAGAAGAAAGAAAATGATGGTATAGCTTTATTTTGCTTTACAGAACAAAAAGAGAGGAAACTCATGTAATTATTTTATGACTTGTACACATATAAGAGTATAAACACAGGAGAAAAGTGAACTTTGCAGTAGTTTGTGGTATACAACTTCAAAAATATCAGTGTAAAGTTATGGAAATATGTGATCTTTTACTATGAAAAAAGAGATGGACTCTGCTATCTTCTTTTTGTAAAGGACGTACTGTTAGGGAGCTTTTTCCTCTCTTGTATCTCAAAGTGGTAGAAAATTGAATACATTGTACAGGTATGAAGGTAATTCTAGAATATATATCTCTGTTTCCAAGTAGGAGTTGTACATGTAAGTGTGTGTGCATTATTGTCAGCTTTTCTTCTTGTTTTTGGAAGGCAGAAAAGATCGATTTCACAAACATGAAAGACAACTGGAATAGTTTAACTATTTATTTAACTGTAATAAGATTGTACTGGTATTTACTGAGCCTCAAATAGTATGCTACCACATTTTAGGTTCATTTGGTTACTGTAGTCTTTTTCTATAACTGTTTATTTTAAAAAGTTAATTTACATAATCCATGCTAGTACTTCTTTGTGCTAGCACGTAATGGTGTACCAATTACTCTCTTACAAGGGTCTGCTTCCTTTTAATGTTCTAAAATTTGCATAGCCTATCTCAGCCTCATTTGCTGAAATGCATTTCATTAAGGCCAGATTCTGAATGAGATTTTAGTGTGAGTTTTGACATTTAGAAGTTCACCATAAAGCTCTAGGCTGATGTAAATCTAGAGAATTTAATTAATAGGAACCCTGAAATATTTAAGCTTGTAACATAAACCAATGAAACATAGATATTTAGGAGTCTTTAGCTATGAGTCACTAGTCAAAACTATTATTTTTACATGTTTATATATTTTCTAATTGTTACATAGTATATGAACATAAAACCACATGTCGCCAAGTGCAATTACCAAATGAACCTGAATATGAATTACTGCCTTATTGATTAAGTTAATGCAGATTGCAAGATAGTTGTTATATATTACCATAAAAAATACTCGTACTATAAACACTGAAAAAGAATGAGGGTCCAGGTAACACCACTGAGGGCACTCTGTCAGCAGCTTTCAAGTTTTGGCTCTGTGTGGTAGCAGAGAATTAACCCTAGGTGAGATTGCCCTTCTCTAAATAAAATTAAACACCTGGTGAAAGAAGAGCAGCAGAAATCTTGTGAAGTTCTTCTAATAGGGCACCTGGGAAGCATCCTCTCAAGGATCAAAAAGTTAATAGGGAAAGGTAACCCAGAGGTTTCCTTTGTGGGAGAATGCCAACAGCCAAGCAGGGGGAGGAACTACTCATCTTAACTTGCTGTCTTTTAGGATCTTTAGGACATTTTGCTGGATAAATCATTAGGCAACTGCCCATAATAGCAAGAAGAGGAACTGCATTCTGCATCAAGTGCCATTCTACTCTCTCTGAAACTGCCATGGGGAGTTCTCCATGATGAGCAGCTGAGGCAGAGCAGCTTGTCCTTGCTATGCAGGAACTGTTCATGTAGTGATGCCATCACTTGCAGAGGTCGGGAGTAACACCTCAAATCCCATTTAAAGTATCTGCATTCTATAGCTTACAGTCCTAACAGTTAAACTGTGGTTAAATACCACCTGGATGAGGTGAATCTGACAGTTATAAAGAAAGCAATTTTGGGACGTATTTATTTGCAAAATAAATGCTGTGTTACTAAATATATATGCAGAGGAACAACACAAAAGCTGAGAACTATGTGGACAAAGAAGCACAAGGCAGAACTTTTGCCAGGTTCCTCCTACAGAATATAGGATATATGGGATGGCTTCCATCCCGCTAGAAATTGGGTTAAATAATTAACCTTGGTAATTTCTCCACATTTCATGTAAGCTGACACAGGACATAGAAAGATGAAATGTGGGAAAATTTGCCCAGGCTTTCCCTTTTCTATATAAACAATGCCCAGAACTGAATTTGCATTGATACTGAATTTTCTCAGCAACGAATCCACAATACTAGCATATTTGAGTTAACAATGAATAAACAAATAATAAAAAAGTCCAATTAAGCATTCTGGAAGAAATGCTTTAACTTTCAGCAAGTAGTAGGTATTCATAGTTCCACAAGGGTGTTAAAGAGATGTAAACTCATATTTTGGAACCATAATGATTATATTATCTTTTCCTAGGTGATTTATATAGTTATTAGGAATATCTATGGAAAAGAAAGTATGTGTGGTGCATTGAATCTGATCAGCAGCCACACATGCACCAGCTGCTTCCTCACTGCCCTTTCTGGGGGGGTGAGGACAAAATACAGGGAAAGCAAGTGGACTGATGGGGGAAGACAGTTTGACAGGAGCAGGAGAAGCAGCACTTGCAGGTAAAGTGAAGAAATCACTCACTGCATCCCATGGGCAGGAAGAGGGTCAGCCACTCTGTGGAAAGCTGGGCCTCAGCACACCTAACACTGACTTGGAAAGGCAAACACCATGACCACAATGTCTCTCTTCTTCCTTCTGTTCTGGAGCTTTTCTTGCTAAGCACAAGACAGACTGGAGAGTTGGGCTGATTCCAACAGAATGAGGTTTAACATGGCCAAGTGCCAGGTCCTGCACTTTGGCCACAACAACCCCATGCAGCGCTACAGGCTGGGGACAGAGTGGCTGAGAGCAGCCAGGCAGAAAGAGACCTGGGAGTCTGGATTGACAGGAAGCTGAACATGAGCCAGCAGTGTGCCCAGGTGGCCAAGAAAGCCAATGGCATCCTGGCCTGTATCAGGAACAGTGTGGCCAGCAGGTCCAAGGAAGTGATTCTGCCCCTGTACTCAGCCCTGGTGAGGCCACACCTCGAGTACTGTGTCCAGTTCTGGGCCCTCAGTTCAGGAAGGAGATTGAGGTGCTGGAGCAGGTCCAAAGAAAGGCAACCAGGCTGGTGAAGGGACTCGAGCACAGACCCTATGAAGAGAGGCTGAGCGAACTGGGGCTGTGCAGCCTGGAGAAGAGGAGGCTCAGGGGAGACAGCATCGCTGTCTACAACTCCCTGAAAGGAGGCTGTAACCGGGTGGACGTTGGTCTCTTTTGCCAGACGACTTTCAACAAGACAAGAGGGCATGGTCTTAAGTTGTGCCAGGGGAAATTTAGGTTAGATATTAGAAAGAATTTCTTTACGGAGAGAGTGATCTGGCATTGTAATGGGCTGCCCAGGGAAGTAGTGAATTCTCCATCCCTGGAGATATTAAAAAGAGACTGGATGTGGCACTCAGTGCCATAGTCTAGCAACCGCATGGTGGTTCAAGGGTTGGACTCGATGATCTCTGAGGTCCCTTCCAACCCAGCTGATTCTATGATTCTATGATTCTATGATAATGTCCCATGGCATGGGATATCTCTTGGTCCAGCTGGGATCAGCTGTCCTGACTGTGCCCTCCCGGCCTCTGGCCCATCCTCATCTTGTCACTCTGGGGACAGAATTGGCAAATTGGTCTGCAAGTGTGTGCTGTTGGTTCATGCCCAGCCTTTTGTCCACCAGCACCCTCAAGTCATTTTCTGCAGAGCTGCTTTCTAAAATCTCATCCCCAAGCCTGTACTAATAATGTGGATAGTTCCGAACCAGGAGCAGGACCCTGCACTTGATCTTGTTTAACCTCATGAAGTTCACCTTGGCCCCTCTACAATTTATCCACATTCTTCTGGATGACATCCTGTCCTGGCTTATTGACAGCAGCACTCAGCTTGGTGTCATCTACAAACATGCTGATGGAGCACTCAATCCTGCTGTCTATATTGTTGATAAAAATGTTAAAGAGTACAGGTGTCAGTATGTACTCCTGAAAGATACCACTTGCCACTGGTCTCCATCTAGACTTCGAGCTGTTGACCACTACCCTCTGGATGCCACCATTCAGCCAATTCCTCTTCCACAGAGCAGTCCCAAATCTGTATCAAACCCATCAAATCTGTATCTCTGCAACTTGGTGAGTAGGATATTTTGGAGGACCATGTCAACAGCCTTGTGGAAGTCCAGGTAGATGACATCCACTGCTTTTCCCTTGTTGACTGATGTAGTCACTCTGTTGTAGAAAGCCACTAGGCTGGTCAGGCAAGTGGCAATGAAATGGAAATGAAAATGAAACCTGGCTTTTACATTCCTCAGGCTGAATGCTGCATTTGTGTTCTAGGGGGGATGCCCCAACCACCAGGTAAAAGTGGAGAACCTCAGTAGTACTCCTCTCACTGGAATCCAGAAGAGGCATATTATTTTTTAAGAACTTTTTTTTTTAGGTGTCTGGCTCCTTTTGTAATGTATTTGTATTCTAACTTAATTCTAAATGAATTCATTGTATTCTAATCTGTCATTATTAGCAGCTCACAACACTGTTAGAAGGCTAACAACTAATACTTTAGCTGACAGACAATGTGTTGCACTGTACTATTCTTGCTGCAGTTTTAAATTGCTTGAACTAACACTAATGGTTAAAGTTGCAAACAGAAAAAAGCAAGAAGTAATTCCATCTGCAAACTCTTGTAGACAGGAGGTAGTTGCTGATCAAGAAGCTGTTTCATACTACTGGCATTACGTCTATATTACAATTAAATATTTTATTGATTGTAGACAGCTAAAGATCATGACAACCAGAAGACTGATCACTTCCTGATGACATGGAAGCCATTCCCTTGGAGAGTAAAAATGAGAACTTATTTCTGAATCTGAAGTGTAGTAGTCCTCAACTGCTGGCTAGCAGAGATGAAAAGATGAACCTCTCATTCTGCAAGCTGGCCCGTATGAAACATGGTGTGTTAAAGCTCTCTTATAGACCGGGCATATTGTACCAACTAATTGCTTAGTAAGGACCAGGAGTATCCTGGTTATTTCAAATTGTTACACTGACAGAAAAAGTTGGTGTGTTGGTTTTGATCACAATCTGTTTTCAGCTGGATAGGCGTATATTACAGAGCTTTAAAAGTTTTCATTACAGGATCCTAAGGACTTGATGTAACTTTGATAATTTTTTCCCTCCAAATAAAAAGAAACTTTACAAGAAGGCTGGATATTGGAAAGATTGAGGCAGTAATTTGAAAATTTTTCTTTTTCTGTTGGATATGTATGATGTATGAAAGATGACTCAAAAATATTAATGGCAATTCATTAAGCCTATGGAAAAACATACCTAGTAAAAGAAAAAAAGCAAAAATGTTAAAAGAATTACCCACTTCTTGACCTCCTGGCGTGCTGCACATCAGGTGTCCCTCTGGAAATCAAGGGCTTTCTGTGAAAGAATAAATGTCAGATGTCAATTTAATTCTCTGTTTCTTTCCTCGTAAGTTAGGGCTAATCATTAGCCTAAGGTCATATCTTACTGTGTAATGGAGTATTGCTCTCTTGAGCTCTTTTCTGGTAGACCACATAAGTATAGAGCTCCAACAGGAAAACACCTTCAGGAAGTTTGGCTATGGAATTTGCTTTATAACTGTTGCTGTTAGTGTGCCTGTATTACTACCTTTAGTACTATCCTGATATTATTTTACTCCAAGTGATTTTGTGGAAAAGGACACTAATGTTGGTTTGCTTGGTTACATTTTAACTGGAAAGGAAAACCTTCCACTAATGTAACTAAAATACTAGATTTTAGTTGCTAAATACAGTTTTTAAAAAGAGCACAAAGATCCTTATTTTTTGTTCCATGACATTTCGGTGTTTCATAGAGGATAGGGCTTTGAAAGCTCTCTTATTTATGAGCTTTGCAGAAATAAGAAAAAAGGCAAAATAGAACTGTGCCATCCTACTTTCATTTGGTCTAGGGTGGGAGACATGATCAGGAACCTGTTGAAACTGATTTTTTTTTCCTGGAAAGTCTAAAATGTGTGCCAGCTAGAGACAATTTTTCTGTACTCAAAAAACAGAACAAAACAAAATTTAAAGTATTTTAAAGCATATATAAAAAAACACTAATTATTTCCATCCAGAAGCTTTAAAGAAAAAGGTAACATTTGGTCATTGCTGTCCTGAGAGTAAAGGTACAGCAATCATCTCATATGATCAAATATCTTGGAGTGATATGCTTTCCCCAACACTTACAGGTTATTTGGATTAATTGCATCAAAGGCAGCTTTTTAAAGCGTATACATCAGTGCCCACTAAAACTCATTTTGTAATTAAAGATGGGATAAAGATATAAAACAATATATAATTTGCTCTGGATGGTGCTTAAACCCTTTCCATAGTCAAGTTTTCCTATCAGAGCTCATTAAAAGTATTTTATTTGAAAAATAACTTGCTTCTATTCTTAAGCCTGTCCCTAGAGGGGTAACATAAGCTTTCCCCTATGCTAGCCAAGTCAGTGGGCAAAAGCAGTATATTCCAGCTGTTTTGTACTATACTGGTAATGTATAGCAGCTGTAACTTCTCCTTGCATAAGTGTTTAACCTGTGGGAAAGCTTCTCCATGTCATGACAGCCACCTGAAGCAGCCTGACCATATCTGGAATGAATATGCCTTCCAAAGTGTATATTGTTTCCAGTAAGCCCTTCAATATAGCCTGATCAAACAAGCTGGGTAAGCTGTTTGTTTTCATTTGAGTAGGAAAAAGAGCTCTACCTCTCCATCGTGTAGAACTGTAGTGGCAAATAATACAGGGTGTAAACTCATTGCCTTGGTATTTTAGTATAGACAGCAAGTAGAGTGGAAACTTTCTATAAATCAAATCAGAAGGAGACTACAAATGGTGATATTTTTCATCATTCCACTCTCTCCCCCTTGGAGTGCATGTAAGATCCAGAGCAGGAGGTACTCTAGGAGCTCTTTGTAAGTGTTGTCACTTGTCGGCTTTATGTTTAGGAAGTGGGCTCATGAATGAAGGTGAAGAAAGACAATTTTAAAGTTTTGACGGTTTTTTAATGTGGTGGTTTTTTTTTTTTTTGGGTTTTTTTTTGTTTTTTTTTTTTTTGTTGTTTTTTTTTGTTGTTTTTTTTTTCCTTTAGGTTTGGCTGCTGACTGCTGAGTTCAATAGAGCACTTTATTTTGGATGTTACTTTTTTCTGCTCACTAATTTCTGGGCACATCCAGCACATAACTTCCAAGCAGCAGGACATGCTTTTCCTCTCACCCACTTTCTTCCCTTTTATTTTTTTTTTTTTTCCTCTTCTGATGTGGACTTGAGGGGAGGATAGGAAATTAGTGTTCTTTGCCCCTTTTATCATGAGACTGCTGACAGCCAGCTGCTTCCCTGCCAGCTTCCCTCCTGCCTGTGCTCCTGCATCCCAGGCTGTCTGCCCGCACATTTCTCTCCGCCTGTGCCTGCGAGCATCTGCCCGCCGGCACCCAGCTCTCCTGCCAGAGCAGACTGTCCTGAGCTGAACAAAACCCTCACAAGCTGTGCCACGACTTGCGTGGCTTACCTCTGCCTCTGGAGGGGTTTTTCTCCCTTGACAAGGTTTTGTCTGGCGTTGGTGGCATGGTGGGTGACAGCCCGTGCATGCGGCAGCATCTGACCCCTGCTTCTTGCATCGGCGCGGGCAGTCGCCAGAGCTGTCACACAGTCACAACAAGTTAATTCAGATCATGGAAAAGAGGGGCGGGCTGTAATAACACCAGGCCTCTGGAGAGGGTGCTGTCAGACAGCGAGTACCGCCGGCTGCCCCAGCTGCTGCCTCCTGCCTGCCAGGATGCGGGGTGACAGGCGGCAGGTTGGCCTGGAGAGCACGCAGGTTAATTTTCTCTCTGTGCAACGGAGCTGGTAATACTGCTTGCTGCAGGGCTTGGAAAGCCACCTCACGTAGCTGGCAATACTGCTTGCTGCAGTGCTTGGAAAGCCACCTCATGGCTCTCACCTTGGAGGCATGAGGCACTGGAGCCTGTTTGCCGGGATGCTCCTGCTGGGGCTTCCTGCCGAGGCTCTTGGGCTGGTTCTCCTCTGAGTTACCTTACCGGGCACTTCTTATGCTCACTGAGGTTGCTCTGCACCTTTGTTTTCCTCTCCCCTTTTGACAGGACGTTGGTGCTTTTGGCGGCTAGCTGCTCCAAAAGCTTTAGGGCTGTTGCCTCAGATCCTCTGTGTTTCTCTCTCTGTGTATACTGCATAAATATGCAATATATACAAATGTACACAGTTTCTTGAAACAATTTTTCAGCTCTGGATGAGGCAGGGTAAGGCAGAGGCTCTGCCTGTGAAAGGTATGTAATGCCATAATTAAAATAATAATAGCAACAACAACAAGGACAGATCTACTAATACTAATGACAACAATCATTAATAATAATCATCTTGCATCTGGGTAGGAACAACCCCAAGAACCAGTACAGGTTAGGGGCTGAGCTGTTTGAGAGCAGTGAAGGGGAAAGAGACCTGGGGGATGGCTGGTGGGTGGAAGAATGACCACGAGCCAACAATGTGCCCTTGTGGCCAAGAAGGCCAATGGCATCCTGTGGTGCATTAAAAGGGGGTTGTTAGTAGGTCGAGAGAGGGTCTCCTCCCCCTCTGTTCTGCCTGGTGAGACCACATCTGGAGTACTGTGTCCAGTTCTGGGCCCGTCAGTTCCAGAAAGTTAGGGAACTGCTTGAAAGAGCCTGGAACAGTGTCTCCAAGATGATTAAGGGAGTGGAAAATCTCCCTCATGAAGAAAGACTGAGGGATCTGGGTCTCTTCAGCTTGGAGAAGAGAATGAATGTGTGAAGGGAGAGAACCAGGAGGATGGTGCCAGGTTCTTCTCAGTTATGCCCAACAATAGGACAAGAGGCAATGGATATAAGGTTGAGCACAAGAGGTTCCATATAAGCACAATTAATTTTTTTTTTTTTTTTTTTACTGTGAGGGTGACAGAGTACTGGCAGAGGCTGCCCACGGAGGCTGTAGAGTCTCCTTCTCTGGAAACATTTAATACCCACCTGGATGCATTCCTACATGACTTCCTGTAAGTGACCCTGCTCTGGCAGGGGGCTTGGACTCAATGATTTTTCAAGGTCCTTAAGAACCCCTGACTTTCTGTGATTCTGTGATAATAAAAACAATAATAATAACAGCCATAATAATAGCCATGATAATGGCTAAAACAGTAACAAAACCAGCAACAAAACAACAACAATAATAATGATAATAATCTATGTCAAGCAAGTGAAATTTCTCTTCAGTGACAGACATAAGAGGCTGAATTGGCAGAACTGGCTTGACAAGGACTCCCTGGCCATAAATATCCAGGTGTGGTTAAACAAAATGATAAGACTTCATAAGGCTCATTTTAGAGACAAGAATACACATGGAAGTGGTGGGATAGAACATAAAGTAGAAAGAAAAATCCTCATTTTCTATTTCCTCCTGTTCTCTTGCCCAAAATACACTTAATCAAGGAGTTCAGCAAGAAAACTAGGACTGCTGCCAAGAAAGTAGTGACACTGCTACCAATCTAACAGGATTCTGCCTGGTGGGAGCAGGAAGTCTGCTGGAGATACTGCACATGAAGAGGCAGGCAGAGCTCTGGATGTTAGTTGGGATGTGAGTTATGGAAAACCCAGATTCTTGCCTGCAGCTGTACTGGCTTCTGTTTTGCAATGCCTTGCATAAGCTAAATCAGAAAAGGCCTCTTACGAGAAAAAAAAGTATCTTTCACATCACTCTTAATTTTTGGCTGGGGTGAAGCTGTGGGAATGAAAGATTTGGAATAAAATCCATGGGATAAATCACTGTCTTAGGTTCCCTGGCCTTTTTTTGTAGCAACCCCTCAGTGCTAAAAAACATAGAGAGGACATAGAAATTCATTTTAGTCCCTTGACTATAGTGACTCAATCTGGTTGAATCGGATTTGAGATCCACATGTCTGAGGCTGATTCTGGAATTATATATTTAGAAACAGAGACAAACCCAGTGTTTTAGGAAATGCAGATTGAGAGTTAACTCATTACAGATGTATTTTACTGTGAGCTAAGAACAAAGGAGAGGAAATGCCTTTTCATACTGTGTTAATTAAAACTGCAAACTCTTTGCTATAAAGATGATGTTGAAACCAAAGTTAGCATGAGTCACAAAAATGGTAGGACACTTATAGCTAACAAGACTATCCAGAATTGCAACAGCTAATAATAATATATACTTGAGAATAACAATTTACTTCAGAACTTCCCATTTCTGATCTCAGATAACTAAAGAACAGGACATACATTTCTTTTATACTGCTAAGAGTCAGAAGTAGGGTAACACATTATTTGGACTGTGTGTTCTGCCCAACGCAGGCCCCAAATGGATCTTGGCTCTGCCTTCATATGGGAGCTTTGCAGTTGGGTCACAAGGTTTTTTGCTTCCTGACAGAAAATATTAAATTCTTGTCATTTGGTTGGATGCCAGGAAATTGCCACTGACCTGGTTTTCGGGGCCTTTGGTTCTGACTCTTGAATTGACATTTTAAGGAAATTGTCCTGAATGAGTCCAAAGCCTTTCCTTTTCAGAGTGAACATGGAGTTCATCACTCTATATGTAGTCATATCTCTACAGGGAGAGTTTTTCTTTACAAGTTTCCATCTCACACTTATCGGCACTGAATTCCTGTTGTTATCTAGTTACTTCAGTATGAGACCTTTGATATCTGTGCATTTCTTAAACAGGACTACCAGATGAACAGTATAGACAAGCGTTACTGAGGGTTAAATTTTCAACCAGGGCTGAAATATGTTCACAGATTTTAAGAGAGGGAAAGGATGGGAAAAGAAAGTTGTTTCTTGCTGCCAGGAGGGAAATAGGAAGGAGTCTCAGACACATGCTTGCCTCAGAAATGGCTAATATAAGAGCAACTTTACAAATCATGTTATTTTAAGTATGACTCTATAGTACTAAAAATATTTGATGGCTGTTAGGAAAAATGAGAATTCCGTAATTCCTTACCATTGTCATATAATAAAAAGCATGTGTGTTAACACATGAAACGCCAATCTTCTAGCACCACAGCTGGAATGGATCCCACTTGTCATTACATATTAGGTGTTTACAACGCAGAGTGGTTTTATGAGAGCGAGGGAGTTTGACTTCTCCTTGTGTGAGACTTTTTGAAATATCAAAATGTCAGTAATTGTATAGCAGGTCATATAGTGCAGTGCATTCCAAACTTCTTTATCTGAAAACAGAATATTAAAGTATATATTAATATTAAACAAGTATTACTTTTTAAAAAAATGTTAAAATAATGTATTTATGCTATTAAAAATGTGTAGTTTGGCAGTGCCCTTTTTTTAAGGAATATGATATCCCTTGAAATATCCCATCTTGAGTGCAATGGATTATGTAATGAAACATAAGCTAAAATCACACTTTCTCTGGCACACATGTAAGATGTAATGGATTAGAGGGGTATCTTATGTTGATGTACATTGTAGGATCCTTTGATAAGAGGATGGTCTGTGAATTAAACTGTGTCTCCTCAGTAAGATGTGCTGGGAAGAATAGAAATATAATGAAGTACTGATTTGCTCTGGAATTGCTCTCTTTTTTCGGGGTAAATTAATACATTTACATTAAGTCAGATTCCTTCAGATTTCTGATCCTTTCAACAAGGGTTTTTGCAGAGATTACTTGCATTTATTGTAGCAGCTTCTGCCTTCCAGTTTTTTGCATGCTGACTGCAAAGTACTTACCCTCAGTTTTACACCTATCTCTGTACTAGCCTCTGTCTTTTCTCCAAAAATGTGGTTCAGGTTTTTTTGGTGTAAAGTCAGTGGATTTATTTTTCATGTTCCCCACTGTTTGAGGGTATATTCACCCATATCAAGGATGAGTTGATCAGCTGTGGACAGATGGCAGGTCTGCCTCAGGCTCCTGAGCAGCTGCCTCTGCTGACAAAGATGCTCTGCATCTCAGCTTAAAGGATAGGAGAGGGATGGGGGAACAATCGAATATTTAATCCAAAAGAAGTGATTTTAGAACTTATTTGAGGTAATTACCTTTAATCAATTCCCTTCATCTAGATTTCATTTATTGCTTGTCTATTTCTTCTTTTGGAGAGGAATGGCAGCATGGGCTGTGGTCTCTCTTTCCCTCTGTCTCACACAAAAAATTGCTTCCTTTGACCCTCTTCCTGAGATGTGCACAGAGTCCTTAGTTCAGCTCTTTCTTTCTGAGAGAGAGCAATTGATATAATTTGGACTAATCTGATAGTATATCCTGACTTCTGGTTGTTTAGTTGCTGCTAAACTGGGTGACAAGTCAGAGTAGTGAGTCATAGAATCATAGAATCATAGAATCATAGAATAGGCTGGGTTGGAAGGGACCTCAGAGATCATCGAGTCCAACCCTTGATCAGCTACCGCCACAGTCACTAGACCATGGCACTGAGTGCCATATCGAGTCGCTTTTTAAATGTCTCCAGGGACGAAGAGTCCACCACCTCCCCAGGCAGTCCGTTCCAATGTCTGATCACCCTTTCCGTGAAAAAATTCTTTCTAATATCCAATCTGAACTTCCCCCGGCACAATTTAAGACCATGCCCTCTTGTCTTATTGAGAGTTGCCTGGGAAAAGAGACCAACCCCTGCCTGGCTCCATCCTCCTTTCAGGTAGTTGTAGAGAGCAATGAGGTCTCCCCTGAGCCTCCTCTTCCTCAGGCTGAACAGCCCCAGCTCCCTCAGCCTCTCCTCATAGGATCTGTGTTCGAGTCCCTTCACCAGCTTGGTTGCCCTCCTTTGGACCTGTTCAAGGACCTCAATATCCTTCTTGAACTGAGGGGCCCAAAACTGAACACAGTACTCAAGGTGTGGCCTTACCAGGGCTGAGTATAGGGGCAGAATCACCTCCTTGGACCTGCTGGTGACGCTGTTTCTGATACATGCCAGGATGCCATTGGCCTTCTTGGCCACCTGGGCACACTGCTGGCTCATGTTCAGTCTTATTTTCTGGGTATTGTTTTTTATTTTACCTCTTGTATCCCCCAGAGATATAGGAAGCACTCCTAAAGTATGGTGGAGATCTGAATGAAAATGCTCTGACACTTGCTCACTGCTGTCTTGTCAGGGTAGATGAAGTTTCAGCTGATCAAAACACCCCTGCAGGAAAAAGCAAGACAGCTTTTCTCTGCATTCTGCAGCTGAAAAGACTTCAACGGAGTGGGAGTCAGTAAATTAACACCAGCTATTACCAGGCTGAGAGGTTTTGTTTAGCATCTAGCTAATTTTGCAGTCATGTCATCTGGACTCAGGCTGGAAGTACGGTGGTGAAATCTTCCATGTGTCTAGTTACTGGGCTGCCTTTAGCCATGTGCAGGATGAATCTACAGAGACCTAGAAACTTCGGTTTAGCAACACTGTCCAATGCCAGTGTTCCTGGTGCTGATTTTTGTGGCTGCAAAGGTCACACATTATCAGACCAGTCAGCTCTAAGACCTGACCCTGTAGCAGTCAGCCAGTGTCAATTACCTAATTCTCTCCTCTTGATCTCCATGATGGGGATGGCTAAGGCTGCTCAGCTTAAGTACTGCTGTGTCTTTCACAGAAATATTTCCAGTGTGATTCACGACCCCTTGAACATTTTGTTGTCTATCAGCTGTGCAGGAGAAACGAATGTAACATCAGCTCAGACTGTGTAAAAGAGCAGTGCTCAGGGACAGTCAGAGGCTGGGATGCTGTCTTTGATCACAGCCCCTCTTCACACAGTGGCTCCATCATCATTTAGGGGGAGAACAAAATAAATGAAAACCAAGATCTTATACCATCTCATTTCCTGAGAAGAGATTAAAACTATGCTATCATCTCCTGTTTACCTGGAGTATGCATGGAAGATTGCTATGTTCTTGTCTGAGGTGTGATGAAGGATATGGAGGCTTGGTAAGGAATACAGTACAGAAAGGGGAAACTGAAAGTTTTCCTGAGGAGGCAAAGTCATAAAACATCCTGAGGTAGAACACTGGGACTCAAGTACCAAATTCTGGGACACTCCAAAGGAATATACACTGGGGTGGTAGGAATGAGGGGACACAAGAGAAAGAGGAAGCAATGGTTGTATGGAGAGGCTAACAGGAAAAAGGTGATTAATTTGAGACAAGATATTAGTCTGTCTCCTGACATATCATTATTCATTCCCATGAAAATGTGAGAGAAGTGTTTGGCTTTCTCCCATACTACTTAGTGATATGTTTAACATTGGAGTGTTGTTTCTTCCTGGGTAGCTAAAGGTTAGGCCTTGGGAAAAACACCAATGGGAGAAACTTAGAGCAGAGTCGGGTACTCTTGTTGTAATCCTGAATATTTGAAAAGAACATAAAAGTTCTGCTTCCCTTAGTACAGTTGGAGCTGCAGAGCAGGAGCCAGCTTCTTTGCTTACAGCTTTGTCCCCTTCACAGCCATTGTTCAACCCCAAAGCCTCTTCTCTGTCAGCTTTTTCTCAGGGTCAAGTTACTATAGCTCCTGTGGCTGTTTCTAGTGATTTGGCTTCACAATTCCTTTTTTCCCTGTCCCTCTGGTCTTTTGGCATCTTTTTTACAGACACACAAAACCTTTGAACATCATTCACAGTGAACCATCTTCACCCATGGGGCGAGCTGGAAGTAAAAAGTTCATTGCGTACAAAGATTCATCAAAACCTCTTCCATTCTGTTCAATAAAGCATAAGATTTTTGTGGTCTGGGTTTATTTCTTAGTTCACTTTCAGGCATTATTGTGCAGCATCAGGCAGGACATTCGGTCTGACTGTCATGGTTCCTCACTTCTGAAGGCCAGGAAGGGTGAGGTGGCGTAAGTTCATGAAGTCCGCTGAGAGCTTTGAGAAATCAGGCTGGAAATTACTGCAGAATGAGAAAGCTGCTACATAGAGGAGATGAGGTTCTGGCAGTGTGAACACAAGGACCACAAGAAAAGCAGAAGCCCCTTCCACACCAAACAAATTACCTCAGGGGAGTGCAATTGAGCATGACCTTGAAATGAGCACAGGACTCCATGAAAATTGTGCTGAAAAGAGAAATCATAGACTGGCCAGTTTATTGTAAGAAATAAGTGGAAATACACGCCAGAAGGACAGTAGAGGAATTCGTAAAATGCCGTGCTGATGAGCCTTGTCTCTTGTAAAAGATGCAAGTTTGTGAGAGTTGTTACAGTGAGTAAATTAAAGGAGACTTCCGATATTGAACAGATATGTCAGATGCCCTTTTCTCATAAAAGTTGTGCTGATGAATCAGTTTAATGCTTTTATTTTCTTTCCTCCTTAGACATGCACCAGTCTTGTTTCCTGACTGTGTATATAATCAATTTTTTGCCTTTTTTTCCCCCTTCATGAATTAAAGAAGAAAAAGATATTGCTTTGTTTGTTGCTGTGAAAAATACAATAAAACTGATTATCTCTTTTTTATTTTTCTATATTTTCTCTCTTAGAGTTGTATTACTTTACCAAAGACAAAAGAAGGAAGTAGAGGGAGAAAATTTGATCTGGAATCCTCTTGGTGATTACAGTATTTGTCAGAGTAGGCCTTGTAATTTGTGCGGACTGTGTTTGTTGTTATACTGGGGAACTGGAAGAAAACATCTCTTCTGTTTCTTTTCCTACTATCTGTCCTGGACACAATTAGGTGTGGAATCTTTTGAAGTTTAGAGCAGCTCTGGCTTTCCATGTGTATTTATGGATTTATTGGGTAGTCAGCACGGGAAGTCAGCACAAGAGGAAATGTGGTCATGTTCCCTTTTTCTCTGCTTGATCATCTTACCTTTGATGCTGAAGGTAAATATGAAAGAGAAAGGATTTCTCCAGGTCTGGGATACCAGAGAACTTCTTCATATGAAAGGAATTTCTAGATTAATACTGTATGTTGTTACATTAAGCCTATGATAATATGGTGTTTTAAGGAGATAAATATAGTGTTTTTCCTGAGAAAGTAGGTGTTTACCATTTTTAGGAAAAGGCAAACACATACTGCTGCAAAACTGTGTGTATCAGAATAACATGGCATACATAAAGCATATCTTCCATGACCTGCATGATAATATTAGGTAATTTTAATTTATTCTGTACCTGTAATACATTTGAAACCTCTGTTAAACTTTGTGATATCTTTAAAAATAAGGTAGAGATTAACATTAGCTTCTTGGAACTTATAACACACGCAACTCACTTTTACTCTGGTGGAACGGGTGAACTAATATGAAGAGAAAATCATCTGCAAAATCATCCTTGATTTCTCCATCTGGCCACTCCAAGGCAATTTTAAAGAATGCTGTAATATGGAGGAAATTGCTTGTTCCTATTAACACGCTGTCAGGATTGTTACCTCACCTCAGTTTTTAAAAGAAACTCTGTAACTTGTCTTTTAGTCCTCCAATCTTCAAGTCACCACATATTTAGCTCATTAGCAGTGTGATTCCCATCTGACTGTAAGGAATACCTACTGATGCATGAAAGCAGTTAGAGCTGACATTTCTTGGAAGCCAAATGACTTTCACACACTTCTTTGACAATCCTAGTAGCTCGTATTAGAAGGATAAAAAAAACTTTTTCATGATATACATTAAGTTGAAACAAAAAATTCAGGAAGTGTTATGAGAAATTTAGGGGGTTTTTTTAGTAAACATTCTGGACAAGGAATGCACATCTGAAATGCATAGGTAATTTCAAGTGTTCATCTTTGAGAGTATTTTTAAAAATCCAGTTACTGATTTAAAATAGAAAATGGCACCAAAATTGAAACAACATCACTGGTGCAATCTTACCAAAGCCAAAGAGAAAGTATAGTAATATTCCTCCATCTTCTGGCCAAACTTCCAATGTAGTCTCTATGAAGTTCTTCTCATTTTGTGGTGAGAGTATGTTTTTGGTTCATATTCACCCTGTTGTTCACTGCAAAGTTGTTGTACTTTTCAAGAGAGCAGGATTCAGTGATACTTAGGGGGTGTAAAAATGTTTCATACTACTGCTGTCATAAGGTTAAAGCTAATAAAATCCCTATAGACTTAGATACTACTTTCCTCCTTTTTTTTTTTTTTTTTTTTTTTTTCCCCAGTAACTACCTTGTAGACATTTGCTTTATTGTATTTCATTTTCTCCACCATTTGTTTTGCTGAATATGAGGAGTTATGAATTTAGGCTCTATTTATATCTTCCTCAGCAGCATTTAAAACCCCTAGCATCACTGTAACTGTGAAGGCATTTCCCTTAAGCTAAAGACAAGGCACACAGGATTTAATGGCAAGGGCTGCACATGCTGGTCACCAGCTACTGACGTCCTTCAAGTAATAAAAGAGCTGATCCATAGCAGAATTTATGCTGAGACTGTTCATGAGATGGGCTAGTCCTGAGCTTCATGGGTGTTATGGTTTTGCATTATGTATTTATTTGTTTATTTATTTTGCTGGGGAAGCTGTTGCTTTGAAGCATTTGGACCTTTAGCTCAATACTCAATAGGCTGTCAGTAGTCATCCTGGTCTTCCTGTTCTCAGCTGTTCTAAGCCTGGCTTTTCTTTCCACTTTGGTCCTCTGATTAGTCTCAGTAGTTTAAAAGGAATAAGAAAGCTGATATGATTGGTCCCTAGAGAACTCTTACACTTTACAGCAGTTGCCTACTTCTGCAGAATATCCTATGATATATTGAGTTGTTGAAAAGGAAGAAGCATCTATGGTGATGTAATACTATATCTATTCCTCATTCCCATAATGCATGGTAGGGACCTTGACCTGCCAGTAATTTTTACAGTGAACTTAATGAGCTCTGGGGACAACCTGAAAATGTGTGGTAGTCCCCTAGGACAAATTCCTTGATACTGCATAAAGGAGGCATGGTAGTTATGGATAACGTGGTTTTTTTTTTTTGTTTTTTTTTTTCCCCCTCAAGTCCTAGCTATCTGTTTTGTCTTGAGCATCTTAAAAAAAGTATTAAAGCTGTATTAATAATTTGGACCCATATTCTGAAAAATGCCCTTGAAACAAGAAGTTCTTTCTCTCTGTAAATCACTGTTTGAAATATGTTTCTGGCTGAAAACAACAATACTATAAAAACCTCACTAAGAATAGGAAGTTGCTGCAGGAACGAAACTCCCTTTCTGGCTAACAGGGCTATGTTTTCCTATGCAAATGCAACAAAGCCCAGAAATTAGCAATGACTGCTAAATTAACACACTTGAAGAGCTTGGCTGGTTCTAATAGGCAGTCAAATAGTCTTGTTACATTGTAATGGTGCCAAGCTAATTGAAGTGATTACTGTTGCTCATGAGCAGCCCTTTTGAAGTAGAAGTCTTTTAAATTATCCATAGACGTTAAATGTCAGACACTATTGTGTAATTATACTTTGTAAACGCGGAATGTCATAAGGCATCACAGGTAATTGAGGTTTACAGAGAAGAGCTTTATCTAAACCTAATTGGGCATCAATTCTTTGTCACTATTTCTAAACCTAATTGGGCATCAAATTTTTGTGCCAGGGGACACTCCACCACCTTCCAGCAGGCTTTCCCTCATCACTGTCAGCACCTATCACAGCAAATCTGACCCTTCAAGCCCAGGACCTCTTGCAGTCCAACATGTGCATCCTGTCACACTGAGAAATGGCAGTTTTAAAGGTGGACCAGGCCTCTACATTTCATGGATGCCTGGCATCAACAGCTAATGGTGATCTCCCAGTTCCCCTGCATCCCTTGTCTGTTGCCACAGCACCAAACCACAGTCATAGTGGTCCATAGTGGTCCATAGTCAATGGAAGCTTTGAACTGTGAGAAGAGCTTGGCCATTATATGTATTGTTTTAAAAATTTGTTTCTTAATTTCATTACACTATGAAAAATTATTATTATTCCATAGTATTTGTATTTCTTGGAGAGGTAACAATTCACAGCACAGAATCTGTTTTCCAGCTGAACCTTTGGCTTTCACTTGTGTCATTTTACTAGTAGGCAGCTGTTAATAAGACTTTCTTCCAGGTACAATGTTTCCTTCAGAAGTGTCCTGCTAGGATCAATCATATACAATGACTGTATTAGTATGTCTGACTTTTGCATCTGGCTCCTTAGTTCTGATGGGTTTTTTTCATTTTTTCTTCCTTCCCATGAAAATCCAGCTGTAGTTATGCACTCTTTACCCTTAGTCCTTGATGCACATCTCCAAAAGTGTTTTGTTTTGCAGAGCTGAGTTCCCCTAGCATTACTTATACAGAGACTGAACCAAAGTTTACTGAGTTCATCAAGTGCTTTGGCTTCAGTGCATTTGGTTTGGAAACCTACTAAACCAGTTTGCTAAAGTCAATGGTTCTCTTATTGCAGGATACTGTAGTCCAGAAACCGCTTAGTGCTGACACTTTTGTATAATTTTGTGCCAGTCTGTTTTGCATGTTTATATCAGGTCCTAATGGGTAAAGAGTGTTGAAAGCATTTGTTACAGGTAATGGTCTTACATCTGCTTTTTATTAGCTAATTTTAATAGTGTGTTGTGACTGGCAGGGGACAGGTAAGGTGGTGGACTTATGGGGTGAGCTCATTGTGTGAATGTGCATTTCAGGAAAAAGTGTTCAGCGACTTCCTGAGAAAAATATTTTATCTGAGAACCTCAATCTATTTCTGAAGTAAGAGTTCTCCATGTTGTCTTGGCAAGTTATTATTTATTTTTGGCACATAATATTTATTTATTTTCCAGCATACTACTATTTATATTCAGAAGACAATGAATCCTTATTACACAAGTGGTAAAACAGAAACAGTTCACTTGCTTGGGAAAAAGATGTTTATACTGTAGTTTTTTTCTTAAATGCTTTCCTAGCCTATGCACAACCTGAAGTGCAACTCTTTTTCTGATGGAAGGTGAAAAAGTAAGAATATTTATCTAAATTATTTTAAAATTAAGCACAGGAAGTTCTTTTGTTTATACTGCATCAGATATTTTAGATGTGTAGGTGAGCTAATAAAAGTAACTGACACAGGAATAGCCCTCTAAATTGTAAGAATTCTCTTTTTTTTCCCTCTCTGGTTTTTTTGGTGGTGTTGTTCTTGAAGTGATATAATTAGTTTCCTTTAGCTTTAGTATATATTTATATTTCAGAAAGATAAAAGAATGTATTTCACCTCTGCACAAATGCACTGAATGAAATTGTCCCTTAAAATGTGTCCAAAATAGAAAAAAATAAAAGGAAACACACTGAAGTATATCGAGTGCATATCCAGTTATATCTGAGATCCGTCACTTTGATGTTTGATTTAGTCATACCATCTAGGTGTCTGATAGCCTTGGACTTCCTTTCTCTCATATGAAATCATATACATGTCCTTCCCTGGGATCTGCTGGAGACTGTTGTCAAAAAGGCATTTCATTCTCAGTTGTCTGAAGGACTCCCGACATGACTGCTAAAATATCAGAAAATAAAATTAAACCTGATGGCTGTGCTACCCCCAAAGGGCAGAGAACTTGATTTCACTCAAGGCAGAACACACTAATCCACAGCTTTAGCAGCTTTCCAAGGCTGTCTAAGTCAATGCTTGTCTTTGTCAGAAGTGGGAGGAAGGAGAGATGTGCATAGAGCTGGTGGCTAAGACATATTTGAGCAGAAGGAAATAGGTGCTAACCAAAGAGATTAGCAATAATTTACATTCGGCAAAGACCAAAAATAAAAGACAGAACAGAAAGAAAAGATAAAAAAAGAGAGAGATGAAAAGTATTGATCTTTTTTTTTTTTTTTAATTTGGAGATTTAACTTCTTTTCAAGATTTTAAATTTAAAGAACATTGACAGATGTATGATGATGCGTTGTTTTTACCTGGTAGGTGCTGCAAAATATTTTATTGTGCATTTTGAAGCAAGCAAACACTGTGTTTATTGTGCATTTTGTGGCAAGTAAATATTGTGTTTATTGTGGGGAAACAAACACGAAAAAAACCAATACTCTAATGAACAGTCTTGCTAAAGACATAAAAATATATTTCCCTGAGCATCTTTACAATGGTAATTGTGAGCAGATAGACCTCCACCCCCAACAGATTGGATAGTAGCATGGTTGCAATTTGATACAGAGCCAGTCTGTCCAACACCTTCTGCTGTTAGTCTGGCCAGGGCTCTCCAGCAATGCTGCAACTACAAAGGATAGGTTGGCAGTACTGTGGTTTTCACAAACTTTAAAAAGGCTCCTCTGTTTTCAGCTACTTTTGTTAATACATCAGCAGCATTGTAGCAGATGATTTATGCTGCAATCTTGCCTGATTGTCTTTACTACTTAATGTTTGGACTTTTGTGTTCTTTATTCCCTTTTTTTATTTCAAGAATTTTGCACTGTTTTCTATTGGGTGTCACCTGCACCACAGTTCAGTCCAGTTTCTCCCATCTGATTTACTGAGAGTCTTTACAGCAGAACCAGCAATGTCCGCATTTGTATTCAATATCTAATGCTAGATACTATATGGGCTGACAGGGTTGTTTGCTCATCCTTTTGTGTTAGATCATGCAATTTTCTCCTAATTTCCACTGAGATGTCCGGTCTATATTAGTATTGCTCATAAAAATATTTGCAGCCAAAAAGGTAAATATAAACTCTTTATAAAAATATAAATATTTAATTTATTCTTGGAATATAATATTTTACCTTCTGGTATCTATTGAGTAGCTTCTCTTTATCCCTTGCTCTCATTGCCACTGTGCCTCACTCACTGTTTCCCAGGAGTGGTCTGAGAGGGCTGCCCATGCTCTTTATTCTCATTACTAAATTTTTCAAGATAAGCTTAGAGAAGCTAGCCCAGCCCATTAGCTGAAGAGAAAGAGTCCAGAAGCTGTGGGAAATAAGAAAAAAAAAAGGAATTTTAAATGCAGCTACCTCTTCTGCATTGGACTCTGACCATCAAAGTGAATATCCATGCTGGAGAAGAGTGGGACATGCTGGCAAACATGTGTTGGGCAAGCAAAATATTTGTGTCAGCCAACACTGAGAAAAACAGCCTCAGCACTTGCTGGTTGTCCCCAGAACTGCTTTCACTTAACACTAACTCCTACAAGACCTATCCATAGTTCTCTGGTCAAGAAGCATCAGTGCTTGTGGGCTGATGGGGTTTTCGTGCTGGGAGTATAGTAGTCTGTGAATATTTTCCCTTTTCCCCTCACTGACATATAATTCTGCAGAGACAAGCTGGAACTTGTGCTTTTTTATTTTGCTTCTATAATTTGATGCTTTATTTGCATTCAATTATTTGTTTTTATTTTATTTACAATTTTATAATGGAATTTTTTTTGGCAGATGAATATTTCATAAATGAATTATGTTTAAATGTTTAAAAATGTTTGGTTTGTTCTTTCAGTAAACAGTTTTATCAGCACAATAACACCATCCAGAGCATGTGTTTGGTGGACAGTACACACACACCTAGACTCTGTTATTATGAAGGCTCTCCGCTAATCTTGTAGGGCAGACTACTGTTCCCTGGGCCAGGCTGCCCTCTTCCCTAAGAGTTATCTAGACTTCATATGGCACTCTTAGACCTTGCACCGTTCCTTCCAAGCATCACTTTATTGCCTGCACAATGAATACTAAAAATTCCCTTCTTGTTTCCTTAACTGTTTTACCAGTACCACCTTCTTCTAGTCCTGCCTTTGCATCCTTGACACCTATGAAGTGAAAGGTGTCTTTTGGGCTTGCAGATGCTTTTGAAGTTTTGGATGCTGTAGTCACAAGGTACATTACTGAGGCTGCTAGAGGCAAAGAGTGGTGTCACACCCCAGGAGTGAGTTTGCCTTCACAGAGGCTATGTTGCAATTCAGGCATCTGCATGGTGCTCCTTGATCTCACTAAAGACTTGCTGTTGTGTGAAAGAGTTGGCTCCTCTTCTGGACAGTTATGCTGGTTCCATATCTCATCAGAGTAGCAACTGGAATCAACATCCAGGTGGTTTTAGCTCAGTAATAAATCATGACATGTTGCTAGGATCCATCATCTTCTGAGTGAACTGGTGATTATTGACCAGGTGAAAATGGTTGAACTGAAAACATCTTTCAAGTGGGAGAGGAGCAGACTCTAGAATCCTGGATACCTGATTCTAACATTAGAGTTTCTATTTCCAACAGCTGACTCTTACTTACTTGTTAAGTCTTTTACTTAATGTATAAAATAAACCACAGTCAGCCAAAGTCTACTGTGTAGGAATAGATTTATTAGATTTCACTGGTAAACATAAAGCTGAGCCTGGACTGCAATCAGCAGCAGCTTTTCCTGAACATGGGTAAAAACCACAACATGTGCAAGCATCCTTAGCAAGTAAATATTTGTATATTGTTACTGATCCCTACAGTTATCATTTTGTTGCTAATTTAGAAAGAAACAACATGGGAATTACAGAAGTTGATAGGAACTTGGGTATTTAACTTGACTTAATACCATAAACAAAGACAGTAAGAGAACAGATGGCTTAGATCCATGGTTGACATCCAGCTCATCTCGGCTCAGTTTCTTGTTGAGATAAAAAGAAAATAAGTTGAGGCATAAGCAGGGTAAACCACTGCCACCTGGGTCAATTCTTGTGGTAACTATAAAGCAGCCACTCCATACATCCTTGGTTTATCCTTCCTGTTTCCTCACTTATCAAATATTTATTGTCAACAGCGGGCAGTTCTGTTTGCACACATTGCAATTGGATAATGAGATTGTTAGGTTTACTTCTGTTATTGATGGTGAAGACTGATGGCATGAATAATTTCCTGGTTTTATAAATGGGTATTGAATTATTGATGCTTCATTTAGGCAGTGATAAAGGTGTAAGCAATGTATTGCAGTGGCTGTAGTTTGGTAGTAGTAGTAGCTGCCAAGATGATACTTGTAGGTGATGGGCCAGTTCTATCCTACATCCTACATCAAGAATGCAAATTGGAAATCAGTCCCAATGAATAAAGTGGTTATAGATTTACCACTGTACAAATACTGCAGAATTAATCCTAATAACTTTGTGGTAGACATAATTGCTAGTGGATGAAAGACTACATTTCAACACTGTTGAACTAGCAACATTTTCCTTGCCAATCTTAACTGTCTGGCAAAAAAAAAAAAAAAAAAAAAAGCCATTTCAAAAATTAAGGAAAGGGGGAAAAGTGGTTAATGAAATAACAGTTCTCTGCTTGCAAAAGAGCCTTTAACATTTTCAGACAGTTTATCTGAATTTTTCAGAATTACTAATTTTGGGCTTATGGAAGGTTGAGAGCCACTCTTGTAACATGGTGTGTAACATGGTGGTATGAGTTTCTGCACTTAAGGCTCTGGGAATTGCCTTTTTTTTTTTTTTCCCCACCATCCAAAAACTTTTCACACTTTAAAAATATAAGCTACACAGAAACAAGTGGCATTTGCATGACATCTTTTGAAAGAGGACATGTTTGAGAGAGAAAAAATGGCTGAGATTCTCTTTTGGCACTCCAACATATGACATTAATATCCCTTGCCAAATGTAAAAGGTTAAAGTGAAACCTTCTCTACCACATTTGCATTTCTTCACTCTCTGCTTGCTGTAGTCTGTCCTGTTTTTCAGTTCTTCAGTAGACTCAAATTCCCTCCTGCTTTCACCAGCCCCAGTCATCCCACTGGTGCGTGAAGCATAGCAGTGCCTCCCCTGACTGCAAGCCTTGGCTGCACCATGAACCAAGTTTTTAGGGAAACAGCAAAATAGTGTGTTATGAAATGAGCACAATGCACATTTCCCTCCTCAGATCAGTTACTACATGTCAGAAATATCATTCTGCTCTTAAGTCTTCTTGTTTCCCTACCATTTTTTGAACCGTGAGGCAATGCGGAGGAGCTATTGCTAATTTTTTTTTCTCAGAATTTCTGAGTATAAAGTACAAAATAGATCAATAAAGTAAAAGAAAAAAAAAAGGGCAAAGAAGATCTCAGGCCAATTATTTTTCTACAAAATACTTTATGTGACAACAGCAGCAGCCCCCAAAGGGCAGCATGTAACAACAGAGCCTAATTAGAATGATTCCAGTGTAATCATTAACTAGCATCTAACACCTACGAGAGTATTTCTGTTTAAACTAAAACATGACCTGCATGGTGGAGAGGCCTTGTAAACTGTCTATGAAATAGAAAATGTGACAGTAAAGGTCAGAGCTGTGCTCATTTGAATTTCAAGCAGGAAGCAGGCTCCACATTTGGCATGTACAGGAAGAGTGGTGGCTCTTTTCCTACATTCTCCTTGCCAGTGGTAGCAGTTGGAGAAATCCTCCAGGACTAATTACTGGGACTCCGAAACAAGTATTGTTCTTTTGACTCCCTCCCTGACCTGGTGAAATGCAAGGGTCCTAATTATATTGTGTCAAAGATGTGGTTTTGTTTTTCATTGTCATGTGAGTGAAGGTCACAAGCTAAGAAAGCCAAGTGGCCTCTGTACCCCTCTTCAGTCACCTGCTGACAGCTTCCCTGCTGTTCCTGCTAATCACATCACCTTGCTAGAGAAACAGGTGAGGGAGGGCTTGCTAATAAATACTTCTTCCAGAAACAGTGGTGCTAAAACAGTGTTCCCAGTGTTCCACTGGGCCGTGTAAAAGCAACTATCAAATCAGTGAGATTTGGCTTGAATTTGCAAATCTGTTTTGAAATTTTAGAAAGGAAAATTGTAAAACATTCACTGGGAAAAAAGCCTGAAAAAATTTCAAGGAAAGCATTTAAAAAGTTAGGAGACAGCACCATAAAAAAATAAAATAATAGGAATGGTGTTTATTCATTTTGAAACACTGAAAAGAGGTCTGTTATCTATAATTATCTGCTTTTAAAAATAATACAAGAAAGCAAGAGCAGTGAATTAATGTCCTATTTCCTTTTGTGACTTTTAAAATGCTATACGTACATAAGGTGTTTCTTAGGCTTTGGGGGATTGGCAATTACTTAGTACATAAGCCTTTCTACACTGAATCTTTCTTCTCATTCTTTTTTGTCTCACAATCCAGCTTTGTAAGTTTTCTTTTTTATTGCTCTATATTTTCTTTTCTCTTCTCCTTCTCCTTCCCCTGTCCCCTCCCCTTCCCCTTCCCCTTTTTTTTCTCTTTCTCCCTTCCCCCTTTTCCCTTTTCTCTTTCCTTAATATTCCCTTTTTATCTCTTAAAATTTTTCTTATATGTGTCTCTCTTATTTTTGTCTCTCATTGCTCATGTCTTTTCTCTTTTGAACTTTGGAGTAGAACTCTTGCTGATGAAGTGATGTGACAAGCCAGGAAGTAATACTTGTGGAATCCAAAGAAAAGTCAGTAGCAGGTCATGTAAAAGAAGTTTCTTTCCTTTCTTTCATTGCTCCAATCCTTTGCCATAAGAATAGTTGTAACTTGTCTTAAAAAGGTACGTGATAAATTGTACCTATATCATTTATTTGTGTCTCAGCTAGATAGTCACAGGAAAATACACTGTATGTAAATTGGCCAAAAGAATGTATAGATATTGTGATATTAAATGCTGTGACTGGGAAACATTTCTGGTGTCAAATGTTACCCAGAGGTGTGTAGCTCTCTGGTGGTGTCAGATGTACAAAAGACAAAATGGGAGAGAAGGCAGGCAGGCCCTCATAATTAATTTTTCAGTTTAATCACCTGTTTTTCTTCTTCCTTGAGAACATCTTCTGAATATTGTTTTAGTATTCTTCAAGCCACATGAACAAGAGGTGTTGGTAGTCAGATTTTTCTTAAAGTCAACATAAGTCTGCTGATTTTAAATGCTTCTAGCAGACAAAGTAAACCAAAGTTGAGAATAAGTTGAGGTTCAATGACAGAGTTCAAGACTGTTTCCATCTCTTGCTGCTTCGTTGTGACTGGCTGTGAAATCCTCAATGACATTACAGTTTTCAGTGTAATGTCTGTTTCTGATAGATCACTGAGGAGTGTGAAAATTTGTAAGGAAATATTAAATTGTATTTCAAAATAATTTCTTTTCTGTACATATTGCCTGCAGATCCATCACACAGCCTCAGCCATTGCAAGGCTTACAGCCTAGAAAAAAAAATTAAATTAGTGACATTTTGGTAATTGATTTTACTCAAAGTGTATTATTTACACAAATAATTAATATTCTAAGCAGTAACTTTTTCTTGTTTCTGTCTCAATATTTTCTCCTTCACTCCTTATGCTGGTGTGTTTCGTGTCTATGAAGACATATGACTGAGGGGAAGGCTGAAGTTCTGCCCTTCTACTCTGGTTGGAGTAACTTCATATAAGATTATTTAATGGTATCAAATGTTGGTACTATCATGGGCTCTCATTGTCACAGTCTATTTTCTGGGGAGAGAGAGTGGATTTTGCATAGTTGCATTTGTCTGGTTATTTCCAAATACACACTTTAGAGTTTATATAATTTATCCTGAATGCCTGCCTCCTTTTATCATTGCAAAACTTACAACACATCACAGTCCTCAAGTCTTGAAAGAGAGTAAGTATCTTCTCTAAAACATGAAGCTGTTTTCTGTGCTAACAGCCTGTTGTGAGAAACAGTATCCCTGAAAAAAAATTATTTTATATAAATTCTATCTTTACTTACTAGTTTTAAACTAGCAAGATATTTGCTCTTGGCTTGTGATATATTGATGAGTGGTGTTTGGAGTTTTGTGGATTTATTTTAATAATTTTAAATTTATGGAACTTTTAGAAATGTGGATGCTAAAGGAAATAAATAGAAACATATGCCTGAGAGGAATTAATTTTGCCTACCAAGAATGTTAGTTTTTATATCCTTAATGTTCAGTTTGGCTGTAGTGTTGTGATTGAACAGCTGTTTCAGTTACTGAAAAGAGATGTGAGTGTGTTGTAAAGTTAAAAAGAGCCTTGCAGAGTGTCATGCCTCTACAAAGCTTTTTCTGCAGCTTTACTATGAATGGGAAGAGCCACTGGAATCCTGCTTTATTTACGGAACACAGGGACAAATATATCCTTCTGAAAACCAGTCATTTCACTATATCAAAAAGGGTTTTCATCATCATACTCAACTTCTGATAGTGTTGTTTTGCTTTCTGCCTCCTACAGCAAGCAGAAGGGAATTTTATAAGGAAACATATAAATTCTGCAAAATCTATTATTTAATACAAAATAACATTTTTAAAAAATTATCCTGCAGAATTTTGAACAGATGTCATCAGATCTGGCTGATATGATGATATCATTCCACTGGCATTCTGCTTAGACCCACAATGCTGTGAAAATTCCCTGCTGGATTCAGTATTGCTCTTGCTTGAAAGGCTAATTTTACATGCCTTAGACATATTTTCTGTGGTGGCGTCTGTAGAAGTCTATGGACCTAGGATTTTCTTACCTTAAGTTCCTTTAATAAGATTTGATTTCTCCTTAAAGCTGGTATAAATTGACAAGCAATGGATGATGCAGAGTAATGTGAAACAGTTACAGAATACTGATGAATTTTTAAATTTTTTTTTTTTTTTGAGATACTGGAATTAGATCAGTGTGAAAATCATTAAAATTCTGAAGGAAATACAGTTCAGAGAATTAGTCAGTGAATAACAACTAGCAGTCTGTGTTCCTGGTATGCAATGTACCCTTTAGTACTGGGGAAAGAGTTCTAGCATGCCCTACTTATGACTAGGTGCCTGCTGAGTGATCAGGATGAACACAAACTAATTCTCTCTGTTGTATGGCACTCACTGAACCCACTACTGTCAAAAGATGCAGACAGTTTCTACTTGCAATAACATGCTGGTCCAGATATAGTTTGAAGAAGTGAGTCTTGGTGTTGGATGTCAAAGCTATGACTTGCAGAATGTGCTACAAGCTGCAGTAATGACTATCTCTGCCCTGCCTTTCCCTTTCCCTTTCCCTTTCCCTTTCCCTTTCCCTTTCCCTTTCCCTTTCCCTTTCCCTTTCCCTTTCCCTTTCCCTTTCCCTTTCCCTTTCCCTTTCCCTTTCCCTTTCCCTTTCCCTTTCCCTTTCCCTTTCCCTTTCCCTTTCCCTTTCCCTTTCCCTTTCCCTTTCCCTCTTTCTCTCTTTCCCCTTTTCCCCCTATTCCTCTTTCCTCCTTTTCCTTTTTCCCCCTTTCCCCCTTTCCCCTTTTCCCTTTTCCCTTTTTCCTTTCATCACTGCTTTGCACAAAAGAAATAAAAGAGATAATGGCAGCATTTTCTCTAATTAGTCATATCAAAACAGATGGAAGAAAGAATCTGATCCATTCTTTCTTTTACACCTCCTCTTATGTTCCTCAGTCCTGTGGTATTAACAGATTCTCGCTGTAAAAGAAATTGATTCTTCACTCCCAGGCAGGTCATTATAAAAAAGGTTTTAAATCATTTGGTCTTCCCATTTCTGAAAAATAGACTTCACTTTAATCTTCTCTGTATTACTAGCAATAAAAAGCCCATAATTTGTGAAAAATGAGCTTTTGCTTCAATATGTCATGTGATAAGTAGCATTTCTACTCCTTGATCACTTGTCCCATACCTGTTAACCTGCCAAACTAGTACTTAGTACATCATTAAGAGGCTCTGTTTATCTCTGCTGCATAGCCACATGAAGATTTAAAACTATGTTAGGGGCTGGCCTCTAAGTTACTAATAAATTCCCTTTTTTTGGTTATGTTGGTGCTGACATTTGGTTATTTAGTGGATTGATGGGTGCAGCCATGCACCATACAGCATGGTGTTGGCATGCCAAGGTGCACATATGTGTGTCTTTAAAACATCACTCTGAACCAGAGGCAGGTAGGTGAGCATAAGGAAAAAGATTCTCTTCTGCTGGCAGTGGTGGTAATTTGACTGGTCTGTTTCTGGAAATATGACAGCTGGGCATTTAGAGGTAGGGTACATTTTCCACAGCAGAGCCAGGTATCTCACGAATGAAAAAAATCTGTGCATTTAAAGTGATATAGCAACACTGGCCCTTAAACTAGATTATAGTTGCTCTTCCCTTTCCCTTCCCCTTTCGCTTTCCCTTTCGCTTTCGCTTTCCCTTTCCCTTTCCATTTCTCTTTCCCTTCCCTTCCTTTCTCTTCCCTTCCCTCTCCCTCTCTGCTCTCTAATGAAAAGGTGCTGGGTTTAGATTTCTCATGAAAACACATTCAAATACGTGTCAGAACCTCTTTCTGTTCTACTGAAACAATTTTTCTGGCATGTGTTTGTATTATGCCATCCAAAATATTTGGTATTCAGGTATCTCTTCCCACAAAAGATAAGTACCGCCTATGAGTCCTTTTTAAGTCTTGCCTATTCAAAATCTAAGCTGCCCTCTGAATTTCCAGGATCATTGTGTTACCTGTCCAGGATACTTAATTGCCAAACGCATTATGCAGTATTGTCCAGTGACAAACTGAGTTTGTGTACAGGTGGAAAAGCTTTGGAAAGTGCACTGAAGAAGCATGTCAGCAGTATCTACATAAATGATTAATCTGACGTTCAGAAGACTATCAGATGTCTGGATTTCCCTAGACGTATTTTTTCGTTCTGCCTGGTAATTGTTTGTGAGGAAGTTTTACATTTTTCTGAGATTTCTACTTTACTTGTTACACCCAGGCACCTAGCTGTATGTCTGGAAAGTCTGCGCATGTCTAAATTTTCTGTATAGTAAAATCAGTGTCCACTGAAGTCGGGATTTATTCTGTATGTAGATACAGTTTCTGATTTGTTTAGCTTAATGTGGAAATTTTAAGTGGAAAATATTAGCATATTTCTGTCTGGACTCTGATGGGCAAAAATAGATTACCCATAAATACTTGCCATGATAATGAAGAAATTCGATTTCCTGATTTTACTACACAGACTTTCTCTCCTGTTTCAGTTCACTCCATTTTCACTGGGTGAATTTGTTTTCTGAATTAACAATTATAATGTTGTTTACATTTCCTTCATATATCAGTCTTTATTCTGCAGCTCAGAGTTTCTGGCATGACCTTGGCATGTGTTTAGATATATTTAAGGGTTAATTACACTTTTGTTCCACTCTAAAAATCAGTTCTCAAAGGTTTTGCTTTGAAAATAATTTCTCTTTCTGATCTTTCCATCTCCAGATTCTCTTTCCCTGATCACTATACCTTTTCTTTAGTGCCTCTTATTTTTCCTCCAGTTTTTCTACTTCTGGAAGAAAAAGCCACTTTTCAGACTCGACTCTTCTTGACTGGTTTGATGACTCCTCCATATCTGCTTCCTTGCCCCAGTACTGCAGCTTTTCAGACGTAGTGTTTGCTGTATTACCTATTACTTCAAAATGGTGTGTTCCTTAGCTCTTGTCAACAGCTAACATTGTCTTTATCTCTGCTCCATCAGACTAGCAGTAAGTTTTCCTATCACTTCTTTTGTCACCAGTTGTTTCTGTCATCTACTTATGATAAATAACTAGGACCAGGGAATGTTTCTCTCCCGGAGATTTTTCAGAGGACCATGTACATTTTTTTAAATAACACAACTTACTAAACAATTGGTGTCATGACTCTTAAAGCCTTCTGTAGTTAAACAGCAAATTATAAAACTACAGGAAGATTACTGCTTCAAACTACACTGGAAGACTTTCAGTTTTGGTGTCCCATCTTGTAGCATCTCCCTCCAGTAGCTGCACATGTAGTTTGTTCCCTGGGGTCCTATCTCATATCTTATGTATTGCTGAAGATATATTGGGTTTAGCTAGTACTTGCTGGAAAGGAGATCCTGCATTAGATGATCAATGGAAGGATGAACCAGAGAATCTGAAGAAATACAGTATCCTTAAAAATGCAGGAAGTGACAGCAGTATTGTGAAAAACAACTAATTCTGTATGGGAATGTTTTTGTTTGATAGCTGATCATTGTGGTCTACAGAAGTACCCTGCCTCTGGCAAAGAAAAATTTCTGCCTATGTAGAAGAGCTAGAAAGGAAAAATTGGAGCATGAATTTCACAGTACACATCAAAATATGGAGGTAATGTATAAAATATTTTTTTATTATACATACATACATTGCTCTGCACATTATTTTTAACAGACTGACAATTAGGGCTATTATACAGAATCACACAGAATTATTCTAGTTGGGAAAGGCCTTTGAGATCATCAAGTCCATCCTAACTGTACCATATTGTGTTACAGCCCTAGTATGATAAGCCCTCTGTTGTGAAGTTGACACAATTTATTGGTTTACCTTCATAGAAATCTCTTCTAAATCCAAAAGTTCAGCTTTTTTCTTGGATATTTGCATAAAAATGGATATTGACCTTTTCTTATGGCAACCATCTGACTATGTTTTCTTCAAACATTTAGCAGGTGTGCGCAGGAAGCAACAACATAACCATAATGAAACCATTGACTTAGCATATCTTAGAGTAATTTATTTTTCATAATTTCTTGTGTTTTTTCAACTGTAATATTTATGCAGTGGAACTAAAATAGCAGCATTTTCCTGCTTTTTTTTTTTGAACTTCCAAGACTTAAGCAAAATCCAGTACTTCATTTTGGGATGTTTCAATTAGCATTTTTTAATCCCACTTTTTATTTTCAACCTTTTAAAAATCAAAGAAGTTAGTGGGTGTTTTTCACTGTTATTTGTAAAGAATCCATTGTCATGGTTGCTTGGTGACAGAAGAGGGGAAGCCGGAAGAACCATCCTTGCCAGAGGCTCTTACCAGAAAGGAGAGTGAATTTTTCATGTTTTTGGGGTGCTAGTTTGTTTTGCTGGCATCAACATTGATAAAAAAGGGCTTCTGTCGATTGCAAATTCCTGTTAAAAGAGTTGGTAGGCTCCAACATGTTTGATGTACATCTAGCAAATCCTGTTTATTTGGTAGAAAGGGAGTTCAGGATATTTTTAGTAAATATACCGTCACCTGTATCAGCAGAAACTAAAACTGAGGTTTAAGAAATTTTAGTTTTCACATTCTGACTCACAACCTAAGTTGGATTTCAAAACTGAATGTACAGAGGATGATGTATTCCTCTGTACTTATAAATAAAATGTTTACTGATTGAGAAGGCTGGTCTTTTGCTCAATATAGTTCTTTCTTCTCTCACGTGTTTTTTTCTCCTTGATGTTAGGCTGCTGCAATAAACTTCAAGAAACAAAGCAGCTTATTTGCTCTTTGATTTAAACATGTTTCATATAGAACCTTAAAAAGAAAACGATACACTGATTAATGTACCCAATGTAACTCTACATTTAAAACACCCTTTATTGCTGTATCTGAATTTGAAACCTCCTTTCCTCTTTTAAACGAATTTTAGAGGAACAAGACTGTTTGCTTTGTTTTTTCTTTTTTTTTTTTTAAAATCTAGAATCTTGTCAAAGGTGAAGTATTAGTATACTAAACATGATTTCTTATTTTATTTTAAAGGTCAACAGTTATTTTTGTAATGTTTTATTTTCCCATCTCTAATAAACTAGTTGATGACTGTGTGCTAAATTTTCCAGTCTGTTAGGAAGTAGGAATGTTCATTAAAGATACAAGCTCTGTCATCCTTGAGGTGAGGCTTTATATTAATATGTGATATGGGACTGTTCTGTGGTGGATGGATGCAGAGATGAGCTGGAATAAGACTGTGCTGAAAATCAGTTTGTGTTTATTTTGGTACTAAACAGGGATGTGATCAGTGCTACCCTCTCTTCCTTCTTATTTTTGAGTTTATTTCTTTGGACATATCTTAATGCAAATTTGGCTCTAATATTAAGTACATCATGCTGACGTTTTTCTGCTGAGTACTATTGAGTTGTTGCCTGTTTTTTCTAGTCCTCAAAGTCATAGATAATGCAGATATTTATCTTCCTGAGGGTATGAGATTGTTTCCAGCAACTTACACGTGAACTTTATTTATTCTTGTTTTGAGTAGCCTAAGACTGGGCAGATCTCAGTGACAGGAAATTATTCCTGGCATTCATTTCAGTTTTTCTTGAGTCTGTTCTCGTTTTTCTTCCACCACCTTAAACTGTTTTGGTTTTTTTTTTTGTCATTTAGCCGTGCCTTGGTTCAAATGACAGTCATGACAGTTCATATAGAATCACACATGGTTTTGTTCATTTGAATGATACTTTTTTCCATAGGAAAGCCTGGTATTTTCAAGATTTTTAGCAGTTCTCTTGTTCTGTGTCTGCATTATGGGGTTCCTCCCTCTCACATTATATATAAATCAGAAGGTTTTGGTGTTGGTAATGCCACAGTCAGAATCAATCTAATAATTTAGCATCCTTTATGAATTCTTGACCAGGCTTTTAGCTAATAATATGTCAGCATAAACTTCACAGAAATCGATAGTCACCTATATCACTGTGGATTGGGCCCAAGGTGTTATGTGATTTAAAGCATCTTATTTTTTCTGCAAAAACAATTTTATGTGCTATTGATTTTGGAGTTAAACTGCTGTTTGGTTTCCTCTTCTTTTTTCTCATTTTCTAGAGAAGTGCTCAAGGACGTCATGGACAGCTCAGATCTGGGGGGGCAAGCCATAGCTTATGCCAGTAGCAGCATCTGCTGTTTGCTATTTTCTTTGGAATCAACTTTGAGCTGGCAGAAACTTACACGTGACAATCTCTTTGGATACTGGCTTCTGAAAATAACACCCCTTGGGTTTTGAATGAGGGACCTATTAAATGTGTGTATATGTTCTGTGATATGATAGCTTTCTTTGGAAATGTGGGTCTCCTGCATTCAGTCAGGGTCAATTCTGATATGAACCCTGTTTCGTTCTCTCCACATTTGAAATCTACATCAGTGGAGCTCCAGTGACTTCTGCAGAGTCATTACTACTCTTTAATGGTAAAATGGGACACAGAGTTTTTATTTATTTTATTTATGAGCAAGAAAATACTGCACCTGTGCTACTGTGCAGATAAATTGGAATCAGTGAGACTATGTTGATTCACAACAGTCTTAAGCATATGGCCAAACCTGGGTATAAGAAATGAAAATTCTCTGTGTCTGAGCTTTGGAATCCACCAAAAAAACACTTGGGCTTTTGTAATATAGCCTGGGTTCATCAGGTTATCAGTGTGCTCAGGCCAGCAGCTGCTGTCAGTTCAAAGGTAATAATTCTCAGTTTAAGGGTGCATGAACTTCAATGAAGCCTTCAAGAAGGAGAACCCACTGTTAAGCAAATGAAGTAAAAAAAAAGTATAAGATGAAACAAGATATTTAGCAAATAATAAGAGTAAAAAAATCTGATTCTGCTATTGTTTATGTTTTCTCAGTGACTTTCACAAGCATAGATGACTATACAGGGACAAAGGTTATGGAAAATTGCTATCAGCTGTTCAAAAGAAACTGCAAAAATTCATGTGCATCTGTGTGTGCTAAGCATAAACGTGTCAGTCCCATTGCTCTATATTCTTAGAAAGTCTGCAGGATAAATGGTCTAAACTCTCTGTATATCTTCATTAATTAGATATGTTTCTCACACCAGGATGCCTGTTTCTTTGCCTTCATGCCCTTCTTGCTTTCATGTTTCCTCATGCTGGATTACATGTCAGACTGATAAGAGACTTCTGTGAAACTGTACTATAACCATCAGTAGCAGACTGTCTATTGCCTGGGTATAACTGTGTTTCTTTTACAAAATCAGCCTAGAAAAGGGTAAAAATGATTTGGGAATGAAAAAAAAAAGGCAAAACATAAATATAAGGGAAGTATGCTGCTGCAGGCAGTCCCTCAGCCTGGGAAGATGGAGTGGAAAAGGAGTAAAGGTTTCTTGTCTTTGATTCATACCTCGTGAGAGGTTTCTTTAGTGGTTGCTCTTTTGTGTAGCCGAAGCAATGTTCATTTATCAGACTGGGGTTTAATACAAATGCATCAGGATGAAAACTGAAGGGGGATGAAGGTTAAATGACAGGCACACCCTGACTTGGAAACTACTTGGCTGATGAATGTTTCAGAAAGCTGACTGAAATGAAATCTCTTTTCAATAGACCCTGAAATCAACAAAAAATGAAGTGAGCACATTTTGATTTAATGGCATATTTAACTAATTCTGAATTACTGTAGAACTCTTTTGGAAGTGTTTCTCATAGCAGTATTAGCACCAAATGTATTAATTGAAATCCTTGTTATTGCAGTGAATAATAGTAAATAAATGAATGTAATTATTGGGAAATAAAGTGTTAGCAAAATAATTTATACATATAATTCTTCATTTCTAAATCCCTATTTGTTCTCTGTTGCATTAAGCTCTGCTTTCTTCTGCTCTCAGTGCTGAAGGCAGAGTTAGTAATCCTAGTGATTCACATGCAAGGTACACTATTGTAATCCCCAGGGGTTTTTTGCTCATTCATACCTCTCTGTGTGTATATTTCTAGACTTCCATGGGGTGTCAGAAATATCCTTGTAAGTCTTAGGGGACTGATTGGCTATGAGTGATTTTGCATAGTCTTACAGAGACTGTAAAATTTGCTCAGGGTTGAATCTGGGTATGTGAATAATGGTTTCAGCCCAACAGTCTTTTTTCTGTCTCAGTGCTCCAATTATTTATGCTGACATAAGTCTAGAGTAACTTATCTGAGGTCAGTGAAATTACATTCATGTAAAATTAGGGTAAATGAGAGCAGAACCACATCTCCATGTGTATTTCTCCTTGGAGAGCTCTTCTCAATGACAAAATCAGCAAGATCAGGAATTATTTTCTTTATATGTAAATAGTGCAATGAGAAGTCAAACTAAATTTATTCTGAATTCATTCCAGTCAAATTTCCTCCACTCTAATGTGAATGAATCAGATAAAGAGGAATCTTTTGCTTTTCTGATTATACAACTCAGAAAATTGAGTTGTATTCCAAGTAATAGAATTTTAAAGGTAGAATGCAACAGAGGTTTTTGGAGTCTGATAAAGAATCCTTATTTGATAAAGCAAGTAAAGAAATTTAACATAGATTAATTTTAAAAAATAATGAAATGCAATAGGATTAGTTAAGCTTTACCTTCCTGGTTTGGGCCAGGATAGAGCTAATTTTCTTTCTTGTAATTTTGCTTTCAGCTGAGTCTCTCATAAGTAGCTGCTTTTGCTGAAATTAATAGCAAATTTCTCAGTCAGTGTCTGCTTCTGGGCCTAAAAGTGTTTGGTGTTTATAGTTACTGGTGGAGAATGTTGTGCAGAACAAAGGACACTGCTCAGTTCTGAGGAACATCTTGTGCTCTGGAAAGAGAAAAGGAGTAAGGAGGTCACAGCTGCAAATCTCCTTTAGGGAGGAGCAGAGAAGACAAATGACCAAAACTGATCACAGTGTTCCATCCCATACATATCAGACTTGGTATGATCATGAGGGTCACTGTGTTCCTCATCCTCTTCCTCTTTGCTCTTCACCTTTGCCCTTCTTCACCTGTCCCTGTTTGCTTTGGCACCCTGGGAGGATTCCATCCGTTCCTCTGCCTGTGGTCCTGATCCGTGCCAGCCCATACCTGTGTGTTCCTGCCTCCAGATCCCCACTGCTGCTGACTCCAGGAGTCCAGCCTGGACTTTCCCAGGGCTGCCCTGCAGCCTCAGTAGTGATGTGAGAGTTACTGGGGGAAGGGGAGAGGAACGTGGTATTGTTTTCCAGTATACTTGTATATATTTAATAATTTTTCCTTTTTATCCTTACCGTGTCATTCTGAACTACTGTGTAGTTCAGTTTCCAACCCTTAAGTCTCTCTCCCTTATTCTCTCTCCTTTCTTTACTGGAGAGGTGGATTAATGGCGAGCATCTCTCATTAGGTTAATTGGCAGCCCAGAGTTAAAATGTGACATTAAGTATGACTATTTAAATTTAAAAGAGAAACTAGCCAGCAGTTTAAATAATTTCTCTCAGTGCCTGAGGAGGTTTCTCTCTGAGTGCTGTGGGACACTTCACAAAATTTTGGTCTTCCAGTCATCATCCAGTTAGACATCCTTTCAGGAGCAGGTTTTCTTTCTAGAAAATGGATGTTAGTGCCTAGGTGAAGTCTCTAGGAGAAAAAATAAATAAAGGCATTTCCAGAATTTAGAGACACTTTTCTGGTCAAGTACACACTAAAAAAAAGAGAATATTTTCTAATTCCTTCTTTTTGATATCTGGTCTGCCATGAGCCTGACCTGTGATGGCTTAGCAGGTGCTACCATGTGTTGAAGGAGATTTCTGCAGTCCTTCTCAGACAGATACTCATAAATGGCCTGGAGCACACTCCAAGACAGCATATTCCACAAAGAAGTTGTTTTTTGCTACTGTAGTGATAGATTTTGGAGCCCACAGGAGGGCTCCCCTGACTACCACATTTTGATGAATGGTGAGGAATGTTCTTTATACTTCCAGTCAGCTCTAATTATGAAGAATACATAATATTTTCTTGCTTTTAAGCTCTATTATAGGAGTCAGTTCTGGCTTCAAAGTGTGTCTTTGGAGTTTGGGGAACTTTAAATTCTCTGAAACCAGTTTACCTGTTTCTACCTTTCTCATCAGCCTGGCTTAGCCAGAAAGAAAACAAGTCCATAAGTCAGAACTGAGAGGCTTTTGATTAAAAAACCCCACAAACTGGAGAAAACCCCCGCAGCTTTGATATAGAAGCCTTTGTGAATACTTGTCCCCATTTTTAGCTGTACAGGTAATTTGTGCCTGGCAACTCATTCCCGCTGTATTTCTTTGGCTTAGCTTTGTGTTAATTACCTAAATTTACTCATTTAGAGGCATCACTGCATGTGGTTTGGCAGGAATATGTTTTCCTAAAGAGACTTTCATACATGCATTTCTGTCGGCACTGGAAGCTGTGTTGTACTTCAAAATGTTATTGTTTGCTTTCTTTATTCAGATAAACAAATATTATGATAATGAAAAGTCCATGAACAAATGGTGACAACAGCAGAGCACTAAACATAAGAATTAATTAACAAGAACAGTCAGCTATCACAGATGTCTGATGTAATTTTAAAGAGAGAACTTGAAATATTGAAGATGTTCAAAGCAGCACTTAGGAGGGTGAAAAACATCCATGTGCTTTAACATCTAAATTACAAATATGATCTCTGTGTCTTATCTGCTGACTTATAAATGAATGATACCATGACTTGCATGCCTACAGCTCATCAGGCACAATAAAAGAGAGATATTCCTATGACTGTTTCCTGTCCATCTAGCTATTCTTAGTTCTTTTTTCTTTTTTTCTTTTTTTCAGGATGTGCCAGAAGTCAGTGCATTGAGGAGTGATTCTTGTCAATGTCAGTAGTTCAGCCCTTTGCATGTGATTCATTTCTAATGTCAGAGGCATTTACACCAATTTCTAATCTCTCTTAGTTGTTTTGAAAAGCTCATGGAAGTTAAAGGATCGTGCTGAACCAAGAATGCTTCCACTACGCCTGTTTTTTTCTCTCATTTCTTTTACCACACACTTTTCTTTGCTAAATGACTGGTATATGAATCTAGTCTTCTATTTTTTTTCCCCCCCTGGGATTTCAAGGACCTATTTGAAAGCCATTTAGTCAGGTCCTGCTGTGTATGTAAGGGCCCATGTATCTCAAACTATGATTTACCTCTCTCCTGGTCCATGCGATGCCATTATTTTATCATAGAGTCATAGACTGGTGTGGGTTTGAAGGGATTTTAAGAATCATCTCATTTAAACTTCCCTGCCATGGGCAGGGACACCTCTCACTAGACCACGCTGCTCAGGGCCCCATCCAACCTGGCCTTGAACACTTCCAGGGAGAGGGCAAGACATAGCTGCCCTGTGCAATCTGCTCCAGTGTCTTACAACTCTCATAGTAAAGAATTTCCTCCTAATATCTAATCTAAATCTCTCCTCTTCAAGTTTTAAACTGTTTTCCCTTGTCCTGTCACTACACACCTGTGCAAAAAGTCCTGCCCCAGCTTTCTTGCAGGCCCCCTACAGGTATTGCAAAGTTGTTATAATGTCATCAGAGACCGTCCTCCTCTCCAGGCTAAACAAACCCAACTACCTCATCCTGTTTTTTTGGACAGGACGTGCTCCATCCCTCTGATCATTTTCGTGGCTCTCCTCTGGACACACTCAAGGAGCTCTATGTCCTTCTTATGCTGGGGACTCCAGAATTAGACACAGTGCTCCAGGTGGGGTGTCACAGGAGCAGAGTAGAGGCGGAGAATCACCTCCCTCAAACAACTGTCTGTGCTTCTTTTGATGCAGTCCAGGACCCAGTACGTTTTCTGGTCTGTAAGTATATCATGTTAAGCTGTTTATTTGGTTGTAAGTGGAAAATAAAGTTGCTCAGAGGCTCCAGTTAATTTTGGTCAGCCTGAATCTGTGCTCATCACCATTTAAGCTAGTGGACCTGTGCTGGTACAAGAACTGCTATGTAAATAGCATCTCAGCTGTTGACATTGGCAGGAGCAGAGTCGGTGGGGTTGGTCTTCCTGATGGACATTGCCAGCCTGTGGTTCAGCTCCTTCCTGAAGAAATGGGACAAAGTGGATGTGCTATTCCAAAGTTCAGCGTAATCATATGCAGTTGAATTACAGCTAACAAAGGTATGCTCAGGTGCCTTGGGAAGCAAAGATGAGCTGCTTGTGTACTTTCACTGCTATTAGGTCAAGGCTCACTAGAACTCCTAAAGAAAAAATGTGTTCAGAAGTGGTCTGCCCACCTCAGCTGTGACCCTGGCAACTAAAAAACCACATAATAAGTCCTTACCTTTCCTATTTAAGCAGATGACGTCATGGGGGAGGTCAGTTCTGAATGAAGATAAAGGTAAATGTGGTGTTTGACTTCAATAGCAACAAGAATTGGCCCTTTCTGCTGAACCTGATTTATAAAATGAGGAAATACTCACAAATCAGAGAACTGGCATATTTTCAAATTAGGATAACAATGAAAATGAATACAGTGCACTCTGGTTATTTAACTAACTAGACAGATATGAGAAATTCTATCTCCTGTGACGAACACAGGATGCCTTTTGATCTCATAACAGAAAGAAAGAAGACAGATCTGCTGGATGTCTTAACAATGTTGATTTTGTATATTCAGTAAAATGTCCCCAGAACTGCAAATATTTAGAGTGAGTATATGTTCTTATGTAGTCAGTTTTCCATGACCACATTATCTCCACTTAAGAGTACTCTCTTTCTGTTCCTGCTCAATCTCAAAGCTAACCATTTGTTTGCCATTTCTTCTTCATAACAGCAAGAAGCTATCACTTGTGCCAAGACCTTCCTCAAGAGAAAGTGCAGTGTAGTAGTGTCAGGCTTTACCTGATGGGCTTTCTCATAAGAATATTTCAAGGCCACTTAAAAAGGACGTGATTCTTTCCCCATTCTATTTTACATATCATTGATTTCTCTTTTTTCTCTTCCAGGATTTTATCAACTTAAAACATCTCATGGCAGTGGGAAATATCCAGGGGCCTGGCTATGGTGCAAATGTGCAATAATGGAGGGAAATCTTTGCTATACGTCTGTCACCTGCATAGCCCTGAGCACCACTTCTGCTGGAGGGACTTCTTGGGACAGGGAAAGCCTGTTTTTCCAGCCTTTTGCTATGTTTCTGGCTTAACAAGGTGGCTGATGATGGCCCTGTCTCAATGTCTGGGCGTGAAATTCCAGCTGGAAATAGGAGTTGTGTGGGGAGAAGGATGCAAAGGCAGAACAGTAGCATAAGAAGATGGCTAGGCAGCTGACCTGTGGGACAAATGGCAATCTGTAATGGCTTATATACATTCATCTAGTGGTGACATTGTTCCCTCCACCTCATTTGTTTTTCCTGCAGGCAAGTGGAGTGCTAGCTAATGCTCCCCTTGTCAATAAGCTGAAGTGAGGGAGGAATAGGCAGGGTCATCAGGGAGAAGTGAAATCAGGCTGAAAAGCAAAGCAGGTCCAAGGGGAGAAGATATTGACATGAATGTGACAAGAAATATATGAAAGGGTTTTGTTTTAGAAAGAAAAGAAGAAGGACAGGTAAAAGAGAGACAGAGAAATGAACAGAAAATGAAAAATATTCTAGACATTTGTAAAGGAAAAATGATGGTGACTAATACAAGGACTAAAATGAGGAATACACAAAATGAAAAAATTCAAAATCAGAAAAAATTACAGAGTTTTAGGACTATTTGTTTTCCTCCACTTTATTGTCAGACATTTTTGAAAGGCTTTTGGAAGGAAGTAATGTGAGGTAGCTAATTTCAGACTATTAAACCCAATACTACTAACAATTTCTCTGCTGTGGAGATTGCCCTAAAAAACTAGCATTGTTTGCTGTGTTCAGCTGACATCTTAATGACAGAACTATTTATATTTTATTCTGTTTTTCATTGTTGACCCCTAACAAGAGTCTGAATTGACATTATGAAACAGTGGTGTAGCACAGAATTATTTTTAAGATAAAAAACCTAAATATTGCCAACTTTAACATTACAGGCACTTATTGGAATATAATTTCAGGGCAGAGATTCTGAATGCAATGTGTATAAGACTCTATTATAGACTTAAACACTGGAGTTTCTTCATGAGTCTGTACCATGTCTCATACCTGAATAAAAAGGCTTAAAGATATGAAATGAGTTGATCCTGTCTTGCTGTGAAATTCAGAACCTAGAAGGAAAATGCACTTCACAGCTGGTATTCACAAAAAAATCATTATTGTTATATTCATCTCTAGATTCTTAGGACACTTGATTTTGAACATTTGGGTTGTCAATAGAGAAGAGTAGAAAAGTAAAAATAGCTTACCCCTGTCTGTAGACTGCCTGTAGCAAAGAACGAATCTAATGTGAGCATAGTCAAAGTCATCCAGCTGTGTCTAAACTAATCCTGATCATCTGCTAGGGAATAGTTGGAGCAGGTTGCAGCTCCTACCTAATGTATATGTGTAGACTTTTTTGGGGGGGAGGAGGAGGGGCTTGGGGAGGTAACAAGAAAATCGAAAACATGGGTCATATGCTTGGGTTGTGTTAGGAGCTCAGAAATGCTCTGAGACTTTCCACCCATCTGCCTTTCACCATTGTCCTCTGTGGAAGTCTGGGAAGCCTGTGTTTTCTGTGTATCTCCCAAACAAGGAAGGTCCATATATAAAATCTTTCAGTACACCTTCCAGCTAAGAAGAGGCTATAGATCATTTGTTATAAATCTGGATGAATCTCAAGAAGGTATGTCCCAGGCCATTGAAGATTTTTGTACTGTACTTACTACAGAGAAGCGATGAGAGGAAGCCATGCCAGCAATATGTAAATATTGCCCCTGCACCTCTCTGCTTCTGTGCTGGCAGAGGACTGACAAGAAATGCTGCCAGGAAATAATGTTCTTCATACAGCCAATTACTTGCAGCAGCACCTGTGAGTTTCTTCAGTCCACTGGACAGGCAATAAAAGGATGCAGACCCAGTGCCCAATTTCTAAATAATTCAAACGGCTTTTAATCCCTTGAGCTTACAGCAAATACTTGTTTCATTTGACTTTGCTCTGCTACCTCTTATTTGAAGGAATAACCTTCACTTTGTCCCTCATCGCTTCTCTGCCCCACAGCACATGGTGCCAAAAGTAATGATAAACTCCAGTGTTACCATCAACCTCATCTAGCTAAAATAACATCATAACATTCCGGTTTTGCAATGACTTTGCATCATATGCTTTAATCTTTTTCTTCCATTCCTTTACTTTAAATGTTTTACTGTGGGAAACATTACTGGTTTTTTTTTTTTTCTTTTTTTTTCTTTTCTTTTTCCTCTTTTCTTTTTTCCCAAGGAGAAAATATGACTGTAATAAACAAGGTCTGAATCTCTTCTCATGTAATCTCTTTTCCACTGAGGGGCTCAGCTGTTCATTACTGAGTATTCTTCATACTGAACGTGTTTCTGACTTACCTAACTTGAATGGTTCTCAGTCTCTCCCCACTCTGTTTTATGGAGGACAATACATAAAAGTACATGCTGGAGAAAACAGAAGCCACCTTCAACCTATCATCTACCTAAATGAAAATCTATTAAAATTAATATTTGTTTCTAGATAATTCAACAGTAAGTTGACTCTGGTGGTGGTGACTGTGGTGACAGTTTTACTCACTGAACATGACGTGTAGGAACCAGTTAGAAACAACCATAAACCAAATGGGAGACTGAGAGAGGATCAAAGTGGTACAACTGGCTCACAGTGTATAGAGTGTGTCCTCTGTAACTGCTGAAGCTCTTGCTTGGATAAAAAATTATCCCTGTTGATCCTGGCACTAACCAAGCATCATGAAAAAAAGGCTTTGGCAGATCTCCTTTTTGGAATTTGTGATAATTTATTTTTCTGCATCTCTATTCCATTATCTCAGAGAGATGACAATTCTTCTCTACCCACTCTGGATGCCTAGTGGAATGAATCAATTAATTGGTTTTTGTAAAGCACAGGGAGCTTCTTAAGTGGAAATATGAAACATTTGCTCAGTTGGATAAACCAAACATGTTAAATAAATAACTTTTACTGAGCATTTTCTTCATATTAAGTATGAAATTTTCTTACTGGCTTTGGATATACAGCAAACTTTAATCTGCTACCAGGTGACCATTAATCCTGGAGAAACATCCAATTTTTTCAACAACTGATAGCTTTCTTAATGCATATTTCTAACGACACTAGAAACTGGACACAATCAATGTATATTGTCTAAAACACCTCCTGGTTTACTTCAAGTGATAATGCTGTTATTGTTGGTATTCATAGTTTTAAAAAGTTGGCTGTTTGCAGTTAATTTATTAGCTTCTTTAATGGCACCCTGGAAAACACACCATTTGGATGAAAGCAAATGAGCTTTTTTTAGAAAACTAGCAGAATGTTCATTTTATCTGCAGAGGGATAACAGAATTATGGATTGCTTATGGCCCAGGTCACTCCAGAGAGATAGTTTTACTCTAAACTTACCTGTGGTTGAGGATGGCAACTTTGAGCAATATTTGTTTTATCTGCAGTCCTCTTAGTTACTGCAGATTTTTAGGTGTTTGTATTCTTCATAACCTGCCTGTCTCATCTTTGAACAAGAAATACATCAAAGACTGATATGGCGCATTGCTGGTCTTTGGCACTTTTAGGGAGGAGGTAAGCTGTACATGACATAGCCAGAAACACAGTAGTAGTATTCTCCAATAATAAGTGCAGACTTGTTATTCAAAACAAGCCAGTCTTTTTGGTGACAGCTGCCACCCATAGTCATTAGAAATACCAGACCCTTACACTGTTTATAGAGCAAGGATTAAGAAAATTGAATGAGATAATCCTAAAACCACCTACACATTTAAATACATCCACTTGTATGAATACTCACTGCTTTCACTGAACAGAGGCTTCCGCTTCTGATTGTTCTGGTGATAAAGTGCTTCACCAAGGCTCCTAAAATAAATTAAATTCTATTATTTTATAACTACTCTTACTAGAAAACACATCATAGTTATATATGACCTCTGGGGACAGTGTCACTGAGACAGGGAAGTGTGTGCTGTTCTGTAAGTATACACATTTTGCAGGTTAATCATAATAATAGCGCATAGGTTCAAATTATGACATTTTTCAGCTTCTTTGAAAGGCAGGACTTTGAACAACTTCAGTAGGCTTAGATTATAAACACTATTCATGTAACTTTATATCTTGCAAGTCTCCTTTAGTGCTCTGTTATTAAAATATTATGAAAAATGAAAGAGCTCTGATTAAATATGTCTGCATGGATAAATTTATATTAATATGAGATGAGTAATTATAAGTTAATACCTCATAAAAAAAGCATTTTTGGTGGCACAACGAACAACATGCAATGATAATCCCTCAACAGTCCTCATTTGAGCCAACTGAAAATCAGGCACACAGTGTTGTCACACATTTTGGAGTTGTGCTGACAGTAACTATTCTGAACCCTCACTCAGCTGTGCTCTCTTTACACCACAAGATGTCAGTACATAATCCAGGATGATTTTTAGGCTATTTTAATTCTTTTTCCCTTTTTGTTTAAGATTTCTAAAACTAAACAGAGAAATGTTTATTTCTTATGATGTGTTCTCAATAATAAAATGAAGTTCATAGGATAAAGCTACATCATGCTTTTTAAATAAAGTAGTGGGAATAGATCTGGCAGAAGCTCGGGAAGAAAACTTCCACCTCTGTGTCCTTTAAACTATATCATATGGATCCTTCCAGCTGTCCTTGTGAAAATGCTGATGATCCATAAGGAATCCAGAAGTGTGCTTATGAAAGTTGTTCCACAGTTCCATTTTAAAGGGGGTTGTTCCAGTGTTGACTTTTCCTGCTTACCTCTCCAACATGCAGTGCTGATGGACAGGCTTTGTCTTCTCCTACCACCAGTAACAAATATCCAACTAGGTGGAAGTAAATTGTGTAAGAGTATTAGATTGCCAAAGAATTGCACCAGTTCTAAAAAACAACAGCAATTTCCTGTACTCCATACTACAATTAAGCAGTCATAATTTGCAGCCAATAGATGCCAGTCTCAGAAAAAATCAGCTGAAAAAATAATCACTGACAGAGGAGATCTCATTTTCTGAATTCCTGTTTTAGGGGAAAATATGTGTTTAATTCTTTTTAACTTTTTTTTTTTTTTTTTTTTTTTTTTTTTTTTTTTTTTTTTGTGGGGTGTGGAGGGGTGGACTCAATTTTTCACTCTTCTTCCATATTTGGCCTACTTTTTTTTAATTTGTTTTTTTTCCTGGGAGATCACATAAGGACATGCTGTCTACACGTATGCCTCTTTATGGTTGCCTTCTAAATAAGTGAAGTACTGTAACGTCAAGATAAGATCAACACCACAGTCAGAAAATGTTCTTTGGGAAAACCTTGTGCAAATGAAAACTTGATCTTACCTCAGCTCTGAGGTGGAGTGATAACATCACACCTAAAGTATGTTTTAAATGACTCTGCGGTCTACACATTATTCTGTCTTCTGACCTGAGATAGGATGAGGTACACATCATGGAAATTTAAGCCAGCCAGAAATATCTATTTACAAGCTAAAGAAAAATTGGAATTCTGAGAATGAGGACCTCTCTATTCAGTTATATATATCTTTTGCTGAATTCAAACACCTGATGAAAAAAGGATATGATAGGCCCTTTCTCTGATGTGCTGATGCACATCAGCAACATCTCTACAGCAAAAGAAACAGCAAGCCTAATGCTCATGTTTTGCTGATTAGGTCAGGGAAGTGGTACAGTTCAGATGCTGCCTTTTAATTCTGAGATTAATTCTGACTAAGTGTACACCTAAGTTTTTTAGGACCATGGTGGGATACTGATTCTCCCTCTTACACCTTGATTTATTTACTAATCTATAATATTCTCTTTTGACTTTCTTGAGGTAATTTTTTTCCTGAGGATTTTCTTAAATATTCTCAAGGGCATCCTTTTAGCACTGTACCCACAGTGCTTCTGTGCAGCAATGAGAAGTCCCCCTCCACCCCTTGGCCTGAGCCATCCTTGATCCTGGCCTGACTGCACATTACTGTCACAGCCATATGATATGACTGGTCCCATCACATACCTTACTTCACTGTCCAGAATGTCCCAGATGCCATCTATTTAGATAAAACAGCTGTATGGTGCAGTGAGGGCACCCAGTGCCTTTCTTCCTAGCAGCCTATCAGTTATATCCACCTCCCCACATGTGTTACTGGGAAAGGGTGTGTGTAGGAGAAGACCATGTTGTAGAGACCATGACTGTGATTGCAGAAGGCTACCAGGAGAACTGTGCTTTGCAGAGGTAGTGAGGGAGGTCAAGGATGGTACTCCTGTTGTGGTAGTTGGAGAGAAGGGAAGTGTTCTCACTCGGGGTTTGAAGTGTTCCTGAAATCCTTGAGAAAAGGATTTACCTGTACATAGTATATATGGACATAGTTTCAACTGGTGGGATGTTTTTGACCAGGTGTGGAAAGAGAAGGAGCAGCTGATACCTAGAAGAAGGGAGGCAGCAGAATCCTATTATTATTTTACCCTATGACTGCATTTGGAAAGTATGGTATTGAAACATCAAGTCTCCCACATAACTATCACAATTGTGGCAGACATGTCATCAACAGTGGTGTTAAATGTATTATTTACGCCCGTTTAAGCTTATGTACACTCTATTTCCTCCATGGCCTTGTAGTACCCAAATAGCATCATTTCCTACCCTGTCCCTAAATAAAGAGATATAGAAAGGCTAACTTACCTTTCCTGTAGAGTGAAAAAAGATGGGGAAGGACTCCAGAACTTAAGGCCCACAGGGATGGAGAAACTGGATGGAGACTGGGGTTTTGGAATGTTATTTTCCAGTTATACTTGGGACTTAGCTGGCATCTGAGGCCACTGCATACTATGGCTTCTTCTTGGCACTGTCCAGGGCAACAGCTTCAGAATTGCACTTGCATATCGAGCATGGATAGTAGAGGAAGGAATAGAGATCAGGAGATATATGTGTCAGTGCCTGAATCTGAAGGCCTTGAGGGTCTGGCAGCCCCAACACCAGGGTAAGAACATCTATTTGGACCTCCAGAGCAGCATGCTGGGCCAAAGTATGTTCCCTGTGGCATGGGAGAGAGGCACTGCCTCCACCTCTGCAAATCTTCCTCCTGTTTATGCTGATTATAATGAGTATAAGAAGGACACATATTTTCTTTCAAATGAGAGTGGTTCTGAAAGTCTGCTGGTAGTTCATGCACAACTGTCGACAGATGGTCCACGTGCTACTCTCCTTGCACCCTCCAGCATTTTATCAGCTCTGTGCATCACTCAGCTGGTGAGGTAGGACCTGATGCTTTGCTAGAGCTACTTTTCATGCTGGTTCCAAGGATAAACAGTATCAACAGTTCAAAGATGCTGAAAATTGCACTTGGTGAATATTTGGCAGTTAGAGAATGATCAGTTGAATGCATATCCCTGTTAATTTATCAGTAGATTGCCCAGGCAACATAAAAATACACGGATCCATGACTCCAGGGATGTACATCAGAGTGCAAAATCAAAAGGAAATAAAGCAGACAGCAAATTAAGATACTGTTGGTGTCCTGTAACCCTAGAGTAGGAAGGATTTTTGTCTCTACACATAATCACAGAGGTTCCCCTGGAACTTCTCCAGGGGAGGTGATTGCATCCTCTTTGGCTGCTTTTTGGGACAGAAGTTCTCATGGTGTAATGAGCTAGAGGACATGTGGCTTCACAGACTCCTGTGGTGAAGACAGTACATGGAGCTAGATTTCTGTTCTGAGTCAGTGAAATGGAGGAATGGTACAAATGGTCCAACATACAAAGCAGATAAAAATTGACCAACAGCGTAAAATTGAAATTGAGAAGATGATACACTGCTGCTCAACTTGAGGCTTTGCATCTGGGAATCTGGGTCAATGTGTTGTCCTGACCAAGAGTGGCACAGTCTAATAGTAAGTTCTTGCAATGTATTTCCAGATCAACCACTTCAGTGGTCAAGCCTCAGCTGTAGCAGGCTCCAGTAATGTGGATCTTGTCAGTGAATCTGAGGGTGTACGAGGTACCTCTTTTCATGAATTGCAAACTGTGGTCTAGCTCTTAGATTGCATCAAGACAGATTTGTATCTGTAGCCAAGCATGTTTTGTCTGGAGCACCCTAGTTCTTGTGCTAAACCTTGCAAGCCGTCATCTCTTTTGGCAGGCTGGCACAGTGATCAAAAGATAATGGTAAGCACAATCTTTTCTAAAGGACCATTTTTTAGATACATGTCTGGTCCAAGTTTCCAAGCAATAATCAGTGGGGAAATACTGAGGGCTGTGAGGCTTGCAGAAGGAGCAAGGGTGGTGAACACCAGACCACTTTTGGAGCTGCCCTTGAGAGTGACCAAAGGGAAAGCCCAACCAAAGCTAATAGGACCTGCTTCTAATGTATGGTGTTGACATAAATTGGGCCCATGCACTAGCAGAAATCTCACATGGTTTCAATTAAAGGAGGCCATTTTACTGTATAACAAAACTGCAAACTACTGTTCTGAGAAGGTTAGGCATGGAAAAAAGAAAGGTTTTAATACAGTGAAATTATACTAATGGCATGTCCTTAGTCTTGAAGAGGGTTAGGATTTTTAATATGACCACTTAAAAGAATACTACTGCCCTCAGAAAATCATCCTATTCAAAATTATTTACTTTGCAGGCACCTGACTGACAGAGATATTTTTTAGTATCAGACACAACATACAGTACACAAGGACACATATTTTTCACTGGAGAGTACAGATTATTGCCTGCATAGCTGTTTTGTAACATTACAACCTGAATGGTTTTTATGTTCTGAAAATAATAAGCAGGGAGGTAAAAGGAAAAGCTTTTGAAAAAAAAAAATACAATAACCCCTATTAACTACAGAGGTCATGATGGCAAAATGAATGAGATTAGAAATCCACTGAAAACTACAGTGTAAGGTACGTTGAAACTGACAAGCTTTTCACCAAGTAGTTACAAATGGGACTAATGGTTTAAACTTGTTAGCCATTGTCAGAGCCCCTGATCCTTGAGTCAGCTATGGCAGAAATCGATAAGGCATTGCTTACACAGTGAACTGCTAGACCATATAGATTGCCTGAAGGGAACTGCTCGGTTCTTCCTGTTCTGCAAGCTGAGAGCAGCCAGTTGTATCTATAGAATGATTGACCACACTGCTCTGGGGCAATTAAGAGCAGTGATGAGGATAAGAAGAAGTCCAGCATGAGAGATTACAGGCTGGACTTCCATGCTGTGGTAAAGCTCATGGTGTGTTTTCAGCCATCATCTGTGTTATGAAATGAATGGCCTGACACTGGCACCTTTGTCTCAGGAGTCACAGGAGGCATGACAGTACCACTGTTGGTACAAACAGTTTGCATAAAATCCTGCTGATATTGACTGAGATATACCCTAAGGCCTGAAACCCTCTGAAATGCTTGGAGAAATCCCTTCCTTATGGCACATTTTGAAATGTTTTTATTGTATTAATGAGCTGCTTTCTTTTGGAGCACTACAAGGCTTCAATCAAATGAAGCTTGCTTTTGTAACAGTTATAGACAAGCTACAAATTGTCAGCAAGCCATGAAAAAGAAATGTTGGTATTTGCATGCCAAAAGACTTTGAAAGACAAGGGTCTGCTGTTGTTAGACCTAGTGCTCTCTTCATCATCAGTTAGTTGTAGCCTCCATATCTTTCCAGAGTTGCGTAAAACATTGACATGTGAACTACAACTCTGACAGAGTTCTGAAAAGGTGTCAGCGGCCTGTTAAGACACAGTGATGTCTCTAGTGCTGTTGTTGCACCTCTTCCACTTTTGATAATGCAATGCTATGTACCAGTCGATTAAACAACCTCCAGTGCTAAACCCCTGCCCAAACTTTCTTCATTCCATCCCTCCTCTGCCCCTCCAAGACAACAAAAAATGATTCACTCGATTTGTTTCATTTATTTTCTCTACTTGCTTGAGGGAAGACTGATTCAAGAACTTTCAATAGCTTGGTGGCGAAAGCATTCCACAGTTTAAGGGAGAATTAAAACTGAAGTGCTCTTCTGATTTAGAAAGTGTGTAAATGAAAACTTATTCCTCTCTCCTCTCCTCTCCTCTCCTCTCCTCTCTCCTCTCCTCTCCTCTCCTCTCCTCTCCTCTCCTCTCCTCTCCTCTCCTCTCCTCTCCTCTCCTCTCCTCTCCTCTCCTCTCCTCTCCTCTCCTCTCCTCTCCTCTCCTCTCCTCTCCTCTCCTCTCCTCTCTCCTCTCCTCTCCTCTCCTCTCCTCTCCTCTCCTCTCCTCTCCTCTCCTCTCCTCTCCTCTCCTCTCCTCTCCTCTCCTCTCCTCTCCTCTCCTCTCCTCTCCTCTCCTCTCCTCTCCTCTCCTCTCCTCTCCTCTCCTCTCCTCTCCTCTCCTCTCCTCTCCTCTCCTCTCCTCTCCTCTCCTCTCCTCTCCTCTCCTCTCCTCCTCTCCTCTCCTCTCCTCTCCTCTCCTCTCCTCTCCTCTCCTCTCCTCTCCTCTCCTCTCCTCTCCTCTCCTCTCCTCTCCTCTCCTCTCCTCCCTCCTCTCCTCTCCTCTTCTCCTCTCCTCTCCTCTCCTCTCCTCTCCTCTCCTCTCCTCTCCTCTCCTCTCCTCTCCTTGCAGGAGGTCACTAAGGACCTTTCCCTGAAAAAAGGGTGCAATAGCAAACATTATTTACCACTCTGGTGTGGTCAGAGAATGATGAAAAAAGTAAATTTTAACCAGATTCTCTTTCTTATTTTAGTTCTTAATAGGCTGCATAAGACAGGACTAAATTTTTCAAATTCTTTGTTGTGTTAGGAATAACAGATTGAGAAACCTATTTAGACCTTGGAGGAAAAGGACAAAGTCAGTAGATAAAGCTTTGAGCCATTATCATACATAAGTTAGAGGGCGTTTCTGTAGTGGCTGCATGCCAGAACCAAATAAAGTACCACTATTGTTACATGGCAACATGTAACATGAAGGTAATTTCAGATCATTTACTATGACGACCAATCAATGTAACACCTTATCTGCAGCAATGTACATGACTAAAAGGTTCTGAGTTATCAAGTGGGCAGGTGGCCCTAAATCCTATCCATCACTTTGTTGTTTGTGACAGACTGTGTTATGACCATGCTTCAAGAAATTGATGGTGTCCAGATGCATAAAGTTTTCTGAAAGAAGTCTTGGGGTTTTTTTTTCCTGTTAGGCAAATTACTCCAGAGGAAACTGTAAAATTGTACAGAGCTAAGGCGGACTATTAGGTCTAAAAAACCCTTTTTATTTATTTGGCTTTACATGGCTTTCAATTTCTTCAATCATAATTTTATGAAAAGTTACTGGCAAGCATATGCAGGTTGATAGTACAAAATGCAAAAAAAACCCAAACCAACAAACCTTCCAGAAAGGTCAAGTCACTCATAACTGCCTTGTTGCAGAAGCACTTGATAATGAACAATAGCTAAATCTATAGAAAAGAAATCAATTCATTCCACTTACGAACCATATGCCTTCTGCTTTCTTTTGCGTATCCACAGTAAGGGACTCAGAATCAGGAGCATAAGAGTGTTCAATAAAACCATTTAGCAGTAATTTTTGTATGTGTGATTTGACAACACTTTGAATACCTAACACAGCTTTTGCAGTAATAGAAAATAATTTCTGTGAATGTTTTCTTCCTGTGTCTTTACTTCCCAAACTTTTGAAACTATGCAGCAAGCATAACACAAAATCTCAAGTCGCCCTCAATCTGTGTACATTTATTCCACTTCTTGTTCACGGTGACTGACCATTCTGTCAAGTTGTTCTGACTGCCTTGTTCTCCCTCTGCTCTGCTGACCCATATCAGAGTTTGTTTTCTGTTGTCTTCCACCATTAATTCATTTGAAAGACTGTCTAAAGACAAATTCTCCTTTGTGCTTCATCTGATCTTTTGTTATGAACTTTGACTGAAGTCTTCTTCAGTCAATATTTTTGTATTCTCTGCATGTATCTCTTGTATCAGAGAGTCCTTGTGTGAGAAATCCTGGTTCAGCACACAGAAAGTTAGGTATAAGTGGTAATGTTAAAAGATGTGTAACTGTGTTCTGTGTGATGGAAGGACTAACATAGAGAGGATCACAGCTTTCAGGAGTAAAAACACTGGAGCAGAAGAAACTCCATTGTTATGAAGTTACCATTATGACTGTTTCTTCACTATGGGGAAATCCGGTGATTATTTATTTTCTGCAGATAGCAGAGTGGAAGGCAGTATCCATATCTTCATGAGTCCCTTTTGCTCTCCTGGACACAATATGGCACTGGAAAACTCTAGACTGAGGGTGAAGTAGCAGTTCTGCAAGTCACTCTGGGCTTAGGGAGTGGGCTTAGGCTTTTAAAATGAGGAACAGAACTTCAAGTCTAACCCTCTGTATATGAAAAGTTTTTTAATTCTTAGAGTCTGAGGGCTCCAAATGACACAAGTCACTCCATTCTGCCTGTCATGAGGCTTCTGTGTTTTCTATTGGGTAGAGCTTTTAAAGGCTCCCATTGTTTCAGCTGCAATAGGGAAGTCACAAATGTGTGGACTATTTTTTATGTGAGAGCACAGGAGGGAGCACAACATTTTAGCCAGCCATAGATGGGAAGATAATTTCTTTGTGAGGAGGCCATGACATGGAAAAGGCAGAAGATAAATCTGAATAGTTTGTGTTCCCTACAGTAAAATCCAAAAGAACATCACTGTGTGCTGCAAAATAGACTGGTGCAAAGCATCAAGATCTGTTGTCAAAGAAAAGGAAATCCTCTTGTTGATATACCTGTGTTGATACACAGGTGAACAGTAGTGCTCCCTGGAGTCAGGGTATACCTTACTGTTCCTTTAAGCAAGTCCAGCAGTGCATTCAAGCAGGAAAGGTGATGGTTCCACCTTCTGTGATAGCTGGTATGAGAAAGTCAGTACTAAGAAGTGCCTTTGGCCGAGGTAATTTCAAATTCATGGACTTCCAGACACATAATTCAGGATAAAATCCAGCTAGAAAATGTATGAATTTTATAGCAAATCCATGAATGACTAAATTATGAACTTTGCATCAATATACTAATTCCATGAGAGACTTGCACCTTGGCTCTTACAGAACAGTGATAAATCATACACTAATTCTATGGCTCATCATAAAAAAAATTGCGAAGGAGGAGGTTTTAAAGGTACTTCTATGGTTTAATACATTGTGACCTGATTCCTTTCAGCTTTTAGATGAAACAATTAGGAACCTAGCACACTTTTGTTGAAGAAGTTGCTCTCATTTGATATTAATACAATATCAAGAGACCTTAAACCTGGCATGCTCACCTTTTTCCAGATACCCTTGTATAGTCTTACAAAGGTGAAGTCATCATTGTATAAATTGGATTCAAACTGCTGTGCCTTGGAGTGTACTTGATGTGTACCCATCCTTAATTTAGCAGAGAAACGTCAAAAAAAAGATGCTATGGGCACCTTTACACTTTATTCTCCAACACCCATATTTCATTGTGAAAACAGTCTTTATATAAATTGATTTAAGAGCAGAATCTTGGAGAATAGTTACTAGCAATTTTTGCTGAACAAGGCAATATTTTTGCTCTGGGTAGTAAGTTTGTGTTTCTGTAAGTCTGAAAGTTTTTGTATGGACATCTGAAATGTCCTAATAGTACAAGAGCAACTGATGTGCTTAGGGTGCATGAAAACATTGAGCAAGCTTTTCATAGGTTAAAAATAAATATAACTGTGGGCCCAGTTTTAAATAGCTGCTTCATTATAAAAAAATAAAATAAAAATAAAATAATTAGGTCAGCAGAACTACAGAGTGCTAAGCTGCTAAGAGATGAAGAGTTGACTCTTAAGAAGTTAAACAGCATTTATGCTGAGAACCACCATGCAACGCCTATAAAATATATGTTTAGTAAGGCAAATATTAAAAAACCTCTTTCAAAAGCTAATAGTTGTAATTCTTTTCTCTTTACTTCTTTTCTCTTTGATTATACTAACTGTATATTCCATATTGCCTTGAATGTTGATAAACAGATGTTACACATTATGTGTTATAACTAATCGATGTTCTTTCTCTTAGTCTTTCTCCCTCTAGGAGGAGAACTGTCAGCACAATGCACTGCTTTATCACTCTACTGTGTGCTCTTTGCCAAACAAACATATGCAGATTCATACAAACACACTAACTGCTGAAACTTACATTGATGAAACTGAGCAGAAGGTTCTAGCACTCTGTCCTGCTCATAGCTCGAGAAGTAGCTTGAGAAGTAGCTTGAAAAATGTGAGAAATGAATCTTGAGATAATCATGTTTCTTATATTATTGTCTTGAGATACTTAATTATTTTTTTAATACTATTTGTAGCTATCCTTTTAAATTCCTGTCTGGGTCTCTTGGAACTTCTCTTGTTTTGTGTCTCACAGTTGTAGAAGGGGCACTTGGAAGTACATACTTAATAAACCTGTAGTTTTCTCCAAAAAGATATTTCTTGCCAGTATGGCTGGTATCTGAGTATCAGCTCATGAGGAACTGTGAAATATCAAATGTTGTATTAAGACTTATGCACGGGGTTGATGTTCAGATATTGAACATCTAGAACATCCATAAAATAAAAATATTGGTGTATGCCTAGGCTCCAGAGAGGGACATAATAACATTTCCATTTACTAATAAGGTTTATATATTTTAAAAAAAATACAATGGGTAATGTAGAAAAGAAAACCGAGAAACTGGGTGGAGAATTGCCTTTCATGTGCTGTGAACAGTTTTTGTGGTCACTGACTTATGCACTGAACTTCAAAGTGTCTGAAATAGACGGATCAAAATACATAAAAACAGTTTTGAAGTGTGGTGGGTTTTTTTTTTTGGTTGCTTGTTTTGTTTTGTTTTTTTTGTTTTTTACCAGGATCTGATCCATGAAACTAAAAGGGGATTGCCAAGATATTTTGTACTCAAACACATAGCTGTAGACAGCTCAGAGTTAAAGCATATTGAGAAACAACATGATTTCCATCATATGATGGCTTCACCAGCTGAAGATTCTAAAAGTTTAGAGCTTAGATTCCTGAATATTTTCTGCTTTAAGAAGTCAGGGAAAATAAAAGCCCAAACCAAAACAAACAACAAACCCTAACTCAAACTTAAATAGTCCTAGGCTTGGAAGAAATGGAAATTTATCTCATTTAAAACTTTTGATAGTGAAAGGGCATACCAATGATTTATTTCTATGTCTGCCTAGTCTATGGAGGTTAGCTCTGGATCATGTACTCCTCATTAGAGATTAGATCTTATCAGACAATTTGGAAAAGGACTTAATTCCATTTCTTTTAACTTTCAGTGAGGGCTACAGCTGCTTAACATCTGTTAGAAATAAGGCTCTAGTATCCAAAAACTTGCTGGGTGAGGCACATGGAAATCTAGGTTACATTATCTGTATAGCACAGAGTTTTTTCTTCAACGTTGACACTGCTTCAAGATTTTCCATAGCATAGGATCTGAAGAAATTGACTTGAGAACTGCATTTTTGTACTTTCTAGCTCCTGGAGCATTCAAGGGTTCAGTTTGCCTAATCATCAGGATTGTTTCCTTAGTGAGCACCAGAAATCAGAGAGGTGTGACACGTTGGTCACATCTGGAGTTTCCCTACAGATGGAGAACTAGGATTGCTCTAATCTACAAGTCTATTCATCTCCCCTTAGTGCTTAATTGTTTTTTTAAGGTAGTTGTTTGATCACAGTTGAACTTGATGATTGCAAGTCCTTTCCAAATTACCTATTCTATTCTATTCTATTCTATTCTACAGTATTCATGTTCCATAGTCATAATGGAATCACAGGATATGTTCAGGAACTCAGTGCCTGAAAATGATGCTTTGGCATCATTTTGGTCCGTTAAAGTGCGCGTTCTTCTCGCTAGCTCAGTTAAGTCCTGCCCTGAGGTTTAAATTAAGAGTGTATGGCACAAATTATATCAGACCAACATGAATGATCATCCTTTGTGCTATTTGTAAGAAAATCATCTTAGAAAACATGCTCTTATTTCATTACAAGGCCAGATAATGGACGACATGAAGGCACGGACCTGAACTGCTGTTCACAACCAGAATCAGTTTATTGTGTGATTTGTTACATTTATATAGTATCCCGATATCTATTGATTGATCTGTAATTTGCACCTCAAGGTACTCTTTCTACTAACATAAAATCTAACTGTTTCCCACCAGGGCATAACATTATCCAGATGGCGAATTCCTTAGGTTATTTACAGCTCTTTGTTTTGCTTCAGGGTCAGGCAATATCAGGAAGTTCACAAGACTCCTCTAACCCATGCAGAATCCACTCCTCTGTTGTTCTCCTACAGCCAGATGTTTCTGCACACATAGATTTACATCTCCTCAGCCTCTAAGGAAGGCTCTAAGATGCCTAAATACAGATCAGATAAGCAATCTGCTTTTAATGGATGGACACAGACTCAGAGCATCCAAGTGGTGGAATTCCTGTCAAGTCACTTTCAAAAAGTGGGACAAACTCTGTGCTCAACATAATATAAAAAATAATTAAGGATAGTATTTATTTCTGGATCAATGTGTTGTCTTTTGGTAAGTCAACTTCAAGTTTTGCTTTTTTATGGTATTCCAATCCAATGAATAATAGAACATGAAGAATTTTTTAATTAGTTTTCTGATATACATTGCATCACTTCCAGTGCTGGCATACGGTAGGTATACATGGGACACTGGACAGAACTCTACAGAAGGGTTAAAATATCTTGGGAAAGATACTGGGATGTGTGGATTGATTTGCAATGGCTGTACATCTTAATTTCAAGTCTGGGGTTCCTACAATATTTAATTAATTTTCTCTACTGCTTTAAATGGAGTACAGCTTCTATTAAGTTTAATTAGTTTCCCTGAAGGCTTGCAGGGTAATGGTACAGCTATTGAAGGAGAGCAGTTTCTAATTGAGAGTAGCTTCTAAACAAAGATGCATGTAGTTGAATACATTCATTTCAGGGCTGGGTTACTTCAATGAGGTAGTACCTTATGTTCAGAGATGGATGTACTTTGGGGTTAATTGACTTGAAGGGTGCCAAGATAACTAATTTTTGAGTTTGTCTGACTCACAATTCTAGTGGGTAAGCATTTTTGCCATCAGCTTGCAATGGAGAAACTGAGACACAGATCAAATATGTGATTATGTGAAAATGTGCACCAGACAGTAAAAAAGCCACAGCTGCAAAAAGTTTTAAGTACTCCACGAGACTGATTTTGAATGCAAAAGAATTGTACTGCCTTCCAAATTTACCAAGGAGAATGGAACCTGTTGTAGCTGTCTCCCTGCAGATGTTAATAGTTGAGAAGGTGCTGACTTGGTCTCCATTTCTGTATGCTAACCTAGAAAATCCAGAGGCTTTTGCTGTAATGTTCTGGCATTAATGTTTGCATTGCAGCTGGCTATGTCTGTCATTTATGTAATCCTCAGGCAGAATGTCATTGCAAAAGCTCCACTTGCAGGGTGTTCCAGAACAATACTTGGAAAATATGTGTAGGTGAATAATACAATAATGTTGTGCCTTCACATTAATTTCCCTGGATCTTTTTTCCAGCGCCTCCTTGGACACCAGAACATAAAAAATTCCCTTGCAAAATCTAGTGTAAAATGTTGTAGTGGATGATGGAGGACTGTTCTTCATGGAATAGCAAGAAGGGAAATAAGACTGTGAATGGTGGAGAAAGAGGGTCTCACCTGTTACCTTGAAACTCAACCATTTGGTAAGATGTGTGAAGGGCCTGCTATAAGGATATCTGTTTTATTTTAGATATGAATTATTGTTGTGGTCTGTCATGTAGGGAAAGACCTCAATAAAGGAATTAAACACCAACAATAAAAAAAGGACTTATCTAGAATATGTTTTATTTTCCAGTATTTTTTGCTAAGGAAGACTAGAACTCCTTTGGTATTCTCATTTTTCAGCACAAATTCCTACTAGACCAATAAACAATGTGTTTTTATAATTTTCAGCCTCTTTCTGGGAATTATTAATTATGCATTTTTTCTTCTTTTCTTCCTCCCATCCTCACCTTAAATATTTCTGCTAATTATTTAAAATCAGTTAGTTCATATAAAAAATCACCACTTTACCTAAAAATAAACCAAATATCATGCTCTCTGAGCAAGTAGTAAAATAGAATAAAATGAAATGTTTAATGTCTGCTACTAACCACCTCATGGCCAAAATCAGATCTCACAAAATGTTTGGGTCTTATATGCTTCTATGTTTCAACACAAGTTAAATGCCTAACTACCCTAGATGACTATGGCTTTTGGCCATAAAATGCAAAGACAGGATCCTGCCACATATTTAGACATCTAAAAATGTAACCTATTTCAGGAATGTATAGCCATCTCCAAGAGGATTAAAAAAGACACTTGTTACCTCTGCAAACCATGAAATTATACAGAGTATAAGTACTTAACTGTAAGCAGTCCTACCTGAAAAGGCTGACAAACTTATTTGTACCTTGTCCTTGCTTTAAGAAGGACAGCAATACGTTTCTCTATCTTTGAAGAGTACAGGTAAAATAGCTTAGGAAAATGATGTTTTCTGTAACAGAAATCTGGGGCATGGAGATGTCTGAGAACAAACAGAAACTAGTGGAAATATGAGTGATTATAACTGTTATAAAAGGAATAGGAAAAAAAATGAATAGTATAATTAAAAAAAAAAAAATTATTTTATAAGGTCATAGTTAACATGACATGCTGGCATATGACAACTTTCACTTAAGCAAAGATCATTCTTATGCAGGCTCCTGCAGAGTGCAGCAGCAGTAGTCCAGTGCAAGGAACAGTTAGCATGGCTCATTTTAGCATTTACTGCTAATATCAAGAAATGCCCTTTAATACTTACCTATTCACTCAGAATGCTTTTAGCTGTGGCATTACACTGAAGTACATAAGTAGTATCATTTCCTTGCAAGTAAAAAAAAAAACAAAAAAACACCCCCAAACAAATCACCCAACCAACTTTGAAGAAATTCTTAGCAGTTTTAAAATTCCTTGACTTTGGTCAAAGGACTGAGAAACTAGGTATTATAGATTTCAGGCCTGTCAGAAGCTTCCTCCAATAAGAGGGCTTCTGTCATTCACAGTTGGGCACGTTCAAGATTTCCTGTGTTACTTACCTTCATGCTGACAGCTTGAGCGTCTCAGGGGACTGTGGGATTTTCTTTCGACTTTTTTTTTTTCTCCTTTCAAAGCATTTTGAGTGTCAGAGGGAGCTGAGGAGCAATGGGAAGGAGTGAGAATGAGATGGGGTTTTTTTGGTGTTTCAGCTATTAAATGGCAAACAAAATACTGGCAATTTGTTAAGCCTTCCCTCTCTAACTAATATTTAAAAACATTCAATTAAGATTTTATAATGTGTCCAATGAGTTAAACTGCCCCATGACATTAGAAAAATATTACATATATAAATAAAATACATCAAAGCATTAAAAAGCTATTACACACTCCGAACATAAAATGGCAGAATAATGATGGATCCTGCCATGCAGCAAACATATTCAAAAATATTATCTTCCTGGTAATGAAATGCCATCCTTTTCATTTTAAGCTAAATAAGTTAGACATATCAGTGGAGTCTGTGCTGACACAGCAGTGAGTTGAAATTGAAAATCTGAAATTATATATATGATTGGACACAGTGTTAAAGTCATTTATAGGAAAAACCATAAATGTGCTGGGTCTGCACCTTTTGGTGAACTCATTTTAAAGAATCAGATAGAGGAAAACTCTACCATTTCTAATGTGCAGCTAGAATGGCAGCTCGCCAGGACCCCAATATATTCAGTAGAGGGGCAGAAAAAATAGGAGAGAAAGAAAGAGGCTAGGGAGACTTGATTCAAATTACAACAATTCTGCATAAGCCATCAAGAAAATGGCATTCGTTTTCATCGCTCTGACCTAATATGATATAGCAGCTGTAGGAACTGTATTAGCTATCAAGACAAGTGGGAGATAACGGGCAAACATTTAGAGGGACATCAGGATAGGGCTAATTTCAGCTTGGCTGCAGATGCTTCACATGTTTTGCTATGGAGTGCAAAGTGGCAGCAGGAATCATTATGATGGTAATTTGATACCCGAAGTTGAGGCTGAAATTCAGGTTCTGCTGACTGGAATGGAGCCTGAGTTATTGTATGTGCACAGACACAGACACACACACACAGAGGCACACAGATACAGCCCTCTGCCCAATGTACACTGACAGTTTCTCTCCTGTTTTATTCTAGTTGACTGGCTCATCACCAGTCAGCTAAAGAAAACCAAATACACAGCAACCGTCAGGAAAGGTTTTGTGTGAGGAGAAACTCCCTGTGTTTTACTTTCAAGTATCTTTTCTTGCACTTCTTTCCTGCATTCAGAGTATTTTTCATGTAGTCTGGGCAAAGAATTGGAGAAACAAGCAGTAATGTACTATTAATATATGTATTCGTTCCTAGAATTATTATTATAGTCATTAATGAGCTAATTTATAGCATTAAATTATAACATTATAGTTATTTATGAGTTGTTAATCAGAAGTTAGGTAACTGGTGAGGTACAAAACATAAACAAATGTTATGGCAGACTCGCTACCTTCTACATAGATCAGAGAGACAAACTATTATATTAATCCCTGACTCTATCTCCTGCAAATGCCCTAAATTAAACTTATTTTTAACACTATCATTATCCTCTTTTTCTTCAGACATCATAGTGCTCAGAAAAAATGAAAAGAAGTGATGTATTTGAAATATTTTTCATAGAATTCCATTGAACCACTCTTCTTGTGAACAGAAGAAAATCCTTTATTTTTTGGGAGAAGTGAGTAAACAGTGTGCGTGCTTTATTTTGGATAAGTGTTGCTTGGGTCTAATGCTAGCAATGTTATCTTTTGATTTTTTGAATTATTTGAGTACCATAAAGAGAAATTGATTTTTACTTTGTTGATGGCACATCTACACATATTGTAGGAGCAAGACACTGCAGTAGCTGGTAAATCATATTCTGCTCCTCTGAGAGTCATGGCTGAGTGTTGCCTATGGAGAAAGAAGCTGTCTATATTGTGAATACATTTTTATTACCTTGCCTTCCTCATACCTGGTCACATGGTCTTTCGGTGTTGTGCAGATCCAATATGCTGTGGGCAAGTCCTAGGAATTCTACTTCACCCCTGTCCTGCAAAGAGTAGCCAGAGATGATCTATAAAATGCCTCTACTCTTAGCTATGAATCAGCTTCTGCTTCTTAGCTCCTGTTTGATGCCTTCATCAGTAGACCCACGCTGTGGCAAGCTCCCTGTTCATGCTAGCAAGAACTGTTAAAACCAGACTTTCAGTCCCCATGAGTTCTCACTCATGTTGTGTCTTCCAGTGACATATTTCCAGTATGAATCTCAGGTCTTTAGAGAACTGCTTTAGAGCGTTCCTGTGAATTTCCTTTAAGTCTCCTCAGGGAAGCTCTCAGAGTGGCACTTTTTATTCTTAAAAGCCCCTCAGAGAATGAAATCCTGAGGAAAGGAAAACTACATCTTAAGCATCTTATTCTCTAGCTTTTCTGCGGTTTTTGTCTTCCCCATGGACATAGTTCATGATTCAAATGAGAAATTATTACATTTAAGTATTTAAATATGACTCTCTTAAGTGTTTCTCTTGGTCACCCTGCTAAGTCTTCAGGAATGCTGTTGTTGACTGGAGTCTTTTACTAATTTTGCAAGACAGTTTTTTGGGTTGATCTCACCTGAAGAAACTATACAATAGAAGCAGGATCCATATGCTGAGTTAGCCTACAGCACACTTTCCTTTTTATGTATATTTCTATCATAATCACTTTAAAAATATTTCCTCTTCTACTTCAGTAATATTTCTTTGAATGTTACTGTTGTTACTAAAGGTATTTTGAAGTTAAAAATGCAAAGAGCAAGGAAGAGGTAAATTCATCTTTTGATTCTTCTTACATTTGTTTCAGAGTATTTAAGAAATTCTAGGACTTTCTGTCATTGCTGCATTGACATTACTTGGAGTTCACAACAAGGTTAGGTACATTGCTTCCATCAGTTTGGATTCTGTCACTGAAATGATTTCCGGATATGTTTTTTTTATGTTTGTAGTAGCAAGGATTGAAAAAAAAAAAAATTAGTTTCTTACTGGTAATTAAGTGCTAACAAAACTAATCTGGAACATCTGATTTTCAACGAGACCAAACAATGAATGATTACAGATCTGTAATTGGCATTTTACAGCACATAACATGCTGACTTGTACACACAAGATGGAGAGGATACCACTGTGATTTTTTGCTCTTTATGGATTATAAAATGAGTTCTCTACTGCGAAACAGGAAGTCTCTTATTCTCTCTGTCAGCCTGGTGCTGGGCTGTGATTCTTCTTTTCCTTCTGCTACTGCTCTCATGTTTCATGTGTGACTTGGTCTGCAGGGAAAAGCAAACATCATATTTCTTTGCAATAATACATTTGTTGCATCCACTCAGGATGGAAAACTGAAGTTAACATTGGCTTAACAGTCAGCGATTTTAATGCAATACTGCTCAAATCATTACAGTGAGTAAGTCTGCTGACTCACAAAATTAAACCTTTTTGTCAAATTAGATAAAGATTGACAAAACTGAACAACTCTACCCATCAGTGGGAGGTCAACACCACTATGAAAAGTGATGGAAAAAATATACTAAGGGGGCCTAGTGCAATCCCACAGTAGTATTTTATCACACAAGGAACAGAGAAAATTGCTGCTGACATATCTAGATGTCTAGATGGACTTACTCTCTGATAAACAGTATTAACTCAGTACCTTGCATTTCCAGAATAACTGTTCCATTGGACATTCATTACCACTGTAATTCAACTTGCAAATTTATTCAGACTGCAGACACATATGGCATTGAAGACAATTGTTCAGAAAGATGCTAAATGTCAGTAAATTAATCCTGTAAATGTGTCCAAGCTGTTTTTATGTCTAAACAAGAATGTTATTAAATTATTTGGAAGCTCTGAAACAACTACATACACTTGAAAATAGGAACAGGTTTTCAATTTTGTATCTTTTCCTTGCTGTCTGTGGAGAATTGAATAAAGTGTTGAGAATTTATGGTGTCAGGACAAAATGGATATCCTCTGTGAAATGAAGAGACAGGATGCTAAAGAGCATCCAAACCTGGAATGGGATTCGTGTTGTGCTAAAAAAAGTGAATCTGAAATCCAGGAAGTATTTCATTGGACCATGGACTAGAACAGAGGCATCTATGTTGCTTTTGAGGGAAATCTCTGGCAAAATCTCTCACATGTGCTGTGCAGCAATGGGCAATATGGGCAGCAGAGTCACAGTGAGGCAACAGAGGAAATCTGAGAACCACAGTGAATGGCAACCTGCTCTGGGAGGCTGCTGAGTGTTCCCATTGCATGGAAATTTTTTGCTGCATGTTCTTTTTTTATTGCAGGTAAATAAAACTGAGAATGAATAGCTCTTGCAAACATACATTTCTAGGTGCAGAAATTGCTAGTGTCTAATTGGAAATAGAGTCCAAAATTTTAATCTCTCTGAGTCTTCCTTTCCTACATATTGGATCTTCCAAGTATGTGAGGACCTTTCAAGTGTGTGACCACATGAATAACAACAATTTCATTATCCCTCCTCAGTTTATAGGATGAAAGTATTTAGGTTGACAGACTGTTCAGAGAAGTGGGCACGCTTCTTTGCAAGATGTTGGCTATAAGCAGTGGTCCCAGGAAGCAGCTCACTCCCTTTTGCTCTCTCAGATTGGATTCCAGAAGTTCAGTTTTATCTAATCATAGAGAAATTAGGATTGTGCCCCAGTATCGGGTTTCATAGCAGAAACTTAGTTGTGAGCAGTGTCGAGACAGTGTAAACATGGCTTCTGCTGATTTATACAAATCTTGTTTGCTTTATCCATTTTCCATATTTGTCTTGAAAAGCTCTGATGAAAATCTTCTCTATGAGATTTGTTTTTGGTGGTCATGTGTGATCTCAGAGGGAACATTTGGAGCTTTTGCCAAAATACTGGGCCAGATCCTTGTCTTCACTTCGCTGGCATAAATCCAGGACAACCCCATTGATTTCAAAGAAGTTACTCTATCCATAGCTCAAAATGTCAGAACTCTGCTGGGATGAACAGTGTTTAGTTTAGATGAAGATGGCATCACAGTGCTAGAATTTTCCTGCTGTGAGTCAGAATGAATATCAGAATTTCTCTTCATGAACTGGGACTTCATTGTTGGTGCTATAGTAAGGAACCAAGTTTGTTCCAGTTTTGCTGTCAGTTTCACCATGGGTGCTATGGGATAGGTGCATTCCTATTGGACTCACTGTTGCATTAAAATTGAATATGGTATCAGTGATTGGCTAAATTTAGCCAAATTATTATTAACAGAATCAATTATAATTAATATTTAAATATTTACAGAGTTTCATGATCACAAAGCTGAGCATAGGCTTTGCCCTACTTAAAGGTGATGGGTGCCTTGGGTATGCCTGGTGATTGCTTGAAAGGTCGGCAAGCCCCTGTGTTCACTCTTCTCACAGCCAGTTACTGTTTACAACCTTCTAGTGTTTTTATTCAAAGCTTCTCATATACTTAATATTTAAACTTCTGATGGTTAGGCAGTAAATGAAATAAACAATCTTCTGTAGCAAGATTTAGATTGGAGCAAGACCTTTTCCTAAGGTCTAAGCACTTGTGTCTAGTAGTAGTCATATAGATAGAGATCAGGGTTGCTAATTTGGGTGTGAGGGGAGTTACTCAATGAGTGGGAAAAAAAAAAAAAGGAAAAACTGTAGTTGCTTCTCTTTATCTGGTAGTCAACAAAGTCAGAGTTAATGTGTTTTTCTTTAATCCTGACCTATCGCTTAGTGCACTGGGAAAAAATTCTAATTCTTTTGCCCACCAGAATCCCCAAATATGGTGTCCAGTAACACCTGATAAGAGGATGATGTTTTTCTACAACTAAATTAATAAAATTTTCTAAAGCAAACTCAAATGCCATCACTGATAAATCTACAATAAGAAGTAATGTAGGGTTTTTTCAGTGTTCTATGGCAATTTGCATCATTTATGGCAGACCTGTGATGATGCAAATTGCCATCAAGTAGGATAATCCAGGCCATTGAAATGACATAAAACTGAAGGACTGATGAATTATAACCTCAGAATTTTGTATTCAAATGGCTGTTGTGAGGGATGAATGTAAACCAGTCTCAATGTTTCCCCAAGTTTTCTGGGAACCGTGCCAGCCAGAAATTATTTCATTACAGTAATTTTTGGTGCTGCCAAAAGAAAGGAAAAGGTAGACAAGAGGCCAATTCATTTATTATACTGATCAGGCTGAATTAAAAAGCTTATGTGATCTGGGATTTTAAAAGCAAGATAAAAGAAAAGATATGTAAGAATTATAAGAATGGCATTCTCTAAAGCTTTCTGCTTCCCCTTTCCCCCTTTTGCCCTTTTCTTTCTTTTTTTCCCCCCCTTCTTTCCCTTACCCTAGTTATTCCCCCTCCCCTTCCTCTTCCCCTTCTTCTTCCCTTCCCTTCCATTCCCTTTTTCACATACTCTTTACTAGGCACTGTGTGTTCCACAGAAAGTTATCAGAGAACATGTAAAACCTTGCCAGATGCACAGTGCATTCAGAGGCAGTAACCACACCACCCAAACGGAACTGCTTTTGCACGTACCAGGTAGCATAAACTGCTCACTTCAGCATTGCTAGTAATGATGATGATTCCTATGTCTAAAAGAAAACCTCCTTAGCTGTTTTTAAATTTTGCGGAGAAGTGTGTTGATTTGTTTCATTAACTGCATAGGAACCTTGGATTTTTGTGTGACAGTATTTCAGCAGTATTTTTTACATTAGCAAACATATTTGGTGCTATAGCTATAAAATAAGCTGTTGGTGTTTTCTGTGTACTTTTTGTACAAGTATCTACTCTTAAATCTTCATAGTTTGGTAGTCATTTGCTGCGAATTATTCAAAAGTTATCTGAACATAGTGCTGGGCAAGTGGCCATGGACAAAAATGGGACCAGGTGCTCCTGCTTGAGCAAGGGATTAGGCTGGTTGACCTCCAGAAGCCCCTTGCAATCTCAACCATTCTGTGACTCTGGTTTTAATACCTGTTTATTGTGTGAATGTACTTAAAACATGATTAACAAAAGCATTCCATAAATGGGAAAATAAATAAATTAAATAGCAAATCATGGCAAGATGAACAGACCTTGGAGCAGGCCGTCCTGTCATCTGGAGCATGACTCATATGCTGTGTGCAACAGATATATTTCTGGAACATTCAGTTCTCCGATAATCATCTGTTGTTTTCAGCTGTGAAAAATATAGTGTAATGAAAAGTCCAGAGTTTTCCAAGGGCAGAGATGATGGCTGTTAAGTGTGCCCTGCCTTTGGTGTATATGGTTGAGTATGGATGAAGTCAGCAGAGCAGAAAGAAATGTGAACCGGTGATATACAGGACTTAAAGGGGCAGGATGGGTGGTCATCTAGCCCTCTGTGCCCCATTTCATCTCCCTAGGAACATAACTGCCTGCTTCTCCTGCAGACCCTGGTAAGGAACATCTGTCCTGCATGGATGACTAGTGGGGAAGAATGTGTGGCCAAGTGGGGATCCTGAGGTCCTGATGATACTCACGTTTCTTAGAGGTTACAGGTGTCCAGCTCCTGTTGCTGAAGGACAGAAGGACAATGCAGGAGGTCACTGCAGAAGCCTGAGAACCCTGCAAACCCAGTGTTACAAATGCCTGAACCATGAAACCAAGTGCAACCTTTCCAACGAGGCCTCTCACCATGAAAAGATATGAACCCCAGCCTCCAAAGTACCTGGGAAATTCTGTCCGAATTTGTTTAAGTGGAAATGTTTTTTACATCCGTGTACAATGTTTTAACATCCTTCTTTTCCTAAAAAGTAACCCATTCTGACAAAACCAAAACCAATAAAACCCATGACTTTATATGAAACTATTTTTTGTCTATGCTTTCTTATAAGCAACATTGTTATTGAAGAGTAATAAAGGAAAGCTATCATCGTCACTATCATAGTAACGTTTCTAAACAGAATGTTAACACTTGTGACTTACAGCTTTAATAGATCCCCCAAAAAAGGAGTTTAAATAAAAAAAAGCAAAAGAGATTTTTTTTCACCCTCTGCTTTGTAATGTAAACTGATATGGATATTTAATTAATAATTTGTATTTATGAGTATTTTCTACAGCCTTATCTCTTTCAACTGATCACAGACTTGTTTTTCTTTCAGATTGGATGAAAGTTTGAAAGGACATCTATAAGGGTTTTGTAGTCTCCACAAGGATGATTTCTTTTGATGGGGTACCTGAGATGACCTGAATGTTAGATTCAAAATGAGAATAGAATTATAGTCCAAGAATTGCTATACTTATAAATCATACAGGAATTATTATTTTTTCATCAGAAAATTCCTAATTCTCAGTAAAAATAATTCCTGTAGGCTATTATTAAGGCAAAGATATTCAAGATATTTAGAAAATTTTGATAGATGCCAAAATCCACCATTCATATGGATAATATGAACACAATTTTTCATATGTAACTCATATATTACCTAAGTCAATTAGAAAAAGCCTGAGAAGTTCAGATACTGCCATGATAAGCCAGCAAATGAAAGGCAGTCTCTTGTGGCTGGATTTCATACAGTCTCATGTTTTGCCCTGAAACACTATCTACTACTTCTGTAAAAATCTCTTTCCAGATGAGTCACAGACCACCAGGAACTCAGTAGTGTGGTTCCATCTTTCTTCCTTCCTTTCCTTTTTATTTTTTTTTTCTGTAAGAACACGTGTTGGAGTGGTAGCAGTAATAATAATAGGAATTTCATTTTCTATTTAGTGGCATTAATTATGCGCTGAGACTGTACAATTTCAAGCTGGGTTCTACAATATAATTTTTTTCTGTGTTGTAATTGAATGAAGTTACCTCTATTCTTCAGCATCAGTGTTTTAACTTTACCTAGTCATTAATTTTTATTGTGTCTTACTGAGGACCAGAAGTATATGGTCTGCGATTAAATTCAGGTGATCTGACCAGCAAGTGCAAACTGAAGAAACACCACAGCAGTCTTTTTTAAATTGTGCTGGTGAATGCTGTTTCATTTTGGCACTGAGTTTGGTTCTCTTTGAAGTAAATTCTTATTCTGGATTCTCTTACAGGGTATAAACTATTAGGGTGTTATTTCCTCACACACTCCCTCATGACATAGAGTTCCACCTATGTTTGCAGAATCTGTTTTAGCCCTGTCAATTAATCATCTCTTTAAGATATCCTGAGTCACTCTTTTAGCTCACTCTTTTCAATGCTTATGGACTTCCCAGTCAGAAGTTAACTTGCTCAGTTAAAAAATGGGACAGAAAAAATGCCTCCACCCAGGTAGTAAGAATGAAGGAATACTCTTGCTGGGATGTGTGTGACCTAAGATGAGCATCTTCTAAAACTGAAGAGAGGGAAATTATTTTACAACTGAGAGATGGCTTTTGTAATCCAACTTAAGACTAGCAAAGTAATCAAAATGGGAGCAGGGGATGGAAAAAACACTCGAAGCTTTTGTCTGTAGTCATAAATTAAACATTTGCTATACGTTACATCAGGATTGTGATTTGCCCTCTTTCGTTAGTGATAGTAAGTTAGTCTAATAACCATGGAGAAAAGCAAGGCAGGGGATATTATGGCTATCAATGTAAACTAATATTTTAAGTTACAGTACAAGTCAATGCAGAAAGGAGAACTGGATCCAAAACTGCTGGTGCATACTTTTCTGCTCTATTCACTCTTTCTCCTTGAGCGATAGAGTGTCCCCATGCAGTGCAAAAATACCAAGAAGGACCAAGAAAAGTGCATGCAGCTTGTGTTTTTTCATCCCTTCCTGATCACCCACAAGGATTAAGAAATAAAAAGGGTGTGTGAGCCCTCTTATGGGGACTTTTAGGTTTCTGTGAACCCAAAAGGGTGCTGACAAAACAAACCTCTACAGAAGGCGTTTCCTGTTTGAAATGAACACAGATCTCACTAGGCTGAAATTGTTCTTACTGGATGTTTACATTTTCGTCTCACATGTAGAAATTCTGGGGGATGGAAACAATGAAATTTTAAAGGAAAATTTAATACATATAAAGACGTAAATACAGACCTTTGTATTGTGTTCTTGAAATACCACTGGTTTTTTTTTCCACTGAGAGTAATCTACACAGAGTAAAACTCTTAACATTCATGGCGATTTGCATTTTGAAACAAGACTTTGCCTACTTTTTATTAGACTGAGATTTTAAAAATTGCTTGTCTTTAACCTGATTTTATTGAATGATATGATTTTCCAACATACTTCTGAGGCCAGAATAAGGTATTTCAGATTATCACTTTTCCATAATTCAGGAATTATTCACGTAATGCTGTTATTATCTGTAGTAAATTCCACAGGTCACAGCTGAAATCAGGGCAAATATTGCTAAGCACAGTGCACTTTTTAAAGCAATTATTGCTTTAAGGAATTACCACTTTCAAGGGTAGGTATTAAGAATTAATTTTCAGATCAGGTCATGTAGCCTGGGCAGAGGTGACATAATATGTTAAAAATGGTGATGCATTTTTAGCAGTGGATTGTATATGATTAGTATTAATTTACAAGACAACTCTGTCTGTTTTAAAGGCCAGCCTGAGTCCTTATAACTCTGACATGACTTACATGCTGGGTTTATAACAACTTGTTTTTGTACAAAGGGATACTTCTGTTGTGTTCATCTGGAAGATGAAAAACACTTTTGACCTTAGATTTGTGCATAGGTTCTCTGGAGTGAAGTCATATTGCTCCTATGGCATGATATAGAATTGGAGTATAACAACATTTAACATTCTATAACACATCGAACTATATTTCATATTGAGATATCTTTTGTTTTCCAACAAACTTGGTGTACTCTAAAATTAAAATGGCTTTTACAGAGATAGGTTGCCTATTATTATTAATTACTATTTATATCTTTATTATTTCATGAAATTCACAGTGGCTCACTGCACTGCTACAGACAGGAGGTGCTTGCTTGTCTGTTCCTTGCATTCTGTTAAATATTTCTTATTCCCTCAGACTGCACTACAAGGACCATTTCACTGTCCCCTTTGGCTTCTGCATCTTGCTTCCAGTGTGAACAGACAGGTAATAACCATTCAGCATGGCCATTACCTCTTCTAAAGACTATTATCAAAATGGTCATTATACATAATGGAGATTATTACAGGCAGCTTGAGAGATTTTTTAGATACATCTCTACGGTAATAGGTGGCCCTTTTTAGCCTTACACAGTGGTGGGAATAATACTAGGGCACAGAACACACTGGAAATGTTGCTTTTTATCAAAACTTTTTTTTTTTTTTTTTAGCTTTTAATGTCCTTCCAGGATTGACTTCTGGATTAAAATGATATTTGTATAACATCTGTGAACGCTACTTGTTGATAAGTGTATCGAGCTATAAGTGCAACAGTGAAGAATTACAAGTTTAAAAGGTAAGTAAGGTATATTTTCTTCCATAAAAGCTATGAAGTTAGGAGTAAAATAGAAATGCTATAATACAGCAGGTTTCCAGGAAGGCATATATTTTACAAAACAGTTAGAACTCAATTTTCAAAGAATCTCAGCCTGCTCTCCTGTGGAAAGAGACCATATGAATTCACTACTTGTTCTTTTTACAACAGCATTTGTTTTCCAATTTATAATGTTTCTTTCTCACTTTAAATTTGAAATGTAGAATCTTGGCTAATCCAAGAAATATGTTCGAGGGAGCTGAACCTAAACCTTGAATAGGTCTTTTCATTCTCCTTCAGCAACTTTGCCATTCCATCCACAGCACTTAGTACCATATTAGTTGCATCCCTCCTTTGTGGCAATCTGGCATAACACAAAGAGAAATGCCAAACAAACAGAAGTGCATTTACATCCTGGTATGGCAGAACCAATTTTTAAGAAATGGTGTCCATAGGAATGGGCTGGGTGATAGGTAGGAGAATCTTTTTTCTTGTTTATTTGTGACTCTCACCCAGAGGAGTCTGGCATTACTTATATACATTATCTGAAATGTTCTGTTAGGAGTTACAGCTCCAGTGTGCCAGATTTCTTGGTAAGCATGTCTCTCTTTCTCAGTTCTGTTCAGTGCTCAAATCACAGTTCAGCTCTCTTCTATTAAGAGCTGAGTACATAGGGATCATTATGAGTATTTTCATTGTCTTGGTTATCCTTGCTAGACACTGATTATACACATTTCTTAAAGAACATTATCTCTTTGTGGGGGTATATGCTCTGCTTACTCCGAATAAAGTATTACCATTTGAAGGAAATTAGCCATGGCCTTCTTACCTATCCTTTTCTTTTTCTTCTTCTGCAATATATTGAATTAACCTTTGTTATTATTACTATTTTTCAGTAGCTACAGTGGTACCTCCCAAAGATATTGTGCTGTTCATCACACTGGTCTTGGTGAAACCATCCAACTTTCTCTAAGTTACGTTGTCTCTAACAGAAGAGTGCTGACCTTTGAAATGTGTGTGAACAGGTAGTGCAGAAGCAACTCAGGCGATGACAGCTGCAACAAAGAGGTGATCAGAAGAGGAATTCTGCCCTGAAATATATTTTCCAGAATACTCTTTAATGATGGAAGCATTTTTTCACCCCTCCAGAGCTCTTTAATCCCTACCCACTATCCTCCAGTGTCCATTTAAAGTCAGTTATGAATATCTAAATGTGTGCATAGCTTGCAGAGGGGCAGAACAAGGACACCTGACATAACTTCTTACTTTTTATATGGCTTGTGCAGTGCTTGTGACTATGAACAGGATCTTTCTGAACAATAACAACATCTATGTGATCACGTGGCTTGCCTGTTACAGAAAGATTCTTAAGCATTCCTGTCCTGTGGTTTTCAACAGTTCTTCCTTTCTCTTCTCAGTTATCCTGCATTTTCTGAATTAAAATCTCACAATCTGTGTCATCAATCCATTTGTTACCCAGGTCTTTCAATATGAATAACTTACTGTGCTGAGTGACAGCAATTGAACAAAAAGACTGTTTGGTTCAAAACACCACTGGAAATACAAGTTTGAAAATAAACTTAATCAGGAAACTTTTCCACTTTGGGACTGGTTGCTTTCAATCATCTGATTCTGTGTTTCCCCAGACAAGATGATAGCTATATGCCAAGAATAATGTTTCAATCACATGATTTCATTATTGGTTGTGAATTCATCGTTGTTTTTATTTTTTTTCCCCCCCAGTATACGTAAGTGTCAGATATGACAGATTTTGGACCCAATTCATAAATAGCACTGAGGAACTTATCTCAGCATAAAACATATCTAAAATTCAACTTGGCTGTTTCCAAGGGCTGTTCCTTGTAGGTGCAGGGAATTAAGTTTCTGTGGCAGCTTGGAAGTTTTATATTTTCTCTGTCAAACAGCACCTTTCATTATTAACAAGGAATTGGACCTGATCTGTGATTTCTGTCAAGTCAGAAAATAATTGTTAACGATTAATAATAACTGCATTAATTTAGGTTAGCTGAGAGGGACTGCTACACTTAAAGACAGAGCGAGAAAGCAGTTGTGTTACAGCTGTATTCCTTCTTTGCCTCATTTGAAGCAGCGAAATGGGTGGGTGGAACAGGGACAGTAATAGAAGGTTTCTTGATAACTTTAACATTAGTGAGACCTTTTTCCTGTTGGCAGAGCCTCTGAGTAGTTTAACTGCATGAAATCTATGAATTATTGCTTCAGTTAACCAGTGGCTTGTAGATTATTTGAGAGAAATTATATGTACTGTGGGAGGGAAATTCAAATAGAAATAAGATTCTTATTTTTTTGAATCTCACCTATTCAATCAATTTGCCAGTTTGGATCGGCAGGAAAAAGCATTTAACTGGCTGGACAGCCAAGCCTCAGTGCCCCTTACACATCTGCTAAGTTAGGAGCTGTAAATGCTTATCAGTATGTGAATTAGTTTGCTAGTTTGCAGCATCCTTTGACTCTGATGGAAAAAAAAAAAAGAGGGAGGAGGGGGGGAAAAGAGGGAGAGAGAAGAAAGCCTGCCAGCTATTTGTGAAGTAAATGTTCCCATTTCTTTTAAAATACAATAGCGAGTGTAATTTTGTCACATGCATCTGTTGCTATCACCTCTCACTTTGTGCTGAAGTGCTCACCAGAGCATTTACAGAAGTGATTCTTCCTCCCACCCCTGACATCTGCCACCGAAAATGCTGCATTATTCATCAGTGTGCTAATGGCAGGTGATGAGATCTTTTCACGCTACATCCCTCTCAGTAGGTGTTTATTACTCTGTTCACCAGCAGCCCTGCTATTACAGCGGAGCCAAAAGAACTCTACATACTCGCTTGACAGGTAATGGGAAACGTGCTCTGCTCACTTGGCTCACAAGTGCAGATGAAGGTTATTACTAGGGCAGCTGCAATATCGTGGGTGCAAAGAAGATGGTCACTTTAAGTGAACAGCTTAATTCTGGAAATCCATACAAATCATGTCAGCACCGTGATAATCCATCTTCTTTACCTCCTATCATTTCAGCAGTCATCACACTGTAATAATTTTCTTCTGGTTCACCTGTGGTCTCTATGAATAACGTGGCGGGGAGAGGCGGGGGGGCAAGGAAGAAGGAAAAGAAGATGAATTTGGCTTCGTGTCTGATGATCACAGTGGTGAGAAATTTATCTCTGTCTAGTAAGCAAGATGCTGCCTCGTGTGTACATGTGTGTGTGCACTCATGTGTGTGCACACAAATGTTTGTGTCAGGAGGAGGGGACAGCCATGCAATCAGCAGTGAATGCATGTGTTTTATTTTAAAAAACAGCTTGACAAGACAGGCAAATCTCTACTGATTTATTTGACGTCTTGTGACAAAAATTACAGAACATAAATATGCCACAGCACAGGGGAAACTGAAGGAGGAAGAAATTATTTTTACTCCAGAGAGCACAGCTCACCAACAAGCCTTCCCTGGGTGTCTTCCTTCTAGGTTTCTCACTTAGATACATTGTACCACCCTGAGCAATTCATAAAAAAACCCTAATCCCACACCAGGAACAGCCAGACAAATTTTAAATTTAAAGACTCAGCCTCAATTTCATATAGAGGTAGAAATTTCTGAGCCTATTGTTTTCTGTACTAAAACAAACAAATGTTTCTGGATCTACAGAAATCTTTCCATTTCCTTGAAATGAATGATGTGGTAAGGCATTGTATTTTTTGGAATGCATCCTCCCAAAAATGGAATCTAGGGATATTTTGACACAGGCAAAACAGCCTACAGTTCTGGATGTGCTACAACTGCTGAAATATAATTAATATAATATAATATAATATAATATAATATAATATAATATAATATAACCTGGGCTGCTAAAGTATTAAATGTTTCTTCTCATAGCAATTTTGTCCTTAACCTCCCGTTTCTTATTTCTATGTAATAACTGCAGATCATTTGTTATGCTTAGCAGAGGACAAATATCTTTTAGCAAGGGCAATTAAATGTAAAGGGAAAAACCCCAAACTTTTCAGGTATCTATTTTGTTTTTCATCCCTCTGTGTTTGGCAAGCACATTTATTTTCATCTCTTGAGCTTCTGTATCAGTCCATCCTATCAAACTTTTAGATGAGCACTATGGGCTAGAATATGCATTTGCAAATTAAAGGGTATCACAGTCCAGATATGGAAAGGAAAATAGATGAATGTGGTAAGAGTTGTCAGAACCGTTGATAGTTACCCACAAAAGTGACTGGGATGAGGAGAGAATGGGCTGGTTTCAGGACAGAGAAAATCTTTGTAGTAGTTTGCTTGCACCTGCAGCTGATGGATGCTTTGTGTTGGGGAAGGAAGGTGGTGAGTGCCTGGGTGTATTTGGAGAGTTACATCTGCAGTGTTAATCCTTGACTGGAATTCAGGCAGAGAATACAGAGACAATCCAGGAAATTTAAAACATTTTCTGTCAAAATAATTAGTCTGCCTTGTTTACTAAAATGTTGGTTTCACTTAGCGATCACGCAGTGGTAGTAAAAACATAAACTGCAGCTTACTACTTGCTCTAATTTCTATGTTTTAGTATATGAATAAATTCCAGTATAACTTTAGCTGTAGGGTTTAGTAAGATGGCGACAGAAAGTGTAAGGAAGAGGTAGAATTCTCATAGGATTTAATAAGAATTCTGTTTATATTAAGATGACAACCTGGGTTTATTTGGTGTCATAGGCAATGAATTTTTTTTTTTTTTACATGATCAAAATGGCATCAAAAGAAATATCTACGTGCAACCAAGAGACAATATCTCATGGCTCTCCTGTTGCAAAACAGGACATTTGTGGTGATGTCAACATTGCCATTGAAATGCAATTGTGATAAAAATGTAGGCTCTTGTTTAGGGCTCCGCAGATGTTTGAGAATATTTACATTTAGTAAATCACTCTGCTTACCTTTGGTATTAGTAAAAACCCAGTAAAGAGAAATGTTTGAGCTAGAAAAAATATCTAGAGAAGGAAATAATGACCTTCTCTTTACCTTAACTTCCTTGTTAAAGTGGCAAAATAACAATTTGATCATATGAAAGCACTCCTGGAGTTTTCTCTAGGCATATATAAATTTTGAAGTCTATAAACAGAGATAAGAAGTAGGGCAGCAAAAGGTAAAGTAAACTTTAAAAAAACCAATGTTACTGTGTTATTGACAAAAAGAAAATAATGACCTACAAAAAGCATTGAAAATCCACACAGAGAATAATGTTTTTTAATTAATATCAACTTCATTCCATTTCTATAGGGAAAGGATTGCAGAATCTTGCATCCAGTCAGCTGCACATGACATCCCAGAGCACAGGGGAAATTTTGTCAAGAGTATTGTAAAATACACATTGAAAAGAGTAGAGCAGGATGAGATAGTTTCTTTCAGATACAGGTTTCTAAACCTGAGGTTTCAGATATCAGAATATTAATTTGGACACCTTTCAGAGGAGAAAGAAGCCAACACAGTGCTGCCAGTGAAAAAAAATGCACTCTCAGTCACCAATTGTTAGGTGAAGAGGGCCTGTAAACTCTTGCTGTTCATGGGAGTGTGAATATTCCCTTTCCAGTGATCTAACAGAAAAAAAATTGTTTTTTAACTGCGTGGTAACTTTACCTGTCTGAAGAAATTTTTCATTTACCTTTTTAGGAAAAATCCTTATTATAATGCACAAAGAATTAACACCTCAAAAATCGGAACTTTTGATGATAGAATAATTTAAGGTTTTATTTATCAATTTATTTATTTATTTATTTTAATTTATGTGTCTTTTGTTTTAAGCTCCAGAGCTCCAAAAATACAACAATAAGAGTAATGTGTAGAATAATAGGATAATAATAATAATATGTAGAATAATAGGATAATAATAAAGGTAGAATAATAGAATAATGTGCTGATGTTATCAAACAATACCCTTAATCACCAAACCCATATATTTTTCAGTTTTATACAAAATTTTGAGTTTTCTTTACTTCATTCTTTCTTTCCCCCTCCCCCAAATAATCCAGTCCCAGAAATTTCAGTAAACCTGGGAATTTCATTGCTGCTTACCTTGCCTTTTATGTTGTGCATAACCAGTGGGATCTATTCAGGATCAGGTTTTAGCATGAAAAACACAGTCTTGCTTTCCTTCATATCTGGATGTTGCTATGGTCCATGTTGACTGTCATTCACTTTAGACTGCAGAAGCTACCAAAATATTTGCAGTTGTTGTTGGGCAAACTATTGTTTGGATGGTCATTTGAGTTACTCAGAGCTGCTGTAACTTCACCTGTTTGCTTTCTCCAGCCGTACTTATTGCTTGAAGGCACGTGCACAGGACAAGCCAAAAATGATGGCGTTTTCACAGCAATTCTTTATCCTTATATATGTTTGTATAACAACAGATTATATAGACAATTTTTTTAGAAACTGAAAATGACTTTGGAAAACCATGGTCAGTCTCATAGTGATGACATGACTTCCAAGGACTCTGATTGTTAAGGAAGTTATGCAAGCACTGAACAATGGAATCAGAAGAAACTTGCACAGGAAAATATCTATTCCTTGGGTAGCACAACTCATTTCATGCAGGACAGGTAAGCTTTGAGTAGGGGGACTAGCGTCTCTCTTACTAGATCTAATGCTATATGATTTCCTTTGGGTTTACATATTGGATATCCAGGTTTTCTCTGTTTTATGGTATCCTGATTTCAGAGGACCAGGGCAGAAAAACAGCTGCCTGGAACACCACCAGCAAATACATAGGTGTGCTGGCACATAGCCTGTTTTTTTAAAAAAAGCTGCTAATGTCATAAAGGGAAAATAGAATAAATGGGATAAACAAGTTTGCAAGTTAGCAAGTTTGGGACTTGGTTGTTGTCAAATGTGTGTTACACACAGAATTTTGAAAGGGGAATCTTTTTGGACTTCGGTTGGTTGATTTAGTTTCAATTTGTGTATTGTTTGATGGAAGCTTTTAAAGTGGTTTTGGTTGGTTTTTTTTTTTTTTTTTTTTTTTTTTTTTTTGTGTGTGTGTGGTTGGGGTTTTTTGTGGTTTTTTTTTTTTTTTGTTTTTTTTCTGGAAACCAAACCCTTCTCTTCAAACTAACTCTGAAACTGGAATTTTTTTGGGTTGAGAAAAATGACAGCAATGCTGATGGCACTGCTCTGGAGGAAAGAGAGCAGCTTCTCTGTGGCATTGATCTGTAAGCAGGCTGTCATGTTCGTCTTGCCCTGATGTCCTCAGGAGGATGGAGGTACTCTCTTCCTTGGAATGGCAGTCAGGCAAGTTGTTGAGAGATGACAGTCAATTACCATCCACCCTAGATTAAACAAAAGAAGTAATTATGGACAGTTCAGAAAGTTAAATACAGGTATCACTCTTTGGTGGGGTAGGACCTTTCTGTTTCTAGTCTGAATACTCCAAAGGGACGATTTTACAATGGTTATAATGTAGAACACAGACAATCCACAGACTTTGACCTGCAACTAAAAATGCACTCTTCCAAGTTCTTTCTGGATCATAAAACATTTCTTCATCTTACCTGATGACAGCTGTCTTATATCTAGAATCTTAAAAAAAGGAACAATAAAAAGGGAAGTATTTTCTTAAATTCCTCTTTTTGTTCATATATATATATATTTATTTTCTTACTGTTCTTTTTTATTATTCCTGAAGTTTTTTCTGTGATGAGTAAAAGCTCTGGAGGAGCAGGCTCAAAGTGGCTGTCAAGTAAATTTTTTTCACAAAGTAAAAGGTGCTGACAGACAAAAGAACTATATCATGAAAAATTTATAGCCAAATTTCCCACAACAGAAAGGGGCAAAACCACTTCACATATTAAATGCCAAATCTTCATGCATATCTGCTCCAGTGCTGATTCAATGGCAAAATAACTTTCAAAATGTTTTATGGTCAAAAGCATCTATAAAGTAGCTACACTTGTCATTTTAGTGGACTAAAATGAGAATTATGGGGTGCATTAAGAAGGGTGTGTCCAGCAGATCGAGGAAGGTTCTTCCTCCCCTCTACTCTGCCCTAGTGAGACATCACCTAGAGTACTGCACCCAGTTCTGGGCTCCCCTGTTCAAGAGGGACAGGGATTTACTTGAGTACAACAGAGGGCTACAAGGATGATTAAGGGAATGGAGCAGCTGCCTTAGGAAGAAAGACTGAGAGAACTGGGGCTTTTTAATCTTGCGGAGAAGACTGAGTGGGGATCTAATTAATATATATAAGGGGTGACTAACAATAGAACAAGGGGCAATGGTTATAAACTGGAGCATAAGTGATTTTTCACTGTGAGTGAGACAGAGGGAACAGGCTGCCCAGGAAGGTTGTGGAGTCTCCTTCCCTGGAGACATCCAAAACCCACCTGGATGTGTTTCTGTGTGACCTGCTGTAGGTGACCCTAGGGAGAGTTGGACTCAATGATCTTCAGAGGTGCCTTCCAACCCTTTGCTTTCTATGATTCTGTGATTCATCGGGGTGACAGCAATGCATTATCTTGTCAAGCAGGAGATCTGAGTGTGCAGGAATACACTGTAGGTTAAAGAGAGGAGCTGTATGAAGGATGAATTTAATAACATAAATAATAATAACAGTAATGTTAAACCATAAAACTAGTTTTATACTCCAGAACATATATAATACTATGTGCTTATGCATATTTATATTAATATATGAATATATATACATAAGCTTTCTGGCAAATACCAGTGCAACTTCAAAGCTAATGTCTCATCTTTTACGTACTTTGTGGCTCTTGTTTGTATAAACGTATTTTTCAGATTAAAATAAACTGTGAAATACTATTCAAATTAAATAAGCTATAAACTGATGGGTTCAGCATCAGACCCAACATAGGAGGATGTGCTTATTGGTCTTAGGTTAAGCATGAGTCATTAATATCATACATTAGTAAAAATGAGCTAGTCTGATTTAGGATATATCAAGCAAGTAATTTTCAGCAAAAGCAAAAGCTATATTAATACTGTCATAGAAGGCAGTGGTGACACCAGTCACCATGTCCAAAGCTGTTTGCTCAGAAAGGTGTACTCAAATTGGAATGAATGAAGAAGAGGGAATTCACTTTCCAGAACTGAGCAGTTCTGGAAACATGGGACTTCTCATATCAGAGGACACGTTTGGGTTGGAAAACAAAGTAAAAATTCATTCCTGTATTTGGTATCATTATTGTGTTATTCCTCTGAGAAAATCTTGGTAATGAAGATCAGGTGATACACAAGGCCATAAGGCATTAGGAAATAAAGGGCTGAAAATTTTAACATTTTCCATTGAGAGAAGAAGATTGATTTTTAGAATAGCTTTGTCACAGAGGAACACATAAATCCTTTGGAGAAAATGACAAATACTTCAGCTTGGTAGAATTCAGTAAATACATGGAGGGCATGTACAGTGGGACTTTTATGGGATCTATCAATCCATGGGATCTAACTTCTTGTGGGTGATCTAAAAAAAATGACATAAGAGAAGACAGATATTGTAGCTGTGACAGGATTATCCAAAATTCTTAGGTGTTTCTGGTTGCAACATCTTGCTAAATTTCGATGACTGTTTTACTAACCCTTTCAGTATTTATGAAAACCTAGGGTTCATGTCAAGATTATAACAAAGGCTTTCTAAGATAAGTAAATGCTTAGATATATTTTTCATTAATAACAAATTATAATACAGGGTGCTTTTGTTAGTGTGTCTTAGTAAGCCATGGCTTAAAGAAAGTAGACTTGGATAAACAAAATAACTATCTGAAGTTCTTGATTCTATATGCATTTTTATAATTCTTTCAATAAGCTTGCAGGTGGACTTGTACAGACACTATATTAGGTTTTTTGGGATTTAAATATTGCATATTTGTAGCGGGAAGAGCCTTTCTTGCTCCTGGGGCTCTACAAGCTGCTGGCCTCTCCATTGCCTCACACAGGAATGAGCTGAGCTTCCCTCTGTGGGTGTGTGTCCCACCTTTATTGGTCCCTTGGTAATAGGGGGCCTGTCCTAATCAGGCACAGGTGGACTCACACTCACTCTTTGGCAACTCGAGGCACCTGGTTTATCTTGTTTCTCTACACATATTACAATAACATTTATATCTTTGAAGTACCCTCAGAAAAGAACAGATTTAGAGAAATATGTTCAGTTTTAATCTTTAAAAGATTTACTCTGCTCATAATAACAAAATTTAAAATCATTAATATCTTCGTACAATAAAAATCTGAACTGTCAGCTCTAACCTCAAAAAAAAAAAAAATGCCACCACCTAGTCTAATAATTACTTTTTGCCTTTTTTTTTAAAGAAACGTTTCAACATTGATGCATTGTTACAGAAGATTACATATGATTAGAAAGAATGTTTTCTAGAAGGAAAAGATCCTCTTGCTAAATTTTTCTTCAGCTTTAAAAGTGCTTTAACAGACTAAGGAAAAGCAACAGTGAAACGATTACATATAAAATTCTGTCAGCTGTGATAACTGCAGCCATTTGCCCCTCCCTAAAAAAGTAGGGAAAAATAACTGATCCTAATATCTTCCAGGTATTTAAACCTCAAGCCTTATTTATGACAAATTGTAGATAAAGAGAGAAAAGGATGGTCTTATGTTTAGATTACCCCTTCAAGAGGACTATTAGGCACTAATTGTTGCATGTAGTATTAGGTTTTAGGCAGGAAGCAGCAATGTTATTGCAGATTTCTAGCCCTTTATGTAACATGACAAGGGAATATTAGAACTTCCTAAAACTTCATTTGATTGTATTATATGTAAGTTCTGTGAATTATCCCAAAGGAAGACATAATTACTTTCTCTTCCCTGTCTTCAGAGTATAAAGCTAGATTTATTTTTTCTTAGGGTATAGTAGCATGCAAAATATATTCAATGTCTGATAGAATATGGTAGTGTCATTCTCTCTCAAACAGAAAATAAAATCCAAGAGACAATATTCTGATATAATATAAAACAAATTGAATCAGGAAACAAATGACTGCGTTTTTCTTTACACATATGAACCTACTTAGTTATACATCGATAACGTAATCCCAGATGCCCTCTCTACTCATTAGCTCACTGGTTTCTTGTACCTATTGTAGCAGCTGGGTTTCTTCAGGACATATTAAAGCCTCTGGCTTTGTTGATCTGCTAACAAGAGCATTTCATGCAAAGAGGAAGTCTGGACAAAATCATGGCTAGTCTTACAGAAGAACAACATCCAGCATATTAAGCCTGACAATTCTGTGGAAAAAAAAGCACACACACACAAGAGTTTATTTAACAGAAAACTTACCATACACTTCACACAAGCTTGTTTTGGTAGGAAACATTTTTGAACTTGTAAGCTTGAAGATTGGAAGTTGGTTATAGTTTCCTTTTGGGGAAAAAAGGATTTTGCTCTCTTGCTGGACAACATTCTGCATTCCAGTAAAATGGTAAAAAAGTAGAGGTGTCTTTATATGCAAGCATCCTATTGACTTAAAAATCCAGCCTAGCAAAATACAGATTAGATATTTAAAATGTGCATAGTGCATGAAATTACCTCACATTATGGGTAATGCATGCCTTGTAGCAATTATGTCACTTATACTTACACTAATTAAGTGTTGATGTGTAAGTACTAAGTTGCAATGATGTTGTTAACTAATGTACATAAATATTCTCTTTAAACTGTAATTGTACTTAGCCATAACTTAAAAGAAGATATGCTCAACTGGAAGTATAAAGTCCTGTTACCATAAGGAACAGATTACAAACTTCAGACTGTCAATAAGTACAGTGCTTGAGTTTGTTATTTCAGCATAAAGGGGGAAAAATCCTTTTGTCATGGAGTTTACAGTATACAATCCGCTCAAATAAATACACAAATAAATAAACAAAATTATCTACTATCCATTTAAAAGGACGGCAGTGATATGCAGGGTAAAACATTTCAGTGCACAAGGGCTGAATATCCCAAACCTGAAAAATTCAGTGTGGCTTAATCCACAGTTTATCCACAGTAGACATTAATTGCACTGCATTTCTGTCAAAAGAGCAGTGTTGATCTTGAGAAAATTTTGTAATGTTGTACCCATTTGGTGAATGTATGATTTATCATGGCCTAAAGACGAAGTTGTTTCACTTTTAACACTAGAAATCCAGAGTATTCTAAAACATTTAGAACCATGTGCAGTCCAGAATTCTTGCAGTGTAATGAAATCACAGAGCAATACTGTCCAAGGAAAAAGATGTCAGGCCACTGCAAGTCTGATAGTATTTTCTAAAAGTAATTAGGTATTTAAAAAAAAAACACATTCCTTTATAAGCAAAAAACAAAAGGTGTACTAGTGTTGTTTCTTGTGTCTGCAATAACATACATTGACTTGCACTAAGGAGAAAATGAGCAGTGAAAACAATGCTTTTATGATTCTTAGCAGTGCCAGCTGGGGCAACAACTGCTATCCAATAAACTTCAATTATATTGAGAAATCAACCAAGATGTTTATATGTTAAGTGCTAGGATCTATGTGAAATTCAACCTGTGTTGTCAGTAAAAGTCTGTGCCTGTTCTCCTTCACATCAGGAAATCTCAGTCAGTTACCATCTCTCAGGGTAACCTTCTGTACAAAATGTCCATTACACAGATAGACAAGTCCATATTAGGTTGGGTGAGGAACTGACTGATGGGTTGGTCTCAAAGGGTCATAGTAAATGGGGTTACACCACCCTGTTGGACAGTCACTAGTGGGGTTCCCCAGGGCTCAATGTTAGGGCCAGTGCTCTTTAACACTTTTGTAAATGATTTGGACACAGGAACTGAATGCATGTTAGTTATTTACCGATGATATTAAACTAAGATGAGCTTTGGACTCCCTCAGGGGTAGCGGGGCCTTGCGAAGACATCTGGATTGAATAGAGCTAGACAATCACCAATCATATGAAACTGAACAAAAGCAAATGCCATATTCTCCACCTGGGACAAGGTAATCTTATAGGACAAGAAGTTGAATAACATCCCTGTGGAAAGAGATATGGGGGTCTGGGTTTATGGGTAGCTGAATATGAAGCGTGTCTTATAACAGCCAAATTTTGTGTACCTGGCAGCCAACATTATCTTGATGTGTTTCAAGCACAGCATCACTAACCAGTCAAGGGAGGTCATCCTCCTCCTCTATTCTGCACTGGTTCAGAACCACCTTGTGTATCGTAAGCTGTTTTGGGTGCCTCAGTATAAGAAGGACATCATACTATTAGAGTGTGTCCAGAGGAGAGCAACCAAGATGCTCAAAGGCCTCAGGGGCAAGACTGCTGAGGAGCCTCTGAGGTGATTTGGTTTGTTCAGCATGGAGAAGAGAAGGTGAAATAGACTTCCTCACAGGGAGCTTTGGAGCTAATCTCCTCTCTCTGGTGGCAAGAAGCAGGACATGACGAACCTGCATAAACCTGCATCAGTTTAAGTTCAGATTGGACATTAAGAAAGGGCTGTTCACTGGGAGAGTGGTTGCCCACTGAAACAGGCTCCTCAGGGAAGTGGTCATGGGACCAAGTCTGCCATGGTTCAATAAACATCTGTATGATGCTTTTAGTCACATGGTTTTGTTGTAGGTAGTCCTGCAGGGATCAGGGAGATGGATCTGATGATTCTTATGGGTTCCTTGAGATATTACTTGAGATATTCTATGATGAGGAAGATGGAATTCCTAAGACTAGGACTAAGTGTTTTCCTGCAGTTGTGATTGTAGTCAGCACCAAAAAACTGATAAAAGCTCATAGATTTTGACCGAATTTACAAATATATAATTTTATAAATCCAAGATGGACTTTCTGAAGAAAAAAATAGAGAAAAAGAGTGAGCACACAGCTTTTTCAATTAAAAAAAATTACTATTTACCACAATGCATCTTCACTGCAACCTTCAAGAGACTTTTTTTTATTCTAGTACAGAGAGGAAGAAAAAAATTGGAAACTTTGAAAGTTGTCATAAAATAGAATTGTTGTCCTTTGTCCTTTGTTTGTCCTTTAATGTTTGTTATCAGTAGCTGAGAATAACATCAACAGTATTTTCTGCCCCCCAAAACAGAGAATATAAACTAGAATGACTCAGCCTCAGATGAGGCTGACACCACTGCTTCAGTTTAGAATGCAGTTTATGCATAAGAACCTTCAGCAGTTTCATGATCAAATGCATTAGTTTAGTTAAGTGTATCCATAAGGCAAATATGTTACCAGAGGACAATACGTGGACTCCCTGAGCCTGTGAAGTTGTTATGTAAACAGTAGATAAAACAATAAAGTCAAGAGACAATCCACAGCAGGTCTTAAATCCATCAGGGATATGTCCCTTGTGGCTCATGGGAATATGTTTCAAAGCTCATGGTAGATGCATAACAACTAAAAGCCTGTTCTCTCAGGGTTTTAAACCTACTGTGAGAGATGTTTGGGTGAATCAAAAGAAGAAAAAAATCTGTTTTACTGAGAGAAGCAGTACTATCATACATACAGAACATAAATTACCTGAAAATATTATCATAATTCACAATAATAAAATCTTGAAGATCTTTAAGGGAAGGAGACCGACCTTGAGGTACTCTTGCTGTTTCAATCTTCATTAACCAGATCTCTGTTCTGATCTGGAAATTGAGCCTTTAAACTTGCTGAGTTTTTGAGCCTGGGCAACTTGGCTATATTCTTGACAGATTTATCATTGGAAATATTTTGAAAGCAGCCAAAAAACCTAAAAAATCACCCTATCTTCTTCAAGAAAGTCAGCAAAGACATTTTGCTCTCTGAGTTTTGATGAATCATAAAATTTAGTTTTGGTTTATCCAACCTGCTTCACCTATCCCAAACAGCAGTTTTTACTCTGATGGAAAGCTCAAGTATTCCAGTAGATTGTAAATACTTGAAATAACTTCAAAATGTGTGAGAGAAAATCTTTTTTCTAGTGGGAGGAGAGCATCACTGCCTGCTTCCCGGAATGAATATGGGAATCCACAGGGAAGAAACTTCATGGTGCAAAGAGCACCCTGATCTGCAGTTCAGTGTAATACTCTGGTGTAAAGATCATGAGCACAGTGCTCAACTGCTAGGTTTCACTCCCTGATAACTGAGTAATCCACGCTGTATGCTATCTTGGTCTGATTTATTAATCATGTTGCTTTAATTTTAGGGTAGTATTTGTCTTTAATCTTACCCTGAACATGCTCAGAAGGCAGCTGGGCCCTCAAAATATTTTTCTTCCAGAGAATCCATGCATTACCAGTGATAATTTAGGTCTACATGTGAACTATATAGAAAGCAGTGGAACAACAGACCATAAACAGGATGTAAAATGTTCATTCATGTTGAGGGGTGGTCTACATCAACTCTGGATCAACGTAGAGAATGAATAATGATTTTCAGAAGCCTGTTGTGTTCTCACAATATTCTCTGGTATCTTTGGCTAGAAAAGAGAGTGGATAAAGCCATGGCTAAACCTCCTCTTTCTTCCTCTTCTTCATTGTCCCACATTGAGCCTATCATCCAAGCTGGAAAAAAGGCTTGTATGGGAAGAAGCTGCTAAGTAAGGGATATAATGATTTAGCTCAAATTTAGACATCTTCCTATAAAAGCAAATTCCTTTCAAAGTAATCATGCAGACTTTCAACTTCATTTTAAGGATGAGGACACTAAGGATGGGTCAATTAATGGAAAAGCAGACATTGATCTAAGCTTGCTGTATACACTAGAGCTAATGTTTTCCAAGGCTGCTAGGCATGAATGTTTGATGTATTTCTGTAGTATCATGTATCTGGTTTCCACTGTAATCTAATGTGAGTGCTAGAATGTCTGCTGCTGTTGGTGGTGTATCTTGTGTCACAACAAATGCCACAAAAAGATGATTCATCTCAAAGTTGTGCTAGCTACTACCTAATTCATGAAGTACATATTGCAAAATGCTGACCATTTTGCCTATGCCAAAGTAACCTCATCAGGAATAATGACATTTCTGTTCGGACTCTCTAACCCTAAGTATCCTGGGCTGGATGGGCAGGGAGTGTCCTTTTGAGTGCTGTGTGGATCTGTCATTGCCCTCTTTTTTCTGAGATGACTTGAAATCATTTGCTAGGCTTCTTCCAAAATCTTTGGGTGTCACCATTCAACAAACCAGGCTCCAGAGTAGCCTAGGACAAGGGAAACCTCAGGCTTCAGTGTCCTGACTCGCTCTTCCACCTTCTACTCCCACATCATCCCTTCTAGGCTGTCTGTGATGAAAGAAAGGTACTTTACTTAAAATCTATTCCTCCCAGGCTCAGACTGCTATCTTGCACCCTCCCCCTATTTTAAGGCAGTTTGGCCTGACAGAAGGAGATGGAGGCCATAGCTCTTGACAATTAAATGGGAACCTCAAGTGCCTCCTGGGTTTCAGAAGGCACCAGCTTACTGTCAGCCATAGCCCTGTTGTACACAATGGTATGTATTTACATACATATAAAAATACTTATACAGACCCAGGTGCTGGAGAGGCTGCAGAGAAGGGCAATTTGGCTAATTAGGGGTCTGAAGAACAGATCTTATAAGGAGAGGCTGAGGGAACTGTGGCTGTTCAGCTTGGAGAAGAGGAGGCCGAGGGGAGAACTCATTGCTCTCTACAACCACCTGGAAGGAGACTGTAGTGAGACAGATGTTGGCCTCTTCTCCCTGGTGACCCGTGATAGAACAAGAGAAAATGGGGTAAAGCTCCACCAGGGGAGGTCCAGGTTGGATATTAGTGGATATTTCTTCATAGAAAGAGTGGTTAAACATTGGAGCAGGCTGCCCAGGGAGGTGGTGGATGCACCATCCACCATCCCTGTTCAAAAGATGGGTAGATGAGGTGCTACAGAGGATGGTTTAGTGGTTATGGGTTAGGGGGCAGATGGTCTCGATGATTTTAGAGTTCTTTTTCAGCCTTGCTGATTATTTGGTTCTGTGATTTCCTAAACCAGATATCTGGATTCTTCTGTGCTTACTAGTCTTTTCCATGTTGCGTATGCTGTCCAAAGAACAAGTAACACAAATGTGGCTTTTGCTTACTATTTTGAAGTTTATCAGCTTCTATTTCACTCTAGTTTGGGCCAATGAAAAACACCAAGATAATTTTTAATTCAGGTATTTTTTCCCTCTACTTCCTTATTTCTTCCAAAGACCTCAGTGAGCTTTTAGGTATGAAGTGCTGGAAGAAGAAAGGGTCTGTTATGTTGGGAGAAGGTATTTACTAAGTGTGAGAGTCTGATCTCACTGATTTGAAATTGTTTCAAAAGAAGAATTTTAAAGTGAATAGCCCTGGCTAGGGTGGAGGACCTGGCCTGGCCAGAGCTGAACAGGAGGTGACACCTGGAAAGAGATAAGAACTAAGAACTAATGGCTGGGTGGAGACTCCTCCCATTTTCTGAGGGCCTGCAATGCTGGGAGGTCCCTCCAGGCATGATTACCCTGGCCAGGATGGAGGAAGCCACCTTGATTGTACTTATCCTGATGTACCTGGCTGAGGGGACTGCTACGGAGCAGGGAGTGGCTGGAAGGAGATAAGAACAAATGAGTGGGTGGGGGACTGCACCCTTCTGCAGAAGCTTCCCCCCTCCGGGCATCCTGTCTGCAATGGCTCTGATGCCAGTGCCCCTGGCTTCTGTGGCAGCTGACTGACAGCTGCCCTTTCGGAACAAAAGGAACTCAGGGGTATATATGGCTGTCCATGCTTTGGCTTTTTTGTTGCCTCTTCACCCATCGCTGTTTTGCTTTGGACCCTGTCCAGGGTCAGCGCTGTCTTGAAGAAACTCGCTGGGCAGCTGGGCCCCTGGTGGCCACTCTCTCTCTCTCTCTCTCTCTCTCTCTCTTTCTCTCTCTCTCTCTTATATCTTCTTTTCCTCCCTCCTTCTTTTGCCTGGGTCTATAGTTTTGCTTGTGTCATTTGTCAAATAAAGTCTGCTTGCACCCGACCCTTCTATGGTTGGACTTTGCTTCGCAGATCCAAACCAAAAATAAATTGTAGTGTTACCTCAGACCCTAACAGCAAGCCTCTGCAAACTCAGCAAGATCCAAAGCCATTGCCTCTAAACAGGCACTGGTCATCAATAAAGAGTTTAGTAGCAGCTGGTGAAAGACACCTCAAATGGTGTATGGTGAATCTGAATGACAAAGAGTTACCTTTGAAGATTTCTAATTGTTGAAAGTTTCAGAAATTAAGAAACAGTACTAATATGAAAGTGGAATAGAGAAGCGGACAACGTACCTTCGTTGAGACAAGTATTAGGAAGGATTTTCATGATTTCAGGAAAGGATGTATTTTCTGATACAGCTACATGGGGGCCACTCAGGTATTGATTAGATGTCCTTTTCACTCTTTCAGTGAGAATTCAATTTCAGCCTGAAAACAAGTATAAGAAATTCTAGCCCCACAGAAATTTTTGGAGGAAAATAAAGGAAAATTATATTACATATATATATTGTGTGTTTGTTTGTTTGAGGGCTTTTATTTGATAGGTAGAAATGGCTTGGTAGTTTCATTTTGCACAAGACATTCTTGTCCACTCTTCTTCCTTCCAGTTCTTAAGGTGAGACATAATAACCAGCACCTTTGTGACCTCTCGGTGTTAACACTGGGCTTCTTCAGCAAAGGATTGGTAGTCTGGTCAGATCAGATTGTAATTCCTGTTTTCTAAGATGTGCGTGACACCTTTGCTTTCTCTTCTGAGGGAGTGTATAACACTCTTTGCTTGTCATGTTGGATTACAACAGCAGAATGACAATACTTTATGCAAATATTAAAGCCTCTCAATCTACTTTGTTTTCTCTCACTCTTTTCCTCACTTATCTGTCACTCTCTTTGATCAGAAGGGAGTAGATGTGTTATGAGGAGTCACAAGGGCAGGTTCAATAAAGTCAGTGAAGAGTAACTTATATTTCCTTAGCTATTATCAACAGCAAAAGCATGGCATTTGAAAAAAGTTTCCATAGATAAATAGGGTGTAGGTGATCTAGTAGCCTGAAAAATTCCCATTTTGGGCAGAAAATCAAGTTACTCACTGTCTGAAATAAAATCAAGTTGTACTTTACTTGGCCATTAAAAGGAACTTCAGAATATGTTTGTGTGAGTAAGCAGAAACACAAAAACCTAAGAAATCGGGAGGTGTTTGAGTTAAATACAAAGGTCTCATCCTAAAAAGTTAAGCCATGAGAATTTGAGGTAAATTTTCTTTCCATTGGCTGTGGCATCAGGATACAGTTCCTGACTTCACTGAAAGAAAAGCTCACCTGGATTGAAAAGGAATCAAAATTCTACTCCACTTTCCTACTTTGATGAAGAGCGAGTTGTGAAATATTTGGCTACCTCTTCACCTAGTTGATTGCTGGACAGTTTCTTCAGTGCTGCTCAATGCTCTGTGGAGAGTCTGGGTCAAAGAAAATATCTGGGACCATGGGTAGGTATGGTGCTACATCCTTTTTTCATCTTCCTCCATAAAGTACTGCGAGCTGAGAAAGCACAACAGTTACTTCTTGATGTTACCAATGTTTTGTGCCTTTTGTGTGTTTTTCTTAATTAGAAATACAAATGATGATTTCTTTGTTACACTTTCAGAAGAGGCTCTGTCTATGCTGCCTTTTTCTTTTGTTGTAGTCTTAGCTGTCTTTTTCCCCTGAAGGTATTTATTTTAATATTCTGCTTTGTGGCTTTTATCATTCATTCTTTTTGACATAAAACTGTGCTCAGCTGACATGAATGAGCTTATAAACTTTGTTCATTCTGTCACATTTTCCTGCTCTTATCAGAGAAAAGTGAGTAATCTCCAGTGAATAATTTGTTAAATTTAGCCTCTTTTTCCTCTCAAACTACATGATTTACTCAAATGCATCTATTATTAGGCAGTGTGGCACAAACACTTTGGGCTTTATTCCATTTATTGTATATGAATATTCAAAATCTGAGCTGTTCAATTTGGTAGGAAGAGGTCAGAAAAAGGGAAATATCGTATTTCTCATTATTTTAAAAAAGCATTTTAGGGAGTTGAAAGCAGTAGTTTTCTCTGTGGCTTTTATGGAGCAGTCTGAAATTCAATTTCTTTTCTAGCAGTCATTATTTACCTTCTATTAATGTTCCTTAAGATGTTGCTTTGGTGACTCTTTTCCAGAGAATGTCCTGAACTTAGCATTTGTTGCTGTAGTCTGTGTATTTTGAGAAAAACCCATTCAAATGTTTTTGAGTTTCATATCTGGACAGTTTTTGTGGTAGACAGATTTCTGTGACATGCTATGTAGAGATTTAGGATATTCTTATTCCAAGACTCAAATCAAAGTGCTATAATGATGATTATTTTATTGCAACACTGTAAAACTATATGAAAAGCAAACAAACTAAGAAAGCAGCTTAGTACAGTGGAAAGATTCACATTTTGTAGAAAATTTATTCAGAAAAGATGCCTACTGACATCTCAGATTATGTTTGTTTCTTTATCTGTCTCAAGCAATGACTATATGGGAAACTGAGACTTGAAGAAACCTTTTCCCCAACTGCTCAACCTGTCATATTTGAAGTAACTGAGATATAGAGTTTACTGTACCTATTTGAATAAATACAATGGTTGTCTCACTTGCTGTATTTAGTGAGTAAAATGAATGAGGTGCTGGCAGAACTACCTGATTTTTTCTGTACCAGTAGACTGGAAACCACTTTTCATGGCTAAGACTGATGTGAGAAGTTTTGAAAGTAACAACACTGAGAATTTTTCCCATCTTTCTCCTCTGCTACTTGCATGCAGCAACACTCCCAGATTCATAGACATATTTTATTATAAAGAAGGCCTTACATATTTATTTTTGCTTTTCAACAAGTTTAATATGAGAGAAAGAGAAAAAATCCCACCAACAAACCAACTCAATACTGTGTAAAGTTCTAAACCACCTGCAAAAGAACTGAAAATTAAGTCTGATTTAAAATTTTCAATATGAATGAAATATTTTAAAGGAAATTAATCCATTGAATTCAGTACTTGGCACATTCCTCTTCTGAGCAAAACCTGTGACTGCAGCTTTGTTCAAAACAAAAGCTTATGAGCTTTAGCTTGTTCTTTATTTATGGGGAAATGCAAGTCCCTGGAGATGTAGCAAGAAATTTTAAAAATGCCTAAAAAATAATTAATTTCAAATGTCCTCTTCAGCTGAAATTCTAATTCTGTTTTGTAAACTGCTTTTGTCAGCCAAGGTTACTCAAAACTATCTTTGATATCTTAGGACTACATTGCATCCTCATTTTGTCTTTTTCAAACACAAACTGCTAGACTTTAAAAAAAAAGAGTCGTCACTAGTATTTTGTATGATGCTAGTACTCTCTATCGCTACTGTAAATATATAGAATAATAAAAGTAGGACCAAATTTGCTTTCTTTCTTGGCCAGATGATATTGACAGTACAGCATGAGTTTGTGCTATATTCATAAATCCAGATATTTTTACTATTTCCTTATTGCAAAATTCCAAGCATAAACTATTGCTACTAATCACTTTGCATTTATGCTATGATCTTGCATGCAATGCTATGTAGGGTTATGCTTAAGGAAACAAGAAAGCCTCTCCCAGGCTGTGGTGCCCTATCCATGACAAAAGTACAGACCTTAAGGAGAAGGGGAGTATGGTCTCTTTGTGAAAGCCTGTTGACCAGAGATATTCAGGAACTGAAACTTCAGCAGTTCTGCTGCTCAGGGAGAAGGACAGTGGGCCCATGTCCTCTCCCTGCATTCAGGCCACATTCTGTGGGAAGAAAGACCCTGGATTTCATTAGGATTCATAACAGAGACAGCTGCTTTCCATGATGGCCAGCTCTGCAAAGGAGACAGGACTCATCCTGACTGTGATGGGGAAACTGAAGGAGCTCAAAGGGTTTTGTGGATACCATTTCTCAGGGCAGAGTATCCAGGCTGCCCAACCTTCCCTGGCAGGTATGCTGCTCTATGTTTGGCACTGTTGGCAAAGGGATGATAGGTAAATGGCAAAAGAGAACATTTATTGTCAGCAAAGAGGAGGAAGGAAAAGTGATCACACTGATGCTTGGACAGCTAGGTAGCTGCTGTGTGTCCAGAACACAATTTCACAGAGGAGGACAAGCCTTTCCCATGTGCTGTGAGGATATGTAAGGGTGTTTTAAAATCGAATCTTGTGCAGATATCAGCACTATTCCTCTTATGAGCAGCATAGATTGCTACTATCTATTCTTTTTCCACTTGAAGAGCTGATAAGAATTTCAAATCTCACCTGCTTATAAAATGAGTTAAAAACAGTTTCTGTCCCTAACTTTGTTCACAGACCCTTGAGGTGGTTTTTTTTATTTTTTTTCCTTATTTTAATCTGTGCTGTTCTCTTTCCTGCAGCTACTTGAGTGACCTGTACAAAAAAAATAGGTGAAGCAAGTTAATACACGGAAAACCAAAAAAAAACTATCTTCAGAAGGAAGTACTTTTGAGTATAGAAAGTAAAGAAAATGGAAGCATAATTTTCCCTAGTTTCATTTGATTCGTGGTGCCTTTGGTGTTATTTGTCACAGTAGGAGTTGAAAAGCATGCAGACAGAGAGTGATCTTTAAGCTGATGGTGTCTTGAAGGGTCTTGAATCCTTTAAAGAGTCTTGAATCTGGCCAGACAGAAAATGCAGACAAAGAATAGAGAAAGATAGCAGAAAAGCCGTAAAGAAAATTTAGAAAATAAGACAAGTCTCTGGAGGCCAGATAGGTAACTAATGAGACACCCCAATTATGTTTTAAAGGATCTGAAAGAACCGCAGGGAATTAGACTAGTCAGTTTTGCATAAATTGCTTAAGTCTCAGCAGTGTTTTTTGAAGGATGCAGATACATTCAAAAAGCACAACTTGAGAACAGACAATATGTGTGTCATAAGAGTGGGTTTGTGAGGCCTAAATAATTTTTGTATGCGAATATACATGTATGTGTTTTAAAGATATTACCATGTGAAACAGAGGAAGAACAACAGGCAGAATGGAACAGTGCAACTGTCTGACAAGTTCTCTTTTTTAATATTTGAACTAAGACATGAAGTCTTCAGAATGGAGGAAAATACAGCAAATACAATTGGTGGCTGACTTAACTAGGCAGAGGAATAGATGTCTTTGGCCCTTGTTGCAGTATCTCCATTTTACAGATATGAGTAATCACCACCAGAAAGCTCTGGCAAGCACTCCTTACAGGTTTAGAAGCTTCCAGTAATCTTGTGTGACAGATTTGCCCCTGTGTGTCAGAAATGTTTAACACAGAATATCAGAAAAAATATGCCCTTTGTTTTATAGGACTGAGAAAAATATCCTACTAGAGGAAAAAAACCCACATTAATCTAAAACATTTATCTGGAACCAAATCCATTTAGCTTAATGTGTGGGCTATTCATCCCACTGGGGGTCTATGGAAAGGAGAACTGATGGAACTTGAAAAAGTAGAGAAACAAGTGCATAAGGGAAAGATGAATGTGAACGTGTGAATGATGTAATTATTCAGTATTTGCATAAAAAGAACATGTTGCATTACAGAATTTTTTGAAGATATATGCCTTTATAGGCTTGTCTGAGAGCAGGCAAGAAGGGCATGATCAGAGGAATAATTTCAGTGTAGTGTAAGACCCCCTGTAGAGATTAAATTGTGACACATATGTCTGATATAAAGCTCATTTGTGTATGCTGAGAGAAATGAAGAGAGGGTTTGTTTGCATTCAGATGCTACTGAGTTAGAAGCCACAGAACTCTGTAGGAAGATGAGAGAGTAATTCTGTCACATACATAGATAGTAAGGTCTTCAGGTAATATGCAATTCACAAAACTAGGATGAAGATCTATGTTTTAGACATCCCAAGGACTCACTATGTAGAGAGAAAACACAAATATTCAGGTATCAGTTCAGATTTTTTAATTCAATCAAGAGTCAAGCTTTCTCTAAGAGCTGGGGAGAACGCAGAACCATCATGGTGAAACAAGTTAGTTATGTTTGCACTGGTAAATGTAAGTTGCTGTTGATGCTGATGTTAGCATTCTGCAGCATTTGTTCTCAGAATGATTTGTTCCTGATGTTTTTGGCATGCTGCACATTGAATGATAAAAAGTAAACTGACTTATATTTGTGGCCACAACTTTAAAGCAGCTATCAGGTGGTCAGGATATATTCAAAATAAAGGGGCGCAGAGTAAATGTAGGCAAAACGTGATCTTCTCTGTGACACAATAGTGATTCGTGAATTTGAAGCAAGTGCTTGATGCAGTGTAGCAGCTTTGTACAGCTGTCTCTCTCTTTTCTTCACCAAAAAGTAATTGAAAAGAATATTTTTGACTCTGGTCCTCAATTGACAGAGTTGATTCTTTGCTCCCTCTGTTAGAGAAGACAGGATTAGGTTACAGCTTTTTTTTTCTTTTCTTTTCTTTTTTTTTTTTTTTTTTTTTACATTTGCAGACAGCTCTAGTCCAGAATTCCTGGAATTTTCTGTAACTGTTTTAACTGTTCTGTGTCATTTTTTTCACCAACCATACAAAGTGTTAAGAACTACACATTCAAAAACTGGCAAAAGCATAAGACAGACAGACACAGAGAGGCTCACATAATCCAGTGCTACAAAGACACTGAAGAAAGCAGACTCTGACATGTACCTGAATGATTTCTGAACAATTTCTATTATACTGGCATTTTTTCCCAGATCTCCACTAGTTGAAAGCAAGTATCTCAGAAAGCAGGGTCTCTTGACCCTACCACTTGTACATGTCACCATCGTAATTTTTTTTATCTTACCTGGATGGTGAAGTAGGAGAAAGGGACTAAAGCCAAGTACTGTATTTAAAGCAGGTATAATGTCATATTAAGTATTAATCAGCCTATTTTTGCTGTAATTTTTGTGGGTCTCCCACATGAATAAGGTGTGGGAAGCACTGATTAACTGGGTTGTCTGAGAATGGGGAACTGGAATTTGCAGCTTTCTTGGCTTAGAGCAGTTCACACTGTGCTGCTCACTAAGTGCTGCCAAGCTGTCTCAGACTCGAATGCAACTGCAAAGACCTCTTGCATCCAACCTCTCTTTTGGTCCTGGGTTGCTGTACTGCTGTCATCTCCACAAACAGCAAGTTAATTCCTCGGGTATATCTGCTACCTCGCTTCGTTGACCAGAAGGAGGGGAAGCAACTGTGCCATAGCCATACATGACCAAGGAGGTGGAAAGAGGCTGCTGAGAGTGGTAATGCCCCTCGTGGTAGATCCCTCACAGGTTGCTGGCTTCTGGGGCAGCATCATGCCTGAAACATTGGTGCAAACCAGGTCTTACAGATTTTGCAAATTCTATAGCATTAGACTGAATAAAGTCCATCTATGTACTTAATTTTCTTGTCCAGTTGCAATGACTAATTCCTTTGTCAGCATGTCTCTCTGCAGTATATATTGTGACAGTCTCACTGTTGCCTTTTGCAGGATGTGGGTTCTGGTAAGAGGATTTTTTATGACTTTTTCTTTTTCCTCAGGGAAAACAAACCAAGAAAAACATTGAGTAAAAAACCCCAAACACAATAACAACAACAAAAAACAACAAAAAAGACATTTAGTAAACATTATTATTTCTTAAGGTTGAAATATTTATTATCCCAGCCTGCTAGTCAGAATAAAAATAAGTAAAATCTTAGTGTAAACAAGTATTTCTGTTCCTCTAGAAGCAGAAAATATAAAAGCAAGAATAGAGAGCAATCCATGCATTTTCTTTTATGTGCATATACTCACTTTGGGAGGATGGTAAGAGAGAAGATTTTCAAGACTTGCATGCTGCACATGTTATTTCCAAGACTGCTTCTCCACCACCTGGTCCCCTGTATGGTAATTTATCATTATATGAATTGGATTCAGGCTAAAATCAGTTGCACCACCCAGGTGATCTGCCTCACTTCAGCAGCAGCCCTTGTGTATTTCAATAACTCAAGTAACTGCTTTAAAATGTTCTTGTTTCACCCTTAAACAGAAAAGCCATATACCTGAGAAGCACCATAAAGGCATTTTGCACACTGTCCCTTTTTTCCTGCTTCCCTGGTCTGACCTGCTGTCTGTGCTGGTGTGGTGAGAAAGGCTTGCAGGAGCCAGCTTGTTATTCAAACGTGGTGCAACAGAAACTGTAGCACCAAACCTGCACGCCTGGTATTACTGTTGTTCTTGCCCAGGAACAGCCTGACAGATGTGGAGTCAAGCATGCAGCACTGCATTTCTAAATTAGTTATGAAGGTCCCTGTTGAATTTCAGTCTGACCTGAAAGCTTGAGAGAAACCATATGGCTGCCCTCCATAGCTGAGGTTACTGCCTTTGGATTCAGTTGACTCTTCAGATTTGAGTAGTCTAATTAAATCTGCCCACTTCTCCACACAGATAATTATCAGTCTTTCTATTACTCATGTTACCGCACATCACCTCTCGATGACTTTATTCATTTCAGACAGGGACAGCAAGTGCCAGATGGCAAACCGGTGTGTGATACTCAGTATTTCTATCACTTGCTGCTTAGAGTTTCACCTTGCTCCCGTGCTTTAGCCTGATGGGGATGATTGCTTTGGTTCATTCTAATAAGCTCTGGAGCACGGGAAGTGATAGCGTGTCATTGCTTTGGAGCAGTAGTTTAAAGGCTGTGAATGTTGTAACTGTCTATTTAAAAGGGGCTGGCTGCAGCCTCTTAGACTTGTGAGGAAAAGAACAGATTTTATATCTGCTCTTTTATCTATCAGCTTTCAATTTCGAGTATATTAAGTGCTCTTTAAGTTAGGCTGCAATTTACTAAAAGAACCCCAGCTCAAGGTTTAATTATATAGGCGCCATTTTTTCCTTAAAGGAAGTTCAGCACAAATAGGCAGTGTTACCTACATATGTATGATAGTTACAGCTGTATAGAAAGCTGCAGTGGCCACTAGAAGGTGCATTTTGCATTTATCTTCAGCACACTTTACAGCCAAAGAGAATGGGTGGGGGTAAGTCTGTTTTCTTCTGAAACTGTAAATTACACAGATACACAAAAAAAAAAAAAAAAAAAAAAAAAGAAAAATTGAAACATCAGTAGACAAAGACTTTGTTTATTTATTGCCAGGAAAGACCCATTAGGATTCAATGCTGTTTCCATGGCATCCTAGAGATGTAAACAGAAAATACAGGCTAAGGTGTTCAGTTAGACAGAGATTTTAAAGTCTAATGCATGATCTAAATATATATTACATGTGCCCACTATTTATTTATCTATTCTATATACTGCAGTGAGACAAAGAACTCGTTAACTATTCCAGGGTTCTAATCCATTTATGAAGGCATCTCCTGCAGAGTTACATTATTCTTGATTTTGTTTTTCCCCCTCTCTTTTTCCCACCCTGTTTCCCACCCCTTCAATATATGTCTTCATCTCAGCTCATGAGTTTTTTAACTTTTTCTGATTCTTTCCCCACCCTACTGAGGCCAGGGTGAAGAATCTCACAGAAAATTACTGTGTGGTGCTAGTTACCTATTGGGCACTATGGTGTCCAGTGCAAGCAGCAAGGATTAGGTTTCCCCAGGTTGGCCTTTGAATGCTCTACAGAGGTTATGTAGTCATTTGCACTACTAAGTGACCTCATCCCATCTCAGGCAAATACTCCAGGTCACCTGATACTTGTCATCAACATGATACTATAAAAACTTTATTCTGATAACTGTGCCCTACTACTTTACGCACAGTGAAATGAAAAAAGAAAAAAAAAATAAAAAATATATATATTCATGGATAAAATCCTAGTGGTGACTTAAAAGCACAGAGCTGAGCCCTGAGGAGATCTAGGTCAAGCCCTGCACAGTGTGTGAACCTGAATGGTCAACACTAGAGATTTAACCCCAAACATATATGAACCAGCCTCTACCATTTGGCATGGGATCAGGGAATAAGATTCTCCACCAGAAAAATCCAGTGGCATAGACCCAGCCTTACAGTTTGTAATTGCTGTTCAGTTACAATGGAAAAAAAAAAAGTTTTGAGGTATGTTCTATCAGTGTTTTTGTTCTTATGCTGACCAAAGTTTTAATTACTTCAAGTATAGAATAGACAGCACAACATACATATGGGGTAATGCTTCTGTTGTCAATTGACTTTGACCATCTTATTGAAATACTTTCTAAAATTTATTAATTACAGTACTAATTTTGAACTCTATTAATATCTGTGTCTTAAAGCATATGCACTTAAATTACCATATTGCTTAGTATCTGTAAACCTGAACGATTTGGTATGTTTACCCCTATAACACTTAACGAGGTAGGAGAAATGATGGAGGAGACAATGTGCTTTTGGAACTTGCTGAAATCTGCAAACTGTAGGTTTTATGTACAAGATTATGCATTAAGGAAAGGTGAAATGCAGAAGTTACCACGTGCTGGTGTTGTTTCAGTCACACAAATCCAGGTTCAAAGAGTATTAGGGTGGAAAAATGCAGGTGAGAGTGTGTTGAAGTACGAACAAAATAACACTTTAAACTTCATACACTGTAATAAAGTGGTATTTAACAGTTCTTGTTGTCCTCCTGGAGTGATTCCTGTTCAAATTTCCTGCCCAAGGACATTCAGTTGCAGCTGGTATTAAATGGTATAGCTTTACTGATGTCATTGAAATTAGAAAGATTCACTTCCATAGAAAGTCCAGTGCTCATTGGATGAATTATTGTAAATTTAAGTTTGGCTTAATGAACTGGTTCCTTTCAACTCAGAGTGGAAACTTCAGTACAGAGTTTAGAAGAAAGGAGAAGGGAGATAACCAAGTCAAAGACTGTGGAATATTTCACTGATTCAATACCTGCTTGTTTATATCACCTTGTTTTTTTCGATTGCACATTTATGCAGTCCATTAACATTTCATGTGCTGCACACTTCATTTCATGGTGACACAAAAAACTAAATCCTTCTACACTTAGCTAAACTCTGGATCATACAACAAAGAAAAGTGATAGAGCAGCATTCTTAAAACACTCCATCATTACACTGCAACATGAAGACTTATTTTTTTGTTTTGTCAATGTGATTATAAAATATTGCTTTTTCATTGTTTACCACATTAATTTTTTATTTTGGATGAAAAAACTTAAACCTAAACAAGTATTTTAAAGCAAATGACATTTGTGGAGTGCTTGGGATGTGCCACTTCACAGCATGCTGTTCACTCTTTGGATATGTAATAATATTGGCAGGAGCCTGAGCTTGTCCACTCTTTGTAATACTGAGCTGGGGGACAGGAAGGTTGGAAGCATGAGATGGGACAGCATGAAATGGGGTCCTTCACTCAATAGAGGGCTATGTCCTTTTTCATGGACTTGGGTACCTGTAACTTGACATGTGATTTCTTATATCTTCAGGACAGGATGTGCCAATCATTTTAAAGGGAAATAGCATCTGCTGCTTGAAGATGACCTGTTGCTGCTTCCTTCTTCATGGACTCTTGAGGAACACATGTGACTTATGCACATGTTCTGAACCATAAGTTTAATTTGTGTCTTTTTCTGACTAAGGAGGGAAATGAGGCCAATGGTTAGGACATTAGCTGGAGGCTAATGACCTTGCTTGCACAGCATGATGTGTCAAAGGCTATATGCACACTCCTTCTTGGGCCTGGCCAACCTCAGCTGTGCACAAAGAATGACTGGTACCTGAAAAGTGTCAATTTGTGTGTCCAACCTGCCTCTGTGTTTGTCTGGGAGGGTTTTTAATGATTGCTGCTGTACTCCCTACTGCTCCCTACTGCTCCCTACTGTACTCCCTACTGCTGTGTGGGAACCTTTATAGAGAGGTAAGGATGGAGGAAAACAAGAAGATACTGAGGACGGAGAAAGCAGAGGGGACAAGGAAAGCCCAGTGCTGCCCAGAGCATTTTTAGCTGTTGGCAGCAGAAGGAAGAATGGCTGCAAAGCCACAACATGTGAGGTATACTGAGCCAAAATACTTTCCCAGCCTTCATCCTCACTTTTTGCTCACTCACCAAGAAATTTGGCACAATGCAGTCCTGGAGCTTTCTAAAGAAAGAAACTGTGTTTTTTATCTTGAACCTTAAGCTCTGCATTAGAGATCAGGCATCTGAAATGTTATGAGCTATCTCAGATCCTTCCCATCAAGAGAGCAGAAATATTTCTTTGGCTCTTACAAATTGTGGCAGCAATGCTGTCCCAGGCTAATTAAATCCCAGGGTTTCTAGTGTAAAAACTTTGTGATGTTTTCCAGAGGTAATGATTAATAATCAATTCAGGCATTGAGAAGTACAGAATATTCAGTGTGTTGAGTGTAGCTGCAGTTTAATGAATTTCTTGCATTTCTTTGTTGCCACTGTTTATAACCTAGATTTATATGGATCCAGTGTGCTGGAGAGCATCTCACTTCTTTCCATTTTAAGATATAATTGGTTTGGGCTTTTAGAAAAGTGTCATACTTACTGTGCACAGTTGACAATCACAGGAACTTAGCCGTTGTCAAACGTCAGAGAAGATTTCCTGTGCTCATGACACTGCATAGTCAGAACTTAAGTAAACACCTCCATCACATCTATTCCCACTGCTGCTGCCCTAAAGTTATATGTTGGACCCAGGTTTGTTTAGTACACTTATTGTGAAGAGAAATGTTTCTTTGGAACTGAACCCGCTATGCCTCACTGTGCAATTTGTGTTTCATTGCATGATACTAACACATATCAGACATTTAACAGCTCAAGTGTCTTGTAGGACTGGGTAACGATATCACTGTCTGCACATCCAGTTCCTGGGGGTTTTGAAAACGTACTAACATCTTCTTTTCTGTGAGAGAAATGGTCTAATCTTGTGAGCTCTGCAAGTCTAAATGGACAAGTGCTTGCACTTATTGCAGGTCTGCCAACTTTACAGGGAGCCCAGATGTCTGTGGTGCAAGAAGGAAAATGACCCTGATGCAATAGAAGGAAAAATTACCTTAGCCACAATAAAGCATGTAGCAATTATTAAAGCTGTTTTCCAGATGAGATTTCTGAGATGCTTCTAGCTTTATCCTATGTCAGGTTATGTCATTTCATATGATGCTTCCAGTTCCTTATTTTCCGTTTTTATCCTTGAAGAGAGATTGTTCACAGGGATTACTCTACTTTATTGTCCAGAAATATCAGCTATGATTAATACTCTGCCTTGGATAGTACATCATATATTCCCTTTGGGGCACCAAGTGCAGTGTCCTTTCATACACCTTTCCATCCTGACAAACAGGTTCAGCTATATTGTGTTTACACAAGGACATATTTTCTGATGTCTACTGTCTACACGCATTATCAGATTGGTCTGCAGTATCTGGGGCTTGAGATAAATTCAACCTAAGCAATACATGCTTATATGACTGTTGAAAACTGGAATTTCAGAAACCGTGTTCCATTATTCTGGCTTGCAGCTCACTACAAAGTAGAAACAAAACATGAATCAAATAAAATCAGGGTCTGAGTTCACAAGATAAAATATATAGTAGGCTGTTGCTAAAGAAGGAATCAAAGAAGTACTGTGCATTAAGTGAATTAAATGCACAGATATGACAGTATTTTATCTCAGCTCTAAAGATGATGTTCTTATACAGAAGATATAAAGCGGGATTAACCATCACTAGCAAATTGAGAAAATTTTTCCTTCTCCAGTAGAGACTCTGGTAATGCAAGAACTGCTTTCTTGTCATTGTTCCAACTGTATTAAACATCTTCTTTCCTCACTAAGTGATGCAATGTGTGTGAACATGACCAGAGACTGAAGGAGTCTTCAAGACTTTAATTCCATCAGGAATGAAACTATGAAGCAATTTTCTGTAGCTATTTACATTACTTTTCCATAGATGTTCTTTTGTTTTTGTTTTTGTTTTTTGTATAAATGATAATGACTATGCAACTAATAATGACTAAACCAACTTCCTTCTTAACCACCCCACTTAATTTCTTAATCACACAGATTTCTGCCACTGTGCTCATATTGTGCTTTTCTTTGCCTGAGAGTTTTTTAAACACTATTTCAGTCTTTTCCAACATTTTAGCACTTTTTCTTGATCCCATACTTGTCTGAGTTAAACTGATGATCCTCAGGGTCATGTTTATTTTACTGTCAGTATGGCTATCTGTTCTGTGAAGTACATTTAACAGAAAAGCTAAATTGCTATCAAATGCAACCATTCGATGGCCATATGCAGCTGGAAGGTCTGCCTACAATGGCTGTGTATATGACATGTTGTAAATGCAAATGATATATAAGAAATTTATCCTTTTGAAAATGCTGGGTTTAATTCATTGCTCAACTAGACACCTCCATCTTCTGCAATACTCAGTGAGTGTCTGCAAGTAAATTGCTGATTTTTAGCAAGACAGAATCTAAGGTGAAGAAATTTGGAAGCTGACCTAAAACATTACATCAACTGACAACATGAAAATGTTATCTACCCACACTTAGAATCATAGAATCAGCTGGGTTGGAAAAGACCTCTGAGATCATCAAGTCCAACCCTTGATCCACTACCACTGTGGTTACCAGACCATGGCAATGAGTGCCGCATCAATCTCTTCTTAAAAACTTCCAGGGATACAGAAACCACCACCTCCCTGGGCAGCCCATTCCAATGCCTGATCACCCTCTCTGTAAAGAATTTTTTTCTAATATCCAACCTGAACCTCCCCTGACAGAGCTTAAGCCCATGCCCTCTTTTCTTACTGAGAGCTGCCTGGGAGAACAGACTGACCCCCATCCCTGGCTCTCACCTCCTTTCAGGGAGTTGTAGAGAGTGATGAGGTCTCCCCTGAGCCTCCTCTTCTCCAGGCTGAACACCCCAGCTCCCTCAGCCCTTCCTCACAGGACTTGTGCTGGATCCCTTCACAGCCTCCTTGCTCTTCTCTGGACCTGCTCCAGCACCTCAGTCTCCTTCCTGAGCTGAGGGGCCCAGAACTGGACACAGGACTCAAGGTGTGGCCTCACCAGGGCTGAGTACAGGGGCAGAATCCCTTCCCTGGACCTGTTGGCCATGCTATTCCTGATACAGGCCAGGATGCCATTGGCCTTCTTGGCCACCTGGGCACACTGCTGGCTCATGTTCAGCTTCCTGTCAATCCAGACTCCCAGGTCCCTTTCTGCCCGGCTGCTCTCAGCCACTCTGTGCCCAGCCTGGAGCTCCCCATGGGGTTGTTGTGGCCAAAGTGCAGGACCCTGGAACCTTGGCTGTGTTGAACCTCATCCATTGGAATCAGCCCAACTCTCCAGTCTGTCCAGGTCCCTCTGCAGAGCCCTCCTGCCTTCCAGCTGATCCACACTCCCCCCAGCTTAGTGTCATCTGTGAATTTGCTGATGGTGGACTCAATCCCCTCATCTAAATCATCAATGAAGATATCGAACAGAACTGGGCCCAGCACTGATCCCTGGGGGACACCACTGGTCAGCGGCTGCCAATTGGATCAGTACCGTTCAGCACCACTCTCTGGGGGCCTTCAGCAGTTCCTAACCCAGCACAGAGTGCTCCTGTCTGAGCCCTGGGCTGACAGCTTTTCCAGGACAACGCTGTGGGAAACGGTGTCAAAAGCTTTGCTGAAGTCCAGGCAGACTCCATCCACAGCCTTCCCCTCATCCCCCAGTCAGGTCACCTGATCACAAAAGGAGATCAGGTTGGTCAGACAGGACCTGCCCTTCCTAAACCCGTGCTGGCTGGGTCTGATCCCCTGTCCATCCTGTAGGTGCTGTGTGGTTGCCCCCAGGATGATCTGCTCCATAACCCTGCCAGGCACTGAGGTCAGGCTGACAGGCCTGGAGTTTCCTGGGTCCTCCTTTCATCCCTTTTTGTGAATTGGCGTGACATTCACCAGCTTTATGAGCAGAAAATTAGCTACTTGTTCATTCTTACACCTTATAGTGCAAAAGTGTTTCTAGTACTTTAATGTCAATAGAAATATTTTCAAAAGGGAATCTTTATCCTTGTTTTTATTTTCATTTTAAAATACCAATGGATATTTGTTGTAGTTTACTGTAGCTTATTTGCAAAAAATATTTTGGAAACATAAGTCTTTTCACATAGCTTAAATTGCTTATCTCTATTTCTGGAGTTTCATCTGCTTACCTTTCAAATAACAAAAACTACCTCTGCATGTAATAATAAATAAATAAAAACTTAAAGAAATAAGCCTGATTTTCTCATCAATTAAGAATTCACTTCCTCATTGCAAGCCGGAATGATTTTTTACAGTTGAAGTATAAACTGCTGAAAATAGTTTTTTAATGGAAATGCTGACAGATCTCTAGCTACAATGTTGTTCATGAGAGATAATAAAAAAATAGGAGTAACAACAAAAATCTCTTTAACTCTTGTAAATTAAATATGCCTGTCTATCCTCCAGGAGTGATGTTGAACATAGGGTAACAGCTGTAATGATATGAATAAAGTATAAGTCCAAGCAAAGTGAGAAAAACAAATTCAATTTTTGACTGTCAGTGGGAGAAGGTCTCTTAATGCCTTGATTATCTTTGATATATATATGTCTGTATGCGGTGGCATAGTAATTAATTGCCTGGTGAAAATAGGAAGAACTGTTGTTCATTGACCTGTGTATTCTTGTGACTTGCTGAACAGACTGGAGGCTCGAACCAAAATCCACAGGACTGCATGAAAATCTTCTTACATGAAGTCAGCAGAAGCTGGCTGGCTCTACCTGAGGACTTAATTTCTTTCAAGGACAGCAAAGAAGCATAGATACATAAAAATATTTATATGGGATCATGTGTATGAGAAACATTGGTCAAGGATGTGTCCATTTCTGGGAGATGCCTGGGAGAACTGTGGTCCTGATGCCTCTTGCTGGGTACCAATCTGTGTCAGTATGGTGAACAGGGTCCCTGGGCTACTGTCTGTCCTCTGTCCCCATCACAGATTTTGGGAAAATGATTGAAATAACAATCTGGGTGTTTATTGGAAATTGGGACCTGCATGCATAATACTTCTCTTCGCATATGTGCTTCCTGCTTGGCATCACTAAAGGGAGATTTATTACTTCAGAAGTTGTGTTCTACTTGCTGTTGTAATTTTAAAAGCCTTTTTTTTGCCTTTTTTTTTCTCCTTTTTTTTTTTTTTTTTCCCTTTCTTTTTTTCCTTTTTTTTTCCCCAAGTGGGAAATGTTTTCAAACTAATCTTGCAGATCCCACATTCTGGGAGTATCTGTCTTGACAGACTTGTTTCCATATAGTTTAGAAGATTATAAAGTCTATATATGGATTATCTATGATATGGAAAATTTCTATGATATAGAAAATGAATCTGCTTGTACTGATTTTAGTCAACTTCACTCTTACCATTTTTCTTCCTTTCTCACATAACCATAATGTATGTAAAACTCTTAGCTATTCAAAGCATCTTTACAGGTCATTTTTCTCCCATAATAGCCAAATGAGAAGCAAAAGCACTTTATCGTTTAAATGTACTGGCAGGAGAATTCTGACTGGAGAAATATGAACTATAAAGTAACTTCCATAGTCACAAAAGCTTAGCATTTTCAGAAAACCAGAGATGTATTTTTTCCCCCCTGGAGGTATTCTGTGTAAATGTGGGCAAAAGACTATTTTTGGCTATGTGCTACGAAGTGCCCGTGACCTAATGACATGATTGATTTTTCACTATGTCTTTATTCATATTGTGCAGACATGCCATGCTAGTGGTCTTCTTCAGCTATTAGCTGTAATTTGTATATCTATGAAGAAGCTCTTTAAAGAACAGCATTCAAATAAATGTTCACATACATGTAGTAATAGACACCCAAAGATAAGGGTTGCATATCCTCTGCAGTGATGAAGAAAATATTTCAATACATTACCTAGACATTTAATCTGTTTGTGTATTTAGGAATAAATTTTCATTTGTACTAAGTTCCCCATATACTCTGACAGGGAGTAGAGGAACATTTATATGAATACATCCATTATGAACAGAAGTGGAAAGGATCTTATCATAAATAAGGATTAGACTCTTTGGGTAGTATTTAATTCAGTGTAAGAAGATGCTACATCAGTCATCTGAACCCAGAGCACTATGCAAATATCAGCTCTGTTTGCTATGGAATTGACAAGGCTAATGCCAAAAATTGGGCCATTTTCAATGTTTTGGTTACCAATCATGAAAACAACGCCTGTGCTCAAAACTAAGGAATTACAGCTGGGCAGGGTACTGGCTGCTCTAAATGGTCATCTATTGACATCATGTAAGTGTATTTAATAATATATTTATCAAATTTATAATTTTTACCCACACTTTCTAATATAGGAAAAAATCTATTGGGAACAGCATTTTTGAAGGAGATACCTCAATATGCCAAATATTTTTTTTTTAAATCTAATGAAGTGCACTGTCGTACTCTTCCCTTTGAAGGATGTGTATTTCAAAACCGAATGACATTTAGAGACCTGCAGGTGGGATTTACAATAGTAAACAGGCATGAAATTCAAGCAAGCTGCAATAGTGTAAATAAGATATCACTTTTCTTCTGCATGGTGACATCCAATTCCAGCAGGGGCTTTAGACCCCAAAATAGTCTAAGAAGTATTTGCTAATTAGTTTATTAGTTCTGCCTCTACTTATCCTTTTAATTAGTAATGTTGTCCTGCTTCTGGGGTGTGCAAATGGCTCTAAATGGTCTTTCACTCTACTGTGTAGAAAGATGAACTTGTTCAGAGGTAGTTCAGTATCTTTACACCACCTTTAATAATGTGATTTGTAATAGTCCCTAAATAGACTCTGAATTTGGTAACTAGAAGTCAAAGGAAGTTGTATATATATATAAGAATATAAGTATGTGCCGAAGGCCCCGGGTTCGAGACTCCACAGAGAGCCTCACCCTAGAGGCAATGAGCCCTAGTGGCGCAATGAAGGTAATACAGTGCTCTGAGAGCTACCAGTCTTTCTCGTCTAACCCAAGAGTGAGCTAGTCTGTGGGCGTGAGTTTCACCTTTATTGGCCCCCTGGTCTTGCTCATGCCCAATAGGGGCCTGTCCTAATCAGGCACAGGTGGACTCACACCCACTCACTGGCAATTCGAGGCACTTGGTTTATCTTGTCTCTCTACAAGTATGCGCCTAAACTGAGATGTGAATATATGCTATGGATAATGTGAGGAAGCATTCAGAATTTAGAAACTCTTTGTAGTCCAGCAACTATAGTTTATTGGCACGTTTAGCATATTGCAAATTTTGGTGCTGTGTATCCAAATAAAATTTTTGAGAAAGAATTACAAACTTTTATGGTGCTTTGGACAGTTTTAGAATTTGATTTGGAAAAAATAACTCTAACATAAATATTACCTATTTTTTTGATGAATAATCTTTCTGACTACATATTAGCTCAAAATGGTTGATTAGCTGAATACCATTTTATATGACTTGTAGCAGTGATATAAGCACTGTGATTTTACTTTATGGCACTGGCCTGCTCTACACTGCACTGCACTGGCATTATATGGTCAGCTTCTTGTGTCTCTCTGTTGTACTCAAGTGATTAGTTTTAGTTTGTATGCCTTGATGACTTTCTAGACACACCATACTAGCTAACACCACTTAGGAGTTAGAATTGTAGTTGCCATTTCCTACTTTGCTCTCTGTCATGATACACAAATATGTGTGAAATTCCTCCTGCCCTCAATACTGGTATAGGTTATCTATATAGATTTATGCTTCTCAGTAGGGTAATTTTGCAGTAGAGCGTCTCTCCATCCAATACCTAGCCATGCATTTTATTAAAGGATTCACATTAAGTGATACAGGTATGACTTCTCTGTGATGGTCTGAAGTTGACTAATCTTATGTCATAGAGGTGAGGGGACATGGAAAATTAGATACTTCGCAAGTATATGAACTGTGATTTGAACCCAGAATTGGAAAACAAACCCATTTAGGTATTTTCCCCTACTAATAAATGCCATTTTATTTTCCCACACTGAAACATATCAGTATCTCTAATTCTTATTAAAAGAATGAAACAAAATTTAACAGTGGCAGTTCTTGAGGTCTGAAGACAGTTGCTGCTACATTCCTGCTGCTTTGCAGTCAGCTCCATGCTGCAATGTTAAATGTGGATCTCTTAACACATAAGGTCTAATTCTGACCTTATTTGCCTTCTTTTTTCCACTTCACTTTCTTATTTTCTCCATTTCCAACATATTTTACCCAGCTTTTCTGCCACAATTTTCTCTTTAGCATGTCCTTTCATCTTCAGCTGCTCTACAAAGCTCCTCTAAGAGGCTGCTCAATGAAATCTTCTTCAAGCAATCATTTATTTGTTGCTGGGGAGAAACTGTCTAACTAAATGATCAATTTATCTATTTATTTTGGGATCATACTGTCCAGCTCATATATAGGAGGGGAATGGAATTGTTTGGCAGACAGATGGAAGATGACTAAGCTCAAACTGGTAGCAAAATATGTGACAATGAATGTGGGAACAAGCCAGGGGGTGTTGCATGATTATGGAGAGAATGAAGAATAATAAGTAAGGAGTTTTAACTCGTAAAACTCTAAGCAAGGAAAGACATTTGTATAAACTATAAGACTGGTAGCGTTTGTATCGTTTCCGCTTTCTATATATCTTACTTTACTTTTTTGAAGTAAGAGTTCTTCAGCTTTGATGCCCAAAAAACATCTCACATTTTGAGAGGTGGTGCATCTTAAATTCCTTGACTCTGAATCCCATCTGAAGTGAGCTTTCTGTTTCATCTGAAATTTTAAACTCCATAGGCTTTAGGCAATGTCTTCTCAGTGTTATATGTAACTAGCAGCCACTTTTTAGTATTCTTTGACTGACGTAAAGGATCTTTAGGCTGGTTTTGAAACCCTAGAAGCATATTTTTCCTAATATGCCTGTTGAAGCATTAGTAATAAGTGGGCAACAAATTTCAGGATGGGAGCTGTGTTTGGAAGGTCCTTCTCAATCCTAAAAAACTGTCATTTCTTCTAATTCATCTCTCTTGCTTTCAGAATCAGTATGACAGCAGGTTAACTTTTCAACTACATGGGCATTTGTTTTGCTCCTTGGTTTATTACAGCATTTGTAAATTTGCTTTTATCTATTTGTTGGACCTGTTACTTTGATCTGCTCTACCCTACAGACTTCTGAAGTAACTTATGAAACCACCCATCTCCCTCAAGGAAGGCATTCCAGGGCCAAAACTACCAAATTCACTCAGGAACTAGTAAAATTTATGTCTGTGTTTGCATTTACAATGCACTAGGACTGTGTGCCAATATTAGGTAACTGTATGCATAAATGATTAGATGTGCTTAAAGACCATCTAGAGATAATGTTGAAATATGTATGCTAATGTTATGCTCTAAAATACCCATTTCCCTTAGTTACGTCAGACACAATGATTTCTTTTTTTCACCTGGTTCTGAGGCTGCTGGTGACAAAAATGGCCAAGTATCCTATTATACATAGGCAGCAAGTTTCTGTTGCATTCTTGGAATAATCCTTTAGCTCATGGAAGGTGATTGCTGAAACCAGATGAAATTCTGTCAGGGATGGTTCTGTCAGTGATAAAGTTTTCAGAGAGCAGACTGAAAGTATCCCTTGATTGCATTTCATGATATGCCTCTCCACCCACGAGAAAAGTCTGCTAAAAGAGCTTTCATTCTCTCTGGTTCCCAAAACAGACCAATATAATCTAATGTAGTTTCACCTAAGTTACAGGTTCTCTCATTGCCTCATCCAATGTCTCCTCCTACGTAAATATATAACTTTTTATACCCTGCTAACCCTCATCTGCCTCTATGTTGTTAACAAAAGTCAAATACTCTAAGCCTTAAAATCTGGGGACCTCCCACCTGGCTTTCTTAGATCAGGAAACACTGGTTATGTGTAGGAAAAGTTAGTTCTTACATCTAAACTAACAAGGTTTGTACAAGTGCAAAGAAATGCCAGAATGTGTGATACTATGCAAGCATGGGCTATGACATACTTCTTGTGAATTATCATCTGGTGTATTTGGATAGTGTTGGGCATTTGGTGTGAGATGAAGATACTTATGTATACTTATATGTGCTTCATTTGACCCTAAATATTTTTCCCCAACTATTTTTTAATGTTTTCTCTCTTATTAAATGTCAGATTTCAACATTAACACCCATAAGAATGAAAGAAACTATTCTGAGCTTCCATCCAATTTTTAATATGCTTTTTTAATCAGAAAACCTCTAGAAACCAGACATGAAAATGAGCATCTTCCTCACCAGACTAAAAAATGTGTGAAATTTCATAGAAATCCATTCTCACAGTTTCATTATGCAGTGGATTAATGTTTAATGCTGGCAGGGTGCAGGTCCACACTAATAAGAAAAGCTACAAAAGACTATTGTACAGGGGAAGAAAATTTCATCAAACATTCCAAGAACATCTAAAAGGTTTACATAGTAAAAAGTTAGCTAGAAGATTTTCTATTTGTGATCAAGCTATTTCCTTGATGTAAGATAAGATTTTAATCATACTGTAGTTTCAGTGTTCCTGTTGCTACTTTTTGTATTATTTCATCATCTTTGAATGTGGTTGCACAGCTGTAAGAATTTGAATTTTTACTGCCCTTTTTTTGTCCCTGTATCACTCAAAATGGTTTGGTTTTGTTTTCAGGCAGTCAACAAGCAGTCAACAAAATATCACTGATGATTGTAGTTTTGTTTTGTTTTGGTTTTTTTAATGGAGTTCTTCAGATTTCTGTTGCTAATCTGATGCAGATGTATTCTACAAACATTTGTCTGGAAGTCTCACATGCTATTAGCAGAAACCAAATTTAAATGAAAATTTCTAAACTCATTGGAAGAAGATTCTTTTTGAGCTATGGCAGACATTTTCAAAGAAACATTGTTGGTAGTTTTTTTGCTTGACTGATTTTCTCATTCTTAATTTATTCCACAGCACTGTAAAGAGTTGAGATGAGAAACCTTGCCTAAAGGGGGCTTGCTCTTGAGTTTAGTATGTCTTGAATTTCACTTAAGATAAACTGTTTCCTACTTAATGCTAACAAAATATGATGGTCTTAGTCTAAACAAAAAACCAAACCAAAACAAAAATAATTCCCTCTCAAAGATATTGTATATGTAAAATCTGAACAACACAATGGATGTACATATGGAGGGAATCAATCTAATCTGTGTTCACAAGAAAAAACATGTTGCAAAAATGTACTAACTCGAACAAAAAAAAATGTTTTTTTTCAGAACTGTTATTGACATGTTCTGCTGAAATTCAATATATCACCAAGCTCTGATGAAGTAATCTAGTAGTTTCTATGGCCTTTTGAGGGTCTCTGAAAGCTCCTCTATATAATTTTCAGGATAGTTCAGAACAAAAGTCATAGCTGAAAGGTTTACCTCTGTAAATCTACAGGCACAGTATTGTAAGGACTCAGAAAGGATGTGTGACTTGCAGGTTGCCTGCTCAATGTTGTCTTAGTATGAGTTCATAGATCCAAGATGGATTTCCAGCACCTATTGTTTCTGTTCCACACACATTTTTGGACAGAATGCTTGTTGAAAGCCAATGTAATTTTATCTTTTATAGAAGTCAGTGAACATATGTGAAGTTGAATCTCTTGAACATGATGGCCAAATGTCTGGGTTGTGAAGGGCTTTGCAATGGCTTCTTCAGCTGGATCAGCTGAGAACAACAAAACTGTTGTTCTGATGAATTCTCATAATCTACCCAGTCAGTGATCCTACAAGAGCTTCCTCATATGTGCACAATCTATCCTTTGCAACTGGTCATCTTAAACTGTGTGCAACACAGGTAAACACAGCTAAACAGTGGAAAAGGCTCAGGACTAGTCTCATCCGTGTGTAATTTGGTCAGATTTGCAGCTAAAACTGCCTGTGAGAAGCTCTAGGAATGCCAGAGTCTCCATCCAGCATACTAATCAGTGCATGTAAATATATAAATAGTGCCTGTCAGCTGGCCTGCCAGCACAACAAGAGCTGCTTTAAGGGATCTTCCAGACTTCAAGATTCTTCTGGACTGTCCTGTAGCATCTAGTCAAATGCTGTGTAACAAAGGTGGCTAGAAGCGGAGCCCATCACCGTGCTTTAGGTCAGTGTGCTCTCTCATGAAGAGACTGGTTCCAGTGTTCCTGGATGGCATGGGGACTTTAGTGCACATGGATACAGTGCACTAAAGCACAACCCTGACACCTGACTAGAACCCCACTGTGCCTTGAATTTCCTCCTTAGATTACAACTGTAACTTGAAATCCTTAGGTTATCCCCCAGTACTTACCAAATAAAAATCTCAGATTAATTTTAATAATTTTTTTTTTTAATAACACTTTACAAGTGCTACATGCACTATTCCCAATATCTTTGTATATGTATGTATGGAAGACAGCAAATACGTAAGTAAACAAAATGTCAAAACTCTTTGGTAAACTAAAGCAGTTTATACCCTAAACACTGGCATCTGTCACCACTTTATACAAAATAGTGGAAATTACCCTTGTTATATACATATATATATATATAGTTCCACAAAATATTTTTGATTCTATGTATGATGTATGACTGTATGCATGTTCATACGTTATTTGTCATGTTGATTTAATGTGTAGTCAATGGATGTCTATGAGGAAGAATGAGAAAAGAGAAAACCAGTGAAGGAAATGTCACAAAAAATCCCAGAGAGAAGGAACAGAAAAATCAGGAACAAGTAGTGAGCTGAACTACTACTGAGAAAGGTTTGTCTAAGAAAAGATGTTTTTGGACTCTGCTTTCAGAGAAAGGATTTGGACCAATGGGAAAAAATAACTCTTCCTGGCTGTATTTCTTTATATGCAGAGAAACAAAAATTTAATTTTTACTCCCAATAACTGACGACTGTAATCCATACAGTCAGACTTTTCCCAGATCTAGGGCTTGATCTGCACATTAGCTATGACACAAAACCTGAATGGAATAGTATAACAGCTAATAAACTAATGCAACATTCATCTGTAGTGTTACTGTTACTTTAGGAAAAGCTAGAGTAAAAAAATTATCTTTAAGAAGTTAAGCTATCCTTTTGGTTTCAGGAAAAGGGCAGAATGTGATTCAGTATCTATTTTATTCTGACAGGACAATGAAGATGAGCAGCAAACAGCATTATACCTTATGAATGACTGACAAAATAAAATTTTCTGTAAAGATGATAATTTGTTGTGGAAATCCAGCATCAGAGGCTAATGAAGAAACCATCATATTTTTTGTGTTGGATGCCTTCTGAAAAAAAAATTGAAAGTGCTTTACTTTGACCCCTCAATTTTTTAGCTGGGATATCTGTTACACTGATTCAAAATCACCTGGTGTCCTTTGGAAAAATTTCTTCAAAAGGACATAGTCTATTTCAATTTTAAAAAGTGCTTGAAAAATATAGAAAAAAAGAACTTTGCTGGAATGTTTTAAACCCATTGGTTATACTGTGGTTATTTTTGTACTAATAGCTCTCATTTTTTAAACAACATTTACCATGCTTTGCTTGTGTAATGTGTGCATTGAAATGTCTATTAAAATTGCTGTAATATTGTTACATGCATGATGTCAGATATCACCTCAAAACTGTAGCAATAGGAAGTTAAACTAGAAGAGAGTTAACAGTCATGGTCTTTTACTGTATTTCATGATATTGCTTCCATTTGTAACATGAAGATGCTGAAAATTTGAAGGGAGAGGACTGACAGGAAGAACTTTTTAACTCTTGTTTCTCCAGTCTAAAAGCAAACCAAAGTTTTGGAAATGTAAGTTGACCTTGTTAACAATTTCAGTGCCTGACAGCCTGTGGAAATTTTGATTTTCTGCAAATGAATGATTTCATTGTACGTGAATGTGAAGATGTAGAAATCTGGGAGGCAGTGGTAGGTTTTCCTGTAATTATCATGGGTGCTAACATTCAAGTACATAGATCACTGCCTCCTTCCCTTCTGAAAAGGATCTTAAAACTCTAGTATTGTCTTGACAATAGTCCTCTCCTGTAGGGCTTTTAATACTATTAAGTATACACTAAGAGAAATATTTCTAATATATGGTAGAGACCGATTACACTGATAGCAGGGATAGGATAGTTGAAGATGCAAGGCATAACACTCAATTATAAAGCATTGTATAAAAAGACAAGGCTGATAACCTTTCATTTGAAAACAAAAAGCTCTAGCACTAAGTGCAATATATTTTATGGATAAAATCTGTCACTATAGTTACAATACAAAGAAATGAAATCCACTATAGGTAAGAAGTGTTATCTAGGAAATTTTGAACTGGAGGTGGAGGACTCTCTCAGCTTGTTCAGTGCCTTGAAATAATTACCTAATGAATGCTCTTCACCAGGAGAAATCTCAGCCTGAATTTTCATGGCAGGCTTAAATGGATCCTATTTACTTTCATGATCACTTCAGAGTAGGAACAAAAATAGTAAGATGGGTAAACTGAAGTAGCAGAATTCTTCATAGAAGATGTCATCTCTCACCTCTAAAGTTTTAAGATCATATTTGTTCTATGCCTTTTTTTGTATGTCTGTGGACCCTCTGTTTAACACATATATTTGAGAATCAGTTTTGAGAGTTAATGGCAGAGTTTCAAGTGATGTGTGTTGTTGATAGGCATTTCTGCACAAATTTCTATGATGCCTACAGCACTTCAGCAGTATTGCCAACAGCACTATAGCAGTGTTACCAACAGGGTCATCTTCTTATGAAAACAGGGGCTGCTACACTCTAATGTACAAATATATGTACGAAATATCTGTCTATCGCAGTAGAGGTGGTTTTAGTAACTGAACTGTTGGAGAACGATGTTGTGGGTTGTGTATTATTCAGGGAATAGGTACAAGTCAGATAATGCAATTTGATTCTAGAAATATTAACTGATCTTTAGCCTGAAAGGAATATTCCTGCCAGACAAAAATGTAATTGATTTCAAGAATAATTTGCATGCTGAGCTTATAAACTTGATGAAAAGACTTTCATTTTTATTTTCAATATGGGTAGTTGTCTAAAGAACTCAGCAATTCATTCATATCTTTGCAAACATCTCTTAGATGTAATGCTATTCAGATTTTTACTGAATTAGAATATAGTACTCTCAGTCCAGTACAAGTATATTTTTCATTTTTTAATTCTTATTGCAATAGTTTCCCATTATTTCTTTTTTTCAAAAGACTCTGCTAATTCCTCGTTGCTCAATTTCATTTTGTGTCTTTTAATATGATTTGATTAATTTTTTGATTATTATTTTCTAAATGCAAAGATCATAAAATTTTTAGGAACTCTTAAAAAAAAGATCATTTTGCTGTCTTATTGAGGATTCATTTTACTATTCTTTTCATTAAAATTTCTGGGCTGGACAGAGACCTGTGTATGCACTGCAATGCTGAAATGAAAACATTACTCTAGGCTGCATAAGGGAAAAAAGAAAAAGCCAAACCACGTAAGTATGAGATTTATTCTGCTTCATAGACACCTATACAGTTTTAATTTTCATATGTCCCTAGGGGTAAAAACGTAAATTGTAGGCAGAAGCCAGTAGAATTTCAGGTGGGAGTCTCCAAAAGCTGACTTTTAAAATCTCTCAAGATGGGGATAAAATTGGGACCTTTTAAATACACCAAGTACTCAGAATAGCTTTATTACCACATCGGTACTCCACTCTGTAGATTGCATGAAGGTCTGGAGACTAATTTCAGCAACAGCCACAATTTACTAGCTATAGTAGCCCTCAGATGAATAGTTTCTTGTAAAATCAGTGGCAGCTTTATCCTACCGGAGCACAAATAAATCAGCTCTTATTATTCCACATTCATTTAATCCTGGGACATTAGTCAGCGAGACCTTTCTGCAGCCTAATAAACAGCAGCAGCAGCAGTTTTTCTTTATGAGAGTAGTTGTTCATCCAAAATTAGAGCAGGCATTAGTGGAAGGCAGAAACTTTTGCAGCATGATTTAAAGATATATAATATGAGACTATAATAGTGTATGAAAACTGCACCCCTGTGTATCAATATAGTGGGGTTATAATTTTGTTATATGTGGGCTATTTTAGAACATGTGGGTTATTTTGTCTGTATATCTTGAAAGTGTGTATTTTGTTGTTGTGAGTAATATTCATGTTATCTGGTTATTTCTCTGGATTTGGCAGTGGCTTCTAGTGTACCTTAGCTACCTTGTCCAGAGGGAACAAAAAGTGAAATGAAGATAGTGATTCAAAAATATTATTCAACTGTATGTTGCTATTTCCATTTTAAAACCTATAACCAAGAAAGTACCTCTGAGTTCATTACAATTCATTTACAAACAATACTTTGCTTTAAGATGATTGGTGGTGTTTGTGAAATAGACAGTATCTCAGCTTTTGAATGTAATCTCTCATCTTAGTTACTGCAATACATGAAGAGAAAATGGCTGTTTTTCTTTTAAAAGCTCTTATTTTGAATTATTTTGACACTTCTCCTTTTATGGATATCTGTGTAGATCTATCCTATAATTTACAATAAAGACAAAAAGTGGATTATCTTCAGAATGAAACACGAAACTTCAGAAATTAAATTTTCAAGGCAGGAGGCCATTGGCCTGAATGTTGTACAAGGGCTCCCAGCCTCTTAAAGGTTTGTGCCAGGACTTTTAGGGCTTTTCCTGGTTGAAAACTGTGTTTGCAGTTAAATATACTGAGATTCTGTATTTCCTTGAATGATAATTTCAGAGTGGAAGTCCAGAACTGTGTAAATGCAAATCTAGTGCAGTGTTCTAGGATTACATGGCTTGTGATAAATTATTTTGAATTAAGTCTTTTGAAGAGTTTTAGCAAGTAATTTCTTCTGGCAAGGGCATTGTGCTATACTGCTGCCACACTATGTAAATTACTGTTATTATTATTTATTAGATCTGACTAATAGTCCAATACTAAGAATCTTCCAGCTGAAAAAAATGTGTCTCTTGAAATATTTATTTCATGTCAGTTTGAATCCTTAAGTAGGTAAAATAGAGGATGAGTGTCCGCCTGTTTTGAAGTGATTTCTATACAATATAATTTCATTTGCTTTTGGCTGACACTTTTCAGTTCCAGTGTTGGATGAACCCATGTCTGCATAACCCTATATGCAAACCTATGCATGTTCACACAGGAAAGTGGATGTAATTATTAATTCCTATAGTTTTAACATCAGTTATTGTCAGAATTTTTACAATAATGGCAGTGATTTAACATTCCCTCATGTTCTTCATGTAATCTGGATATTTTCTGGCTTTTTTTTAAATGAATTTTGTCCCTTGCTTTTACCTTGATTTAATTTTGTTATATTATTGAAATAGAATATAGGGACTGTACTGCTAAACTGTATGGTCTGTATTACCTTGTTGCCTTCGGGTGGGTTGTTTGTTTTTTTTTATTGTAAACATCTTTGCAGCTTTTCCCTCTCTCTTTGAACCACTGACACATAATAAAAATGAAAATAAATTTAATATGTGCACTGCTTTACGAGTTGTCTGTTTGTGACTATGTGGCTCTAGGAATCATATAATCGCTGCCAAATATCTGGATGAGTCTTTTAATGAAAATTACAACTTTCATGCTTGCCAACAGTGCCAGGAAGACAGAACAATTGGAGCAAAACCATAATTTAGTGCTTTACTTCAACTCACTTCTACCAGAGAGCATATTTAATGCCTCTGTATCTATGTGGTTGACACGCAGTATGGGAAGATGCTGATGCAAAATTACTGCTGTTCAAAATGCTAACTACAGGCTACTGCTCTCACACAGTATTTTCAGTTCTTCCTTTCTTTTCATTCACATATGCTGTCAGCCTTGTAATGGTCCAGGAAAATAGATTATACTTTTCCTCATTAATATTCTTTGAATAATCTTGACTGGATCAAGAAAGAAAAATCTGAAACTCACAGATCTCTTTCTGAGGAAAAGCCCTTTTTTGGTGCTTGGATTTGAGATTCATGCTTCCTTCTTCTATAATAATTTTTGCCTCTTTTCTAAGGGATATCCCATATATGTCTTGCCTTCAGAAAAAGTTACTTACTGGAAAAACAAAAAGTATAGCAGAAAACTGATTTTTTTTTTCTCAATAGCATCACTGCCAATTTTTGCAGAGGTTCTGAGAGCAGAATTCAGAAAACTTCTCTTTCCATGGGGCTGATGTGCCTTATAGAGCAGCATGAAACTTTATGCCCTGGCCTAGCTGAAGGTTGTTCACAGTTCAACCAGGAACACAAGTATCATGGAAAGCATAGTCATCCTTTCCATATCCCATGTTGAACAGATGGATACAAATACAGGAGAATGCACTATGTTTTTTTGGAAATTGAACTACCTTTCAGTATCACTTAGACTACTGCAGTACAGTGTAAATGTTGTGTGTGGCTGCATTTGACTAATATACTCAGGCCTTGCTAGTATAAACAGTGCACTGGAATTCAAAGGATCTGGTTTGAAATTAATGTGTCTAGGCACACACACTGCCATGTTCATGCCTGCAATATCCTCCTTTAAATTGTAAGACTAAATCATTTTTAATGTGTCTCATGACTGCTTTGTGACAAGAGAACTGCTTGCATGGAGTAGCTGTTATGCTGAAGGAGAATAGCTGGACCTTTAAGTCCTTCCTGCTGCAGAAGGAAACATTAAGAAAGCAGTTAGCAACCAAATGTGGAATTCCTTAATATCTAGGATTGCATAGGGGAAAGGAGTCACGGTCTAGAAAACATCCCTAGATTCTACTGGGAGAAGGTGTTAGGGGGAACGTCTAAAAAAAAGTGGCCCTCCATTTTGTGACACCAAAGCCTTTAAAGATCTGATGCTATTCCTTTTATTGAGCTGTAATACCTAGATCAGAATATGATATGGGCAAAGATTGCCCTTGACAGGCTGTCTGCACCTTCTGAAGTGTCTGGCATTGGAGAGGGAAAACTGAGGCAGGCTGGCAGGCTGTCCACAGCCTGGGAACAGATTTCAGTCTACCAGTGCAAAAAGGGGGAATTGGAGGATGCTCTTGATTTTTGTTTTATTTTTCACTTTCTCTCCAGCTCATTTTGATGCGGTCTGTGGAGACGAACAGCCTCTTATGACATCCAGGGTTAAATTGCCAGCATGATATGAGGATTAGTCTCATTCTCCTCCACACACCAGTAATGAGTTGTTCAGCTCAATGCCTGCATACTGTGCTGAACATTTACCCCCAGGGTCTCAAGTATCAGCGAGGAGGGAGGGTAAGAGCTCGGGAGACTTCTTCAGCTTGAGAGATACCAGGACAGGAGAAAGGAAAATGGCAATTATTGCATGTAGTAGACAGAAAAGCTCAGGACTGAAATAGCAGGGGGATTGTGGTTCAGGATTAAATCACGTTGCCAGAGCACTATGAGGGAGGCACAACATAATGTTTACGCTCATTGTGCCCAGCTCTAGCTACTGTAAGTTGTGACCCTCTGGTCTTGTATGTTGGACAAGAGCTAAAACACTGGCATCATGGCAGATTAAACAAATTAGGTGAGCCCAGATCTCAATACTCATTTGCATATGCATTGCTCACCAGGGAATCCTCCATGGGCAAAGGCAAGTATCCGATTTGCACACTCAGATTTTGCCGTTCTATTCTGCACTGGCTCATCACATGCAAATGTATGCATTCAATTGCTAGCAGCCAGGTTTGGAAATCATTCCTCTGGTTTCAAGGAAGAAAAAGAATAATAATCACACCCCCTTCCCCTCCTCCCCCTTCTCCAACCTATTGTCAACAAATTTCAATTCATCACTGTTGATTTTGCTGAAACCTACTTTGGAACGTTACAGCTGGGATTGATGTTATCCAATGCCATTTTTATCAGGGTTTCACTGTGCAATACAGAGTATTGCAGAGGGAGTCACTGCAGGCTGCTGGTGCCCATGATTGCCTCTGACATGTACAGCTGAAAGGACTCTTATTCCAAGAACGATCTTCTTTTTTAGACTGTATTGAGTTGGGACTGATTTTGATATCCAGTTTCAGTCAAGAATCATAAAGTTATTGCACATTTAAGACCGTTAGTATGAGAATCATTCTCCGTCTCTCTCTAACTCCCCCTCTCACCGTTCTTTCCCCTCCTTTTCTCTCATCATTTCACAGGACTGCAAGGTTACAGAAAGGTCTAATCAATTGTCAAACTCTCCTTTATCTCTGAGAAGGTGGTAAAAAAATCTAACTGCCCTGCTGTAGGGGGTTCTTCTGACTACACAGCACCCTTTTTCACATACAATGCTACCATGATTAATGTCCTCCCACCTCAGACCTTGTTAAAACCTGTTCTTTAAAGCAGGCTGGTGCACCACAGTGAGAGCAAGAGCAAGGTTGCATAAATCAACGTGTTCTCACAGCCCCCAGGATATCCATTATAGATGCCAGCTGGATGACTGGAAGATAGAGAAAAATGAATATTGTATCCTGTGGCCTTTTGCCTCTAATGACCACTTTTCAACATTTTTGAAGGCATGATTAAATTTTGATAACTGGGGAAGTCACTCTGAGCAGGCTGAAATAGAGATAAATTGACTGAGGGTCTGACATCCCAGTGGAGAGCAGGCAACTAATTAGTGTGTGAATCGCACTCTGAAAGAGATGTAAAAGGGAGGCTGGTTTAATCAGAGGAGCTGCTGAGGTACAAGAATAGTCAGGCATAATTACGGCCTAGGTAGAAATCACAGGCTCAATGAGCAGCTTTTTCTGTCTGCTTGATTGGCAGCTGCTGACCTAGTGTCCAAAACCTTTGAACCCTTACAACAGTAACATCCTTGTCAAGGCAATTTGCTTGCAGCTTTCTGTGACCAGTTGTTTCAGCTGTGGATCTGGGATACCCAATTTGAAAGGGCACTTTGCTCCTCTGCTGCAGTGGAAGCTGGGCGGAACTGGCTCATTATTTTTGATGACTTTACTTTTGAACCCTTTATTTCCCCTCTGCCCCTCCAAGTCCTCTCTTCCCTAATGCACTCCATACACTGCATATGTACCCTCTCCCTGGGGACCTTGTTGTATGGATGAAGTGTCAGATCAATTTAGCTGTTGATTGCAGCAAGGGAAATTGGGGCACAGGGAAGGAGAAACCCCCATCACCCTGCATAAAACTGTGGTTTTACTGCAAGAACAGAGCTTCCTTGATGCCTGAACTGGTGAGGCTGTTGGACACATGAAACAAGAGGATCTAGAGTTCCTTTCCCTGGGTTTAAAGGCATTAAAGACAACGTATTTAATCCTCTTAATGAGTAGCTGGCTTAGAACCTCATTTTGTTTGAAATGGAGGACTATACACCTGTGCAAGAGAACATCTTTCCTGAAATGCTTCCATTTACCCACTGTACACATATAGTGCTCTGTTTGTAGTAGCAAGAATATTCTGACTTAAACTAGTGTTGCAGGGAATAATAATAATCCCCTGAAGCTTCTGTAGCTGTGGAGGCAGGATTTTTTTTTTCTTGCTGGGAGGGAGGTTAGTTGAGAGAAGGTAAGGTGGGAATCTTGCTGTCTTATTCCATTTGGTAGTGAGAATTGGTGTTGCTCTGAATTATCTTTTTTGCCTGGGGATGACTAGTTTCTCTTTTTAAACTAATCAGTCACCTTAGGTCTTGTATTATACCAAGGACCAGGATACCTGATGTGTCTGGGTTTTGATGTGGCAGTGTACTGTTCCTGCAAAGCCGTCAATCTGGATTTTCAAATCCATAATTTTTCACAAGAAAAATGAAGGCCACTTGTAACTTGGCCTACATAATTAGGCACCTGCTCTATATGAATACTTTATTACTAAGTGGTTTACTCTAATGGTAGCCTGGGAGATAGCTATGTGAATATTGTAAGCTCAGAAGCTGATTGACAACACGTTGACTACTCCACGGTCCTTGCCCTTATCCACTCTTTTACCTGCAATACATGACTAGAACTGGATTTGTGCTCACAGAAATCTGCAGTGAGCAGTATGCATTCTGTCAAGGCAGGATGGCTCCTGACCCTTCAGGTCTGTGATTGTCTTTCTCTTGCTGTTTCTTTCCAAACAGAGGAGAATTTCTTTATAAAACATGTAAACATTTTGGGTCCACTGATAGACCACAGGGATAGGTCCCCCAAATAGATACCTTTCAACTTTCCTGGTATGATGTCCTTGCACTATGGAATTACACACTGACAGGCCATGAATGTTCTTTCCCCAAATATTCTTATAATTTAGGGTGGCAGCTTGGAGCTCCTTATCAGAAACAAGTGATGGTAATAACTTCCCTGAGATGTCACTAATTTATTAGGGAGACTAGGATAAACTTGATCTATATTTTCTGGGAAAGCCCTACAGAAGACAAGGCACAATGGCGTTTTGCTGAATCGGAGTCAAGGTGCTCAGGGTTTTGTCTTCCTGTATCACTACTATAACTAGTGCTTTAAATAATTAAGGAAAACAAGGTACAGAAAAGTTAAGTAGTTTGTGTAAGGCCATGCAAAAGGTCTGGCAAATAGTTTTAACCTAATTGTTGGATTCCTTTCATGATAAATTTAGGAATTTTAAAAAGAAAGTAAATCCTCAGATTACTAACTCGACTGGCAGAGAAGTATTTGACTACTGTATATACCTAATATGAGACTTGGGATAAAAGTCACCTCATGACTTCTTTCTGATCTGCTGTAAAGTAGTGACAAGCACTTTACTTCATTACTAGGAGCAGCAGTCCCAGCAATAAAACTAAAGAGGAAAAAAAAGAGCTCACAAACTCATCACAACCTGAGTAACAACAGTTTGAAATGAAAGTTATTTATTCATCAAGACATTGCCTTATATGAAAAAGCAAGGCTTTTGGAAATATTATATAAATATTGCTCATAAAAAAAACAGAGATTAAAAGGTAAGTTATACAGCTGAGATGCATTAAAAATAGATGATGCTGTTGGTGACTTTGCCTCTTCCTGACAGAGGATAAGAAGTGTATGCGAACAGGCATATACCTGTAACAACGTTGATTACAGAGGGAAACTTAATGTCTGAGATGGAGGGACACTTACAGCTGTGTTAATATCAGTGCAATGTAATAAAAAATAAGGGTTTCAATTAATGAGGGTTTCTTTCCTACCAGTTTCCCCTGCATTATTTCTGACTTTGGTGTCAGATTGTGCAACAAAATAGTTCTGAAGGTATGAGCAGTAAAAACAGACATAAAAAATTTGTGTGGGCCAGACAACTGTGATGACTTAATTGCTACTCTAGTGAAAAGGCTGTAGCCATTAAGTTAAATTATTAAAAATAACACCCACAGTAATTTATCAGAATTTTAGCCATTACTGTGTTTTTTAAAAAAATGTATCAGCAATTTTAACATTACAGTGTTTGTGATAAAAGTCAGCAAGGATAGTCTGAAGTATAGTACAATGGCAATAGAGATAGGAGTAGGTATTTATGTCAGCCTTACCATTTCATACAGCTTTAGCTCTTGTGGTTGGAAGACTCAGAAGAAATAAATCCTTTGTGTCTATTTGAAACGGAAAAAGGGGTACTGTCATTTCTAGGGATGAGGCTTTCAGGCCAGGAACTGTAGTCCCTGGTCTCACACAGTGTTAGTAGTTCTGCTTTTTTGTTCTTATGAACATTTCTGTGAAGGTTAAGGCTGTGTGTTGGCAGTGCCAGTGGATTATTTGCCAAACAAGGTAACAAATTTTAAGTTTGTCAGTGTGGGGGTGATCTCTGCCTCTGTGTTTGTCTTTGAGACCTTGTCTGCCCACACTATGAAAGTAATAGTCTTTGCTAATAATGCAAAGAAAGAAATCTTATGGTAAAAGACATGTCTTGCCATTTATGGTTGTCTGGATATTTCAATAGCGCAAGGGAGTTTTCTGAAAGGTACCTTGGAGACACAAGTGAGTCCTGAGGGATGCTGTGCAGCAGAGGAGGAAGAATATATATGATCCTGATTTGCAGTTCTCTGAAACCTCTGTTTTGACTAACCAGAACGTTTCCATGGGTGAAATGAAACCCATTAGGGCTGCCACTCTCTTAGCACTCCTGTGGCCATAATAACCCAAGAAACTTAGACTTTTTGCTTTTTGGCAGAACTAGAGCTTTCCAAATTCTTTTGAGAATTCTCTCATGGCAACTTCAGGACAGCCAGGGAATCAGGCCCAGCCAGCACAAGTTCAGGAAAGGCAGGTCCTGCCTGACCAACCTGGTCTTGTTCTATGACCAAGTGACTCACCTAATAGACAAGGAGAAAGCTGTGGATGTTGTCTGCCTGGACTTCAGTAAAGACTTTGACACTGTCTCCCATAACTTTCTGCTAGAGAAGCTGGTGAGTCATGGCATAGACACTTATACTTCTTGTTGGGTTGCAAACTGGCTACATGGCAGGGCCCAGAGAGTCATAGTTGATGAAATTAAATCCAGCTGGTGACCAGTCACCAGTGGTGTTCCACAGGAACTGGTTTTGGAAACAGTCCTGTACAATATCTTCATTACTGATCTAATTGGGGGGATTGAGGACTTCCTAAGTGAGTTTGCAGATGACACCAAGTTGGGTGGGATCATTGATCTGCTGAGAAAAGCTCTGCAAAGGGACCTGGACAGGCTAGACCAGTGGGTGGGGGTCAGTAAAATGACGTTTAACAAGGTCAAGTGCTGGGTCTTGCACTTTGGTCATAACCACCCCATACAATGGTGCAGTCTTTGGGAGCAGTGGCTGGAAAGCTGCCAAGAAGAAAAAAATCTGGGGGTGTTGGTTGAAAGCTAGCTGAATGTGAGCCAACAGTGTGCCCAGGTGGTCAAGAAGGCCAACAGCATCCTGGCTTGTATCAGCAATAATGTGGCCAGCAGGAGAAGAGAAGTGATCAAGCCCCTGTACTCTACATTGATGAGACCACACATCAAGTATGGTGTTCAGTTCTGGGCCCCTTGCTAGAAGTAGAACATTTTGCTGCTGGAGCAAGCTTAGAGTAGGGCAACTAAGATGGTGAAGGGTCTGGAGAACAAGCCCTCTCAGGAGAGGCTGAGGGAATGGTAACTGTTTAGTTTGGAAAAGTGAAGGCTGAGAGGAAACCTTACTGATCTCTACAACTATCTGAAAGGGGGTTGTAGGAAGGTGGGTGCTGGCCTCTTCTCTCAAGTGAATAGTTACAGAACTAGAGGAAATGGACTGCAGTTGTACCATAGGAGGTTAAGACTAGATTTGAGGAAGAATTTATTTACTGAGAGAGTAGTTAGGCATTGGAATGGGCTGCCCAGGGAGGTGGTAGAGTCATGATCCCTGGAAGTATTTAAAAACTGTATAGATGAGGCACTTCAGGGCATGCTTTAATGGGTGATACAATATTGATATATACATTTTATTTGTGGGTGATGTTGATGGTTGGATGTGGTGTTTTTATATGTCTTTTCCAGCTGTGGAGATTCTGTGATTCTGTGAAATAACCACTCAAGTCAAAGAACTGAGGAAAAGAAAGGGTAGAGTTATTAGTTAGATGCAGCTCTACAAAAAGCTTTAAACATTGATTTCACTATGTGTGTCAGTTATGATGCAAGTATCTCACAGTCCTCTTACTCATATTTTAAGAAATTATAGGGAAGTAGAAAAAGCAGAAAAAAAGCTATTACAGAAAATGGCATTGCTGTCTGGGAGTCTGGAAACATAATAAAGCGGGATTTAAAATAAATTTTTGCTGTGGTTGTACTTCCTCGTCCAGATATGTTTTTCCAAAGTGCATATATTTACATCCTAATCTTTCCAAGATTTGCCACAGGTCCTTTCTACTCACAGTGTCATAACTTTAGTGAGGTCAATGAATGTCACATAAACACCTCTGTTCTGTTCCCTACACTTCTCTTGCAGTAGTCTGAGAACAAATACCATGTCTGTGGTACTCCTACTGGCTCTGAAACCCCATTGGCTTTCAGGTAGAATCTCCTCTGCTACAGCAGGTACTAATCTGTTCAAAAGTATTCTTGCAAGGATTTTTTCAGCAATGGAGAACAGTTATAACTCAGTAGCTGGAGCAGTTTGCCTTTTCTCCTTTCTTCTTGTACAGGGTGATGATGACTGCAGCATGGAGATCTGGTGGTAATTTGCCTCGTTCCAAAAAACACACAAGGAGCTCGTGAATTTACCATGGAGTGCTTGGCCTCCATGCTTCCATACTTCAGCTGAGATTCCATCAACCCCAGCTTCTGTATGACCTTAGGAGTCTCTCCCAAAGTAGGGGCTACATTCAATTTGGTTTGTAATGTGCTGAACTGCTGAGCCTTGGACTACAGGGCTGGCACTGAAGAGAGTCTGAAAATGTTCACACCATTGGTTCAGGGTGGAGGTTTTATCTGTGAGAAGCATTTGGCCATCTGTGTTGAGTAGGGGGCTTTGGACCTGGTGTGTGGGTCCATTCACTTCTTTCTGCACTTCACAGAGCCCTCTGTGGTCACCCATAACAGCACACAGTTCAGTCTTTCCTGCTAGGTTGATTTACCACTTGTTCTGGATGTCTCAAAGTTTCCGAGCTTACTGCATGTGAGACAAAAGGCTGCTTTTCTTACATGGTAAGATGGCTATTCTTGATGAGTGATTTTCTTCTTTGTCAACAGTTCTTGGTTGTTTTCATCAAACCAATCTTTGTTTTTCTTTGAGGACAACCCAAAGAATTCTTCAGGAGACTGCAGGATGCTATTTTTAATGTGTTGCCAAAGCACTTCAGGAGAGGGATCTATGTATGGGATGATCTAAAAGTTGAGCTTGAAGGTTTATCTAGAAGCTGTCTCTCACTGTATAGTTTTGAAGATCATTAACTTTGCACCTCCTACTTTGGATGCTACCCCTCTCAGCTTTGGGGTTAAAGTGTAGGGTAAGTTTGCATGGCACAAGGTGGTGGTCTGTATGACCTTCTGCACTGGGCATCGCTCAGGTATGATGGGCATCACCAACATTTCTCTGGTGCAGTCAGTGCACTCTCTGAATCCTTCCCAATAATCAGTTGTGTGAAACAAGGCTGCGTTCTCACACCCACTCTATTCACAATCTACTTCAGCATGATGCTCCAAAGGCCCATGGCAGACCTCAATGAAGAAAATGGCATTTACATCCGATATGATACCAATGGAAGCCCATACAACCTAAGGTGACTGAAGGCCCACACCAAGACCCTAAATCACCATGTCCCAGAGATGCTTTTTGCTGATGATGCCTCCCTCATTGCTCACACCGAAGCAGCTCTGCAGCACATAACATCCTGCTTTAGAGAGGATGCAGAACTTTTGGGGCTGGAAGTCAGCTTGAAGAAGACAGAAGTTCTCCACCAGCCTGCACCACAGGAAGACTTCCATCATCCCCACATCACCATAGGCAAATCAGAGCTTAAGTCAGTCCAGCAGTTCAGCTGGCTGGGATGCATTATTTCCTCAGATTCCATGATCAACAAAGAGACAACAGATTAGCAAAGGCATATTTAGAAGACTTCACCAAAGAGTCTGGAGCAATAAACACCTGAAGAAAAGTACAAAGATCAGTGTCTACAAAGCCATTGTACTGTCTACTCTTTTATATGGGTCTGAATCGCGGGTCAATCCACCACCACCACCTGCGACTCCTTGAACACTTCCGTCAGTGCTGCCTCCATACAATCCTAAATATCCACTGGACTGACTGCGTGACCAATGTTCCTGTCCTTGAACAGGCAAGGGTCACCAGTATGGAGGCCATGATACCGAAGATTCAACTGTGATGGGCAGGGCACATCTCCAAGATGGAGGATCATCCCCTCCCTAAGATTGTGCTCTGTGGTGAACTTGCCACCAGCTACCACAACTGAGGAGCCCCAAAGAGGAGATACAAGAAGTCCCTGAAACAGTCCCTCAGCTTTGGCCATATTGACTGCCATCAGTGTTCCACTCTGGCCTCCAGTTTGGAGACATAGAGACACCATTCATAACACTGCTGCCTCCTTTGGGAACACACACAGAATCAGTCTCAAGGAGAAAAGGCAGCGCAGAAAGAACCGTGCCTTGGTTGTCCCCTCACAGGAAACTCTGCCGTGCCTTTTGCACCCGCACTGCCTGTCCCACATTGGCCTTACCAGCCATCAGTGTGCTTGCAGCAAGCCTGGGGAAAGCCCCTCTTAAAGCTTTGTTCCTGAAGCCAAGCCATGGTATATTTACATATGTGCATGCATATATAAGCATGCTTTTCCCCACCTGTGCATCTTCATGTGGAGGTACATAACTGAAGAAACTAATTCTATTTAATAGAAGTCTGTAAAATGCTGTGCCTTAAATGACGTGCTGTAAAGGCTGTCACAATAGCAATTCAATTAAACAAAACTATTATTATTCCTCACCCTATGTGCAAAATCTAATGAAAAGGTTACTGAAATTAAGAGAAATTACTCTAAGCATGAGCAGAAAATGTTGTTTGATTAGAATCAGAACAGTGCCTTTCAAAACCTCTGACAGATAAATTATGAATATTTTCAGATAACTTTCATTGTGTAAGAAGTTCAGATAACCTGTGGGACTTTAAAAATATAATGTGCATTCAAAGGCTAAAATAATTGGGACATATATTTCTTAAAAAATAAAAAGAAGAGCTTCAACTGTTTCTTGACATGATGTTTGGAAACATCTGAAAACAACCTTGAATTGGTCTCAAATCCTCATTTCTGTATTAATACAGAGAATTATGAAAAGCATCTTTACTTCCTTCCATACTGAATCCTAAGTTAGAATTTTTTATTAAGTACATCTTGTGCCAGACTTATGGCAGTTTTTGAATCCTCTTTTCTTGGAGATTTATGGCTACCACAGTCTCCTAACTGTATTTACCAAGTTAAGTCATCTGTGTGATAGGCCAATGTATTTTTACAAATGTGATGCTCAGTCACTGGGAGAAAAATAGATTTTACTTTTTTTTTAAAGCTACAAGGATGAAGATAATTGCAGAGCAGAGCTCTTAAACATTTTTCATTGTATGAATTACATAATAATTGGAAAATACAGGACTAGAGCACAGACAAATACGTCTTTGGAAATGTTCAGAGAAAAAGATATAATAATAATAGGCACCAAAAAAGAAGATAAAACCCAAAAAGGTGATCCAATACACTTCTGTGATACCCCTAGCAGATGAGAAGTGCAAGAAGTGCACAGTTAAGTTTATGATCACTCTTGGGGTCGTATGTGGGATACATATATCCAATAAATATTCAAAAAATCACTCTATCCTTACAAACTTAAAACTTTGTATAGCTTTCAGACTAAAAATAAGTGTTTGTAACTTGTCTGCGGATCTTGATCCAGACCTAGGGAATTACATGGTCCCCTGTGCATCTTTGAAGCACAGGACTTCTGCAGTGAGATGAGATTTCAAGTTTGAAAACGCAATTGAATTGAAGTATGCTTGTTAAAGAACTGAGTGGTGATTTACCTCAGTCATCTCAAGGGCCATGTTCTGGGTTAACCCTGGCTGGATGGCACATGCCCACCAAGACTGCTCTATCACTCTTCCTGCTCAGCTGGAGAGGAGACAAAAAAACAGGACAAAAGGTACATGCGTTGAGATAAGGACAGGGAGACCACTCACTAATTACCATCACAAGCAAAACAGACTAAACCTGGGGAAACTAGTTCATCACACATTGTCTTTGCTGCTTCTCCTCACAGGGCTAGGGTTTAGGGTTAGGAGGGGAGGGACATAGGGGAGGACTCTTTACACTCTTTGTCTGCTTCATTGTGGGGTTGGTCCCAGGGAAGATAGTCCTCCATGACCTCTGCCAGTGTCAGTCCTTCTCACAAGCAGCAGTTCTTCACAAACAGCTTCAGTATTGACCCCTCCCATGGGGTGCTGTCCTTCAGAAACAGACTTCTGTTCCTGACAAACATTAAGTCCCCTACAGGGTCAAAAGTCCTGCCAGAAAGTTTGCTCCAGTGTGGGCTTCTCTCTCCATGGGGCCACAGGTCCTGCCAGAAGCCTTTTGCAGTGTGGGCTTCCCACGTGGCCACACCCTACTTGGCATCCCTTTCCTTTGGCAAGGGGTCCTGCACAGGCTGCAGGACATGTGGCCTGGACCTCCATGGGCTGCTAGGGGACAGCAAGCCTCACTGTTGTCTTTACCATGAGCTTCAGGGGAATCTCTGCTCTGCTATTTGGAGCATCTCCTTCCCTTCCATCTTCACTGGCTTTGGTGTCTGTAGTGTTGTTTCTCTCACATATTTTCACTTCTCTCTCTGGATGCAGTTGCTGTGGCACATGGTTGTTTGGTTTTTTTTTTTCAACTTTCTTAAATATCTTATCACAGAGGTGATATAGTCATTGCTTATGGGTTCTGCTTTGGCCACTGGCAGGTCTGTCTTGGAGCTGACTGGCACTAGCTCTGGAAGAGATGGAGAAACTTTCTGATATCTTCCCACAGAAGTAAACCCTGCAGCCCCATGACTACCAAGGCCTTGTCATTCAAAGCCAGTACAGGACAACTTCTGAAGATATACAACATCCACCTGTGGCCTGAGGTAACATAAACTCATATAGCTTCTGAAAAAACTGTTACATGAAGCATTGAAGTCTATCCTCAGAAGTGAAGTATGTAGGGGTCTTTGCCACATGATAATGATACAGAATAAGACATAGCTTTTAAAACCTTGAATAAAGTAATGTACTGGCTGGCTAGCCTTGAGGAAATAATTTGCAAAAATGTTGAACTGATTTTTTATTCCAGCTCATGTGATAACACTATTTCTCAGAACATTTGAGACACCCAGGTAGGGTGGTGACCTTCAAACTGATGCCTTTCAAATATAGAATAACTTCCAAGATTTCAAATCTCATCTCATGTCCTAATTTTTTCCCCACCTATCGTCTAGAAATAATGATTTACAACAACTCTGCAGTGGCATTGTGAGGACATCTTAAATTATAACTAAATTTTATCAACACATCTATTAAAGTGCAGCATAATAACTTACCTTTATTTCTTTTTCTTTTTCCTTTACAGTGTAAAGTAAATTATATCCAAGCTTCAAATACAAATTGATTGGAATATTTTTCAGGTCAATAGGTCAAGGATTAACACTTAAAACCTAAATAAAATAATTAGTGGACTTCTCTTACCCTTAGAAATGTGGCAAGGCTTGGATGGAGAGAATTAGGATGTTAAGAAAGTGACTATGAAAAGAGCTTGAATTCTTGCCGCTATCTTATATCTGTGTTGACCTGGGAGGTGGAGGGAAAGTGGGAGGAATTTGGCTATGACAAGTCCTTTTGACTCCACTTAGTGGGCTGTTACTTCTTCTCACCTTAGCTTTCATTAGAAAACAGCCAGAGTGATGGTAGTAGAATGTAAGTGTTCTTAGATCTAATAGTAGAATCAAGATAATTTTAGGCAATTGTAGTAAAATTGAGAAAGTAGATAGGAAGATCTAATAGCTATGATGCTTCCTAGGAAAAAGTGGGCTTTATGCAGAAAATATACAAGTAAAGGTTAGTAAAAGGACAGGAAACCTTTTTATTCTCAGATCTGGTTAACTGAGGACACATAATTAAACATTATGGCTGTCAACGGGGACAGAAAGCTATATTGCTTTGGCATGGGACTGCCAGTAGCTATCACTGATAGCTCTACATCTTTTTGAATTGCCAGGAAATAATTTTAATACATATGAAGTTATAAATGTAGGGGTGCAATCAGATTTTAGACATTGAAGTTTCAGTCATTTGTGTGCATGTTTCTACTAGAGAAATGCTGGGGGAGGGAAGTCCACATTACAAGACTATGAATCAGCCAGTGCTCATAAGTTCATCAAGTAGATGCAGAATTCAATCAGAGATAATGGGAGTGGTTTGCTTCTGAAGATAAAACGGGCTAATAAAAATTTTAATGACTGCAATTTAAATGTATTTTTGAATTTTTAAGGCTTATCTTGGTACTTGGGGAGGAAAAGATGATTGGACTTCTCTACCTGTGTCTGCAATGCTGTTTCAGCTGAGGATGAACAAAGGTTTAGGCAGTACCACAACTAAGCACTGTAGAGAAGAAAATAGACACTCTGCTTCCCACTGTGAGATGAGAGCTCTTCTGCAAAATAGTTTCCTTGTGGCCAGCTGTTCTAAAAGGAAGACTTTGAAGAAAGTAAAATGGTGTTCTTCCTAAAAAATCCATTTGCCTCATGTCTTCTCAGAAAAGAAGCCAAAGTATTTTTACAGGACTCATCTCTAAGTGAAGAGCCATAGAAGATAGAAATACAGCCAATATAATTGACTTCATATTTTCAAGGGTCGGGTAACTCTTGAGCTGTTTTAATGATTTCTTAATGTATTTCAGATGTGACCACTGCTAGGTAAGAAATTTATTGTGATCACCTTGTAAAATGCTCATGATTTGCTCCTAATAAAACTTCATGCTTTACACAGTTTTTCTGTATATTGCAGTTTACACAGTTTAAACAGTTTACACTGTTTTCCAGTTTATCCAGTGTTTGTCTTCCTCCTGAGCACAATACAGACAAAAGGCTATATGGGCTGAAATTTCAAGTTTAACTAAATTAACTATCCTGTGGTAAGAAATGTTTTATTGTCTCTGAGAATGAGTTTCTCATAGGTGGAGTTATTGGATTAATAAAAGTCATACTGTCATAAAGCCAAATATTGCATTTGAGTTTGCTATCTTGGAATTCTTTGCAAAGTTTTGAAGAAATTCCCCTCTTATACATGCTGTTTGTTGAGTTTAAGGCCACAAACAGAATCTAAAACAATGGGCAATTGCCACCATGTGCTGTTAAAAAATACAGAAAGACAGCAAATATTCAGGTTGATGAGGAGATTATGTTAGGAATGTAACAGCTATCAACCTGCCATCTCCTAGCAGAAACATCCAAACTGAAAATATAAATGTCAGTCCTGTATTGGCTGCTGTTGATAATAACTCCTTTTGTGTGTGTGTGTGTGTGGTCATAGTGGAATAGTAGCTGCCTTTTCCAGCACTCTGATTTTACACTCCATTATGCTTCTTTACGTTCTGCAGGATGTATAGATGGAAAAGAACTACTCGTTCATCTTGTCTTATCTTTGTTATAATCAGATTCTAAATGCTTCTGCTACAGTATTGTGCATATTGGAGTTCACAAAAAATAGGAAGGAAGTCGTAAAAAATCTATTTTCTGTTGGAGACTATTTCTTTTGCTAAAAACATCCAATATGACAACAGCTTTTTTTAATTTCTACCATCCTTTTATAATATTTTCCTTTTACTTTTGAAGAAAATCTATCTCTAACAAAAGAAGGCAGCTGGAAAAGAAGAATCAGAATTTTATCCCTTCATTGAGAAAACAAAGTCAAATAACCCTTGCTAACAGCCTTTGCTCTGACTGCCACCATCAATAAGAAGAGAATAAATAAACTCTTCCAGCAACAATTACAGCTAAGGTTGTCAAAAGGGCAGAAAGGAATTGGAGAAAGGTGCATAGCTGTGTAACAATGTCTAATTCAATACACACAATATAATTATGGGCAAAAAAATTCAGCAGTAGAATGTAAAAGATTACGTGCACTCTAAATGTTCACAAGACTGAATACAATCGGTATATGAGGACATGCTCAGCCACAGGAGTGGCATCAATGCAATATAATAAGTGGTCAGAAGTTAACTTGAAGAGCAACAAACACTCCCAGGAAGGTCAACATATATATTGCATAAACATGTAGAGAGATCACACATTTTTAACTCCATTACTAAGGGAAGTGTGAACATAAAACCTAATGGTGAGAAAAGCTAGGAAAAAAGCCCCCACTTTTGACACTTGCAGATGTCCTTTCTTACCGACTAATAAGCATCAGCTGAAGAATTCCTTGCTAGTTCCAAAATGACAACAGCAATTGGAATTAGGCTACACCCTGGAAATACCACTGCAGAATCAAGTTATCAATAGCTAAATAAGACTACTTCCTCATAGCTGCACAGAGAGGACAGGTGTGGACGGGGAGACAAATTTAAATGTCTCTTCTCTGGAGTACTGAGTAAAAGCAGCTGCTGAATCTTTCTTCTCCATATGAACATGTAACTTGTGAGCTCCAAATAGCTTGGTATAGCAACATATAACATACATGTACAATGGTATACATAAATATATACCAAGAACAATGCAAACCCTTTGGGAATAAGAGTTCTACATAAGTGATGAAATTCTATGAAGTAGATAGAAGTTTGTTTAAAATAACGACTCACTGTCAAGGTTTAATGCTGGCCCGGCAATTAAACCGAGAAACAGACGCTCTCTATTAATCTCTCTCTCCTCCCTGATAAAGAAAGGAGAGAGAATAAGGGAGAGAGATTTATGGGTTGGAAGCTAAACTACCCAACTTTAATGAAACAGTAATGATAAATAAGAAAAAATTACTAAATATGTACAAATATACAGGAAAATGGATACCACATTCCTCCTCCCTCTCCCCCCAGTAACTCTCACGTCACCACCGAGGCTGCAGGGCAGCCCTGGGAAAGTCCAGGCTGGACTCCTGGAGTCAGCAGCAGTCAGGAACTGGAAGCAGGAACACACAGGTATGGGCTGGCATGGATCAGGACCGCAGGCAGACTAATGGATGGAATCCTTCCAGGATGCTGGGTGAAGGAAGGGAAGAAGGAAAGGCAGGAAGGACAGGCAGCTGGAAGCAGGAAATCTGGCTTGGCCCTCGTGATCCCTCAAATTTATACCAAGTATGATGTATATGGGATGGAATACTCTGTTTGGTCAATTCTGGCATCTATCTTGTCTGTTCCTCCCCAAAGGAGGGCTGCAGAGGGGACCTCTTTCTTCTTTCTGGAGGGTGAAAGTTTTCATCAGAGCTGAGCAGTGTCCTTGGCTCTGCATACCAGTCTCTAGCAGTAACTATAAACATCAAGTGTTATAGTCCTAGAAGCACACAGTGTCTGAGAAACTTGCTGTTAATTTCAGCAAGTGCAACTACTTACAAGAGACTTAGCTAAAAGCAAAAGTACAAGACAGAAAATCACCTTTATCCTGGCCCAAACCAGGACAACTCACCCAATGAAAATAAATAAGTTGTTTTATTTGAATAATACTTTGAGCTCAGAGACCAAATTTGTGCTGGTTATTTATGTGGATGATTCCCAGAGTGATGAAAACCCACAAACTCTGGGTTGTACAAACTCTATTGTGGTTACCATAGCTATTAATATATTAGTTAGCAGGTGAAAGTAGAATTGTCCCCTCAAAAACCACCAGAGGCAAAGGATTGAAGAGAGAATTTTTGAGAATTCTGGTCCTCTGGGTGTCATGTATTTGCTTACATGGATGTTTGTGTTTATCCATATAGACCATCCTGTATTAACGGGTAGAACATTCTGTGGAATGAGAAATTGCCATTTCATCACTTTTGATGGACTGTGGTTCCTGTAAGGACTGCTGAATGTGAATAGGTGAATCAAGTTTCTGTCTAAAATAAAGGCCTTCTGTTCAGATTTTTGCTGATTTGAGCTACTTCCTGGTGGATCTCACCATGAAACTATTTGGGCATTAGTCCGCTGCCTCCCATGGGTGGCTGTGAAGCAGAAGCAGCACAGTGGGTCTCTTCAGTTAGTACTTCAACATCTGCTCAGCATGAATTAACCTAGTGTTGACACAAATAATTTTGTACTGAGACTTCCAATCTCATTCCTGAGTTATAGAAATGGACAGATAGTGATTGGTGAGAACACAGGCATTGCGGGAACTTGCCGCAATCGAGTTCTCTCAGACCAAGAGTATCCATCTCTATGGAGAGAGATGGCCTTTTTTGAATCCACTCAGATCTGTGTAGTTCAGTTTTCCTTATTTCCATATATTTTCATGAGTCGAGACCTTCACATTTATGCCTAAAGGAAGGGTCAGGGATGATTTGGCTTGCATATGGGTTTTTCAAGCACTGTTGTGTTAATCAGTTAGTCTATGATGATCTTCAGACTACATGCAAATTATTTTTGAGTATCTAGTCTCTTGAACTTGTTTAATAAACATCCATCCTTTTCTGAAACACTGGAAACATAAGGGTATTTTCAGTGGGACACTAATGATTTGGCTATATCAGGTGTTTCCCTGTTATCAAGATACCCAAGGCTGGATAGTTTTTCCAGTCACAAAATTAAAGAATATGTAGTGTAACATACACATATATATAGGTTGCTGCAGTTATCCAGACTATTTTGGAGTATCTCAAATAACTTCCATAGCTGCTTTGTGTAATCTGTTCTGATGCTTAACCATCTTCACTGTGACTTTTTTCCTCGTATCTAATCAGAAGTACCCTTGATGCTGCTTTTGTCCATGGCATATATTTCACTACCGAGAAGAGTCTGGCTCTGTGAAAGTAGTGGAAGTCATCAGTTAGCTCATCTCTCCCTAGCCTTCTTCGTACAGGCTGAAGAAATATAAGGGATAATTATGTTGCTTCTGGCCTTCACTAGAGTTTATAAGATATGTGAGTGCAGTCTTCACTGATTCTTCTTCTTTGCCTCATTATAACCTTGCAGTGATGATGCTGACAACTGAAACCTGTTGGATGGAGTTCTGTGTCATCGTGCTAAGAGATAGATGAAATCATGTGAGCCCTGTATCTTTAGACAAGTGTCAGCCCTTTCCAGTCTTTGCGCATGGGTGAGTGTCTTTCTCTGCAATAGTCATTCTGTCTACCGGTCTTCATTACAGAGCCATGGGAAAAGTGTGCTTATTTGTATAAATAAAACAAATAGAAGGCAAGCACTAACTATATGGAATCTGATATGGCCAAAAAATTGCTGATTATTTTTGCTTCTGAAAACTAGACAATGTCATGCTGAACTACATAGATGTCTGAGCAATTAACTTGCTTTTCATGTCTGAAAGTTATTTTATAATTCCTTTTTTCTAAGCATCCATAACAAGGTTTTATAACATACTTAGTTTCAGCTTCACATCTTCAGAATTATGATTAACTTAGTTTACGTTTTCCACCATTGTTACCATATTTGCTAAAGGAAAACTTGGTTTATTATCCTGTGCTACTTTTCACAGCTGGATTAGCTGGTTACAAAGAATACATACCAGCGTTCCTGTGCCCCCAGAATTTTGTTTTGTATTAAAAAATTTAAGGAAGAAAAAAATGATCTTTCTAACATCCCTAATCAAAAAGCAAAGCTCAGAAGTACAACCCTACTTAAGTAAGCATCTGATCCTGCATAGTCCTAGTTCACTTTCTCAAGGAAATTTATCCCACTTTCTCTTCTGAAAAAAATAGGGATATGAGAACATGTCAACTAATGTAAAAACTATTAAAAAATACCTTATGGCTCTACAGACAAGCATAATATAGAGACTTGACAGATACAATTGAGACATTCCTCACCAAGTATTCTCTACTCTCACTAGTTTTTTTTTCCCTGCATGGGAAACTAAGTAGGTATAAATAAATAGTAAAACTCAAAGAAGGTTTAGGCCCCTAGGCAAACCTCATTGGTACATATCAAGATATTTTACAGCCTGTTGAGAGATTTTTTTTTTATTATTATTTTTACTGTGGCAAATATTTTATTATTTAAATTAACTGATCGCATCTTTTTTCCTATGATTCTGGTAAAAAGTAGCTAGACTGAACAAAACACTTCTATTCACATCCATTTTGCATTTTGAAACAAAATAATAAACCATGTTGCTGATGTCCAAGGTGTTCACTGTACTTGAATGGTAGTATCACAAAATTACTAAGTTGCCAAATAAAACCTGAAAACCTGGTACTCCTTTTCGTGTGTGTGTGTGTGTGTGTGTGCGTGTGTGTGTGTATGACTTCTACAGAGAGCTCACACAGTCACTTTTTGGAAAAGCAATTGCCTTTCTTTGCGCAGGGTATGGTTTCCTTGTAGCAAGACTGAAACTTGGTAGGATGTAGGTCCCCACAAAAGCAGTATCCCTGCTTATATGCAAGGGTGGCACTGAAGCCACCCATGCCACAACATATTTTTTCTATGAACAGTTTCAAAGGCTGTCAGTCCAGCTACTTTTGTGAGCTTTAAATGAGAAAGAGAAGAGGAAAGACAGTGCTAGGGAAAAGACACAAGGCTTTATGGCATGAATGTCAAAGGACTGCCGATCTATTTATACAGCCAAGGTGTTGTTACAGTGGCGGAAAAGTTCTAATCTCTGATATATGGTGCAAATCATAGGCTCCCAGTAGCTTAAAAAATGGTAATATGAACTCTGTGCTGTCAGCTTCCCTGCTTTCCATCTCATCCAGCTCTCCATATTTATTCATGCTACAGGGGACAAGTAAATAGAACTCTTAAAAAGCCTGCTTGACAAAGAGGGAATCTTCCCTTTTTCGGGAGGGGCAACTCAGTTACCCTTAACTTGCAGAATTCCCAGCGGCTGCTAAGAGTACCCTCATATTGCTGCAACTTCTGCCACTGCAAAACACAAAATTGGCATGTTACACGGCATAGATTAAGATGCTTCAATACTTCAGCCACCCATAAGGACAAGTGAAAACCTAGGACACAAGCCTCTTGCAGAAAACACCCTTTCTTTTGATTGAATGCCTTTTGAAATTGCCCTCATTATAGTGCAAGGTAACATGCAATGGGCTTGCCTCTCAAAGTGACCCTGTAAGAGATTGCTACTTGTGAGAAAATCCATTCAAAAGTGGAGGTTGGATTAAACTGTATAGCAGGTCAAATGGCACTAGTTAGAGAAATGAAGAGAGGTGCTTCAGTCCAATGATTCTCTAGCAAGTTAAGCAACAATAATAAATTCCATGAATAGAAATGCACAAAGATCAGAGAAAAGAAGAACTGCTAGAGGCTGGTGAGAAAGATCTCTGAGGCTTCCAGGCTCCAGTAAGAAGCAGCAGCTCCTCAGACTTGGAAAGAATGATGTCTCAAGAAAGTAAACACACTGTGTGATCTGGAAACACCTACATGGACATCTTTGCAGAAGGCTGTTCTTATTCCATTGTTCTCAAGGCTGCCCTGCAGCCTAGAAGTACATTTTAAAGTTGCCTGTCAACAGTGAGATGTAACTGGTACAGCCAGGGTGTTCAGAAGAACACTCTCTCTGGTCTGTCAAAGTCCAGTGCAAAACTAAACTCATTTTATGGACAAGAGAAAGATTTATAAAGATACCACAAGGCCCTATCGTTATTGACTGTAATCACCCATGAATGGACAGTCATTTTGGTGTGCCTCCTCACTGCAGAGATCACTGTGTTCAACAATCAGCTTTCTTTTAAATACAAGGCAGTTGTCCTTGTTGACCTAAAATGAGGACAAGGCACAGTGCAAAAGCTCTTTGCAGGAGTGAGGTGAAAATGTAAGGGACACACACTGGTTTGAAATTGGTTTCTTTTATGGGATTTCCTGTGATGACTTTCTGCTCATCATTTTTCATTTCAGAGTACAAGGACCAATCAGTCAGCTGTGTGCTTTTCCTTTTTGCTGAGCAGTACTTGGAAGTCAACACTCACTGCAGGTTACAGAATGAAACAAAAAATGGAAACAGAATGCTGCAGGTTATTTACAGATTGCTGCTGTGCAAACTTAATCATTGACCTCTGTAACTCTATCATCATTTCCCTTGATGGAAACATCACAGACAAATTTTGTAAAGGAAGAGAAAAATAGACATAATCCATATATAGCAGTAACAGCCAATTCTGCTGTGATGGGAAGTGGCCATACCCTTGCATCCCATCAGAGTCCATGATGGAGAAGATATCTACCTGCAGCCCATGAAGGACCCCACACTGGAGTGGGTGGATGCACCTGAAAGAGCTGTGACCCCATGGGAAGCTCCTGCTGGAGCAAGCTCCTGGCAGGCCCTGTAGAGAGAGGTCCCCATTCTGGAGCAGGATTACTGGCAAGATTTGTGACCCCATAGGAGACCCATGATGGAGCATTCTCTTCCCGAAGGAGAGAAGCCTGTGGAAGAGATTCACACTGGAGCAGCCTGTGAAGCCTGTGGGAAGGATTCAAGTTGGAGAAGTCTGCAGGAGGACTGTCTCCCTTGGGAGGGACCCCGTTCCTGAGAAGGAAAAGACTATGAAGAGTCCTCCCCTGTGAGGAAGGTGGCAGAGATGTGTGATGAACTGATCACAGCCCCAGTTGCCTAATGCCCTGCAGCATTGGGGAGAAGGAGGAGTTAAGGGGACTGTCAGTGAAGTTGAGCTCAGGAAGAAGAGAGGGGTGGTGGCAAGATATTTTTTAAATTTTTGTTTAATTTCTCCTGGCCTTACTCTGATTTTATTATCAACAAATTAAATGAATTGCCTTTGATAATTGCTGAGTGATATCCCTGTTCAGCTGGGGTAAATACACCATGCTCTTGTTCCATGAACATGCTTTGCTTCCTTGCTATTTATAGCTAGGAAACCGATTGCATAGGTGTGGTGTGTTAATTCACAGACTCAGTCACTCTTCCAAACTGAGACAAAAGTTAATTAAACTGAGGGTACTATTTATACTCTAGCCATTCACCAGGGTCTTCCCCCTACCCCCTTTCACCCCCCCCTCCTTCCCCCACCTCTTGGTGTTTTCCTACTCTTTTTCCCCTGCGTACCAATGATTTTCCATTCTCTTCGTTAAGCAAAATGGCTTAATTTTCACATTCCTTTCTTATCACTCACATCATCTTCACTCATTCCCACACATGTCCCATTGCATTTAGGGCCATTTACAATAAATATTTTATGCTTCTGTGTTTTGTCCAGTTCTTTTCGTGCAGTCTTTCCACTAGTCTGTGCTTTCCTTGGCCTCTGTCTCCTATTGATATCTGTATTTCTTTTCTCTCCTAGTTATTTCTCTCATAATTATTTCAAAACATCTGCCCACACTTGAAACAAATTCTAACACTAAGCCAAAGAATGCTTTTTGTGAACTTTATACGTTAGGGTAGCCTGAGTATTTTCTAGTGATGCTTCATACTCTTATTCACTCAGTGTTGCCTGTTTACTCAAAGGAGAAATACCACAGTTTGAGAAAGAAAAAGGGAAGTCTTCTGTAATGTTTTAGATGGGAACCTCATCTCTCTAAGGACAGACATTTAGGTTCAGGTAACTAATCCATAATACCTGAAACACCCTCCAGGAAATCTTTTTTCTTCTACTGTTTCTGTCCCTCAGCAGTGGGACTCTGAAACATGAGGAGAAATTAGAATAATGGTTCCCTGGAATTTTGTTTTCTTCTTTCTGTTCATAAATACTGAAAATGGCCATCACAGCTCATTCCTTTTAAGACAATGGGATCATGGAGAGGGGAAGTTTTCACTGTGTTATTTTTAAGACTGGTCTATCTGCCCAAAGTATTTATTTTCCTTTTCTTTGTTGTTGAAATAAGTCCATCTATCAGGCTGTCAGCTCAAGTGAAAAGCAAAACAAAACCTAATCTGAAAAACTCCCCATATGGCCTCCTAAATGTCAGCCATGTGGGTTATTATGGCTAATTTCAAAGAAGGAGACTCTGATGTCCAATGTGACTCACTGCAGAATGACTTGAAGGTGGTAGTGAGTCTGTACCAAACGTAGGTCTGCAAGAATAATTGTTGAGTTAAAATGTTTTATTCCAGTAAAATATATTGTATTGTACAATTATATTAGCTTTGGTGTGCAGTAGACTTCCCGTTGACAGTGATTCTTATACTTTTTTGGTGTGGCAGCTCTCTTGACTCTAGATCATAAGCACTGCTACATAAGGGCACAACTCATTTCTTGAAATGATGCAACTGCTTTATTTCAGTAGAATACCTGAGCAGGATTTAAACAATGCTATCACAGCATATAAATGTAAGAAAGAAATAAAGCTATTATTTTTTTTTAAAAAAGTGTTGTATTGTTTTTGCTTTTTCCTTCATTTTCTGTTTAATTGTCTACTACAAACATTTTCATGTAGCAGTAGGAAACTGTATCAGTCAGAAAATAGATAAAGGGATGTATCTTTGAAGTGGCTTAGGGTACATCTGTGAGTAGTAACATTAACCACTTTATTGTCAGCTTCTGCACTTGGTATATTGTAGCATGATTATCCACTTGAACCAGGACAGAAAACTCAGCCTGGCAAAATCCCTTCTGGTAATGTTACCTGTATATAGCAGCAATCTGCATGAAGTGTCCCTGTAGTGGCATCTGTTTGTTCTTTTGGGGCTGTGTTATTGTAAATTTCTACCATGCATTTCTGTGAGCATGCTCCTGTCTGTATGGGACTCCCTAATGGAAGCATTGTCTGCTTGGCCTGGGATATGCTTGTACTTGTGGGAAGTTGAGAAGCCCAATCAGCAGTGGGGTATATGAATTTTTTATATCAATCCAGCCACTCTTTTGGATAGCGGAGCCTCATATGGTCATAAGATGAGCCAGAGACCTCATAAGAACAAATTTTTAGCCAGCAAAGGCATGAGAAGCCAAAGAAATAATTCGTTACACATACTTAAAAATGGAAAAATGGAGGAGGCTTAAATGAACTGCTGCATTCAGCTGGCTTTTAATAACATGATCTCCCTGCAGAAAAGCACTTTTTAACCAAAAGTATAAACACTGAGGAGTTATAGGGTGCACATGCAGTTTTAGCAAGTTCCCATTACCTGGAGTAAAAGCGGTCACCATCTCAAGCTAAGCAAGAAAGATGTCTCCCTGGTGCACACAGATGAGGTCAGCTGGGGCTTTTTAATGTTGCACTGCTCTTTTACTGCGTAACTTTGTTGCTCTGTATCAGTGCATCTGAAACTTGCATTGAGAACTGTCCTTGTTTGGGAAAAATAATCCACTGAGCATCCTTTGCAAAAATACGTTTTCCTTACTGACTCCATCAGTGGTAGATGGTGTGAGAGCCAATTGGGCTAACTGTTGACAATGCCAGTCTGTATGAGAACACTAGGTTTTTTTTTGGTGGCCTTATACAGTAGGTAATAGGACAAACTGAGAGATCATTTACATCAGAGTGGAAGGACTATACTGTGTACAGATCAGGTTACAGTAGTCAAGGTTTGATCCAGAACAGAAGTAAGAAATGAGAAATTTTTCTAAAACCCACTAGCTTTTCTACCAAGAGCTTAAAAGAAGACTGTAAAGGTGAAACAAATGCAAGGCATGTTTTCCAATTTTTAGAATTTCTGAGTTATTAAAACCAAATTATTGCAGCTTTGTTCAGGAGCACCCCTCAGAAATGATGTTTTTTGCCATGGTTTATAGATTCCACTCTGAGTATGACATGCGGTTTTTCCTTTCCCCTTCACAATGGTTTAGGGAGCTTGGACATGGAAAGAAATGATAACCTGTGACAACAGGACAGTCCCAGTGCTGCACTGAAGCATTGGCTTAGGTTGCAGAACCATTGCAGACTTGCTATAAAGGTGACATGGCTATTACTCCAGGCCTCTGCTGCTATATATTCACTTGTGTCAAGAGGTATTTTTTATGCCTCTTGAAATGTATGCAAATGAATAGAATTAATTATTCAGTGGCATTTATAAAGGAGTAATAATTAGTTACCAAGGATTGTGCTCTGCCTGGACTGTCTCGAAGCTTTCTGGGAAGGTCACAGTTGTCACTCTACCACAGAGGAGCAGAAATGAAGCAGGTGCTGAGCACTCCTCCAACAGAAACCAGCTTTCCCATCTTTCTCTTCTTTCCAAGAAAAAAACCCCCACTTTAAAATCACTTTTCAGGGACTCCTCTCACTTAAAGCAAGCAACTTATTTATTTGAAAAAAAGTAGGCTACCAGACAAATTAATCCACTACCAAAAGTCAGTGCTGGGGAAAGCAGGATGCCACATGTTTACTGCACAGCTGTTGCAGTCCCACTCTGAACCAAGGTGTGTAGGGATTTCTAGGTTTGTGTTACTCATGCCAAGTATATGACAGGATGTGCTGTTACAGATCAACGTATGCTTCATTTTCTTTCCTTCAAGTCACAACTGAAGCCCATGCAGATATTGGAGGTAGAACAGTGTTTCAGCTTTACAGTTAGCCTCAATAGAAGAAGGGCAGTTCCCTTATCTTAAAAAAAAGTCTACAGTGGGCATTATTCTACTGCACTCCTTGGCTGCTGTTTTTGTGCAGAAGAATGGAGAGGTAAAAAGATGGCAAAGAACATCCATCTGGTAAACAGAAATCTTCTTTTACTGAGCATCACTGCTTCAAGTTTCCTATGTTACAAAGGAAAACCCAAATTTAGGATTTCCTCCTATGATATCAGTCATGTCTTTCTTAACCATAGTGACAATGATTACTTCAACAAAGTATATCTTCCTTGGTCATTTTCTCTTAGAATCATAGAATCATAGAATTGGCTGGGTTGGAAGGGACCTCAGAGATCATCGAGTCCAACCCTTGAACCACCATTGCGGTTGCTAGACTATGGCACTGAGTGCCACATCCAGTCTCTTTTTAAATATCTCCAGGGACGGAGAATCCACTACTTCCCTGGGCAGCCCATTCCAATGCCAGATCACTCTCTCCGTAAAGAAATTCTTTCTAATATCTAACCTAAATTTCCCCTGGCACAACTTAAAACCATGCCCTCTTGTCTTGTTGAAAGTCATTTAGCAAAAGAGACCAACGTCCACCCGGTTACACCCTCCTTTCAGGGAGTTGTAGAGAGCGATGAGGTCTCCCCTGAGCCTCCTCTTCTCCAGAGCTGAACACCCCCAGCTCTCTCAGCCTCTCCTCATAGGATCTGTGCTCAAGTCCCTTCACCAGCCTGGTTGCCCTCCTTTGGACCTGCTCCAGGACCTCAATATCCTTCCTGAACTGGGGGGCCCAGAACTGGACACAGTACTCAAGGTGTGGCCTCACCAGGGCTGAGTACAGGGGCAGAATCACTTCCTTGGACCTGCTGGCGACGCTGTTCCGGATACAGGCCAGGATGCCATTGTCCTTCTTGGCCACCTGGGCACACTGCTGGCTCATGTTCAGCTTCCTGTCGATCCAGACTGCCAGGTCCCTTTCTGCCTGGCTGCTCTCCAGCCACTCTGTCCCCAGCCTGTAGCGCTGCATGGGGTTGTTGCGGCCAAAGTGCAGGACCCGGCCTTCTTCTACCTTGGTAATTTTCTTCAGAGATACTGAGGTATAAACAGGCCTTGCAGAAGCACTGGAAAGGGCTTGATCTATCTGTTCATATTAGAAAACATTTTAGGATTTCAATGGGCCATGAGCTGTGGCCTTTTACCATTGCTAGCAGCTTGACAGTCACAAAATCAGGAATCTTAATGGCTGTTCAACATAAATTTAATGATTTTTACGGCTAAAAATTGTTAGGCTCATTTGCATTGAAGTGCTTCTACTCAAACTTCAGGCTAAGCCTTAGGATGTGTACTACAAGGCCATTTTCTCCTGAGCTCTACTTTAGAGTAAAGGTAATGCAAACTACCTATGCACAAGGATGGGAAGCTGCATGGGGAGACAGTTCAAACATTTCCTCTGTTATGGCAGCTCTTGATAGTTTCTTTCTGTGTTACTGAATGGACTTGAGCAGCAAAATATCGGAGGACTCTGGAAGGATTCCCAAATGCTCCAAGACAGTAACTTCATCTGAAATGAGTTGAGTAATCTGTATAAATACAGACTAGATTGTTTGTAAAAACCAAAATTCTGAAATTTCAGTTCTGGAAGAGAATTAAAATGTGTAATTAGTTGTTTCTGAAAAATATGGAAATTTACTTGAAAATTTAATCAGAAATTTTAAAGTTTGAGAAACAGAAAGAATTTTTAAAGGTTCTTCACCTTGAGGTAGAGATTAATTTCTTTAATCAAGAACATTTCATAAATTCTGTAAAATTTTATCAGGAATAAAAGTTGGGAGCAACTTTTAGAGATGGAACAATTGAAATGACTATTCAGGTTCTCTTACCAGTAGCTTTTAAAACAGCATTGTTAATGAACAACACGCTATCTGTGTTATGGAAATCTTTGTTTTGTGAACGGGAGAATGTCAATGTGGTTTAAAATGGTCTTAGAGGAAGGAAGCCACAGCAGGTTGTCCCATTATTTCAAAGACATAAATAGAGGGACACTATACTTAATGTTTCTAGATTGATTTGTAATGATTTTTAGGCATATTTTTAATGTGGCGTGTATAGTGTTATTCCCCTTTCTCTCCCAAATGCTTGTATCTAGTTTGTTTGAAAAAGTTACTTAGCTAAAAAAGCCCCATTCTATTTGATTAGATTTTTTTTTTTTTGAAAGGAAGATATTACCAGCTATGTGCAATTGGGGAACTCAGTGGAAATCCTTTACATTTATGAAGAGATATACAGAGACAGAATCTGGATTCACTGGTTGAAAAAATAAAAATATTATTTATATACTAATATTGCCTTTTTTGAAGGCCTACAGAAATAAATAATATTTACTTGTAGGTGTCAAAGTCATTGCTAGAAAATAAATGGTTGAAATGCTATTTTAAAAAAGTAGTAACTTCAGACAGAGCTGTTTCAAGGGGAGAAGTTGTAGTAGTTTTGCTTCAATGTGTAACTAGCAAAGAGGAAAATCTCACTTTTTCATTCACCACCTTAATGTATGATGTAATATTGTTCAGTTTATCTCCCATTATGCACTAGATATTTTAGATGGGCCATTTCTTGATGACCTGATGATAAATGAAAGAAACATGTAGGAAAAAAGTATAGAATCATAGAATCATAGAATTGGCTGGGTTGGAAGGGACCTCAGAGATCATCGAGTCCAACCCTTGAACCACCGTTGCGGTTGCTAGACCATGGCACTGAGTGCCACATCCAGTCTCTTTTTAAATATCTCCAGGGACGGAGAATCCACTACTTCCCTGGGCAGCCCATTCCAATGCCAGATCACTCTCTCCGTAAAGAAATTCTTTCTAATATCTAACCTAAATTTCCCCTGGCACAACTTAAAACCATGCCCTCTTGTCTTGTTGAAAGTCATTTGGCAAAAGAGACCAACGTCCACCCGGTTACACCCTCCTTTCAGGGAGTTGTAGAGAGCGATGAGGTCTCCCCTGAGCCGCCTCTTCTTTAGGCTGCACAGCCCCAGCTCCCTCAGCCTCTCCTCATAGGGTCTATGCTCGAGTCCCTTCACCAGCCTGGTTGCCCTCCTTTGGACCTGCTCCAGGACCTCAATATCCTTCCTGAACTGAGCGGCCCAGAACCGGACACAGTACTCAAGGTGTGGCCTCACCAGGGCTGAGTACAGGAGCAGAATCACTTCCTTGGACCTGCTGGCGACGCTGTTCCGGATACAGGCCAGGTTGCCATTGGCTTTCTTGGCCACCTGGGCACACTGCTGGCTCATGTTCAGCTTCCTGTCGATCCAGACTCCCAGGTCCCTTTCTGCCTGGCTGCTCTCCAGCCACTCTGTCCCCAGCCTGTAGCGCTGCATGGGGCTGTTGTGGCCAAAGTGCAGGACCTGGCACTTGGCCGTGTTAAACCTCATCCCATTGGAATCAGCCCAACTCTCCAGTCTGTCCAGGTCCCGCTGCAGAGCCCTCCTGCCTTCCAGTTGATTGACGCTCCCCCCCAGCTAAGTGTCATCTGCGAATTTGCTGATGATGGACTCAATCCCCTCATCTAAATTATCAATGAAGATACTGAACAGAACTGGGCCCAACACTGATCCCTGGAGGACACCACTAGTGACATTTTTTTTCATTTCCCATACTACTTTCCCATGGTAGTTTTGCTATTTCTGTAAAAAAAAGAAAACTTGAGGAAGGATTCCATCAATGCATATAAAAACTTTTTCATCCTTACTCTTAATGAACATCAGTTAATCTCCTACAAGCCACAAGGGCAGGAGTATCTCAGCCATCACCAGATACATACGTACCAGAAAAAAACCAACAGTTAGCCATGGGAAATGGTATTTCATAAATATTTTGAAGCATATCTATACATATCTGTATTTTAATGAGATAAAATGCTGCATTTTTTTTCTTGTAGTAGTGATACCGTGTAAGACATTTGTAATTCAGTGATTTGTACACAAGAGAAGTTTGATCTAATTAAGTGAAGTGGAACAAGACTATTTTTTTTCTAGTAGGTCTAGTTTATTGTTATAGTTGCACGAAAATTTATTCACCTATCTTCTTTAAATAACCAGGGTACCTACAAAAGTCATAGTTTATCTTACCTTTCTTTTTATTAATCAGTAGCCAATTTTGCATTGACCTAAGATGAGATCCTCTCTGGAATTTTGTATTTTTGTATTTCATTATTGATTATTCTTTAACTCTTTGTGCCTGAATGCTATGCATTGAAATTTCACGCTAAGTCCCTTTGCAGTCAAATTGGTCTACTCATGTACTGCATTTAAGGTACTGCTTAGTATAGTCAGTCTCAAAACATATCTCAGTAAACAGAGAAATGACAGTTTCATAAAGGTGGTTTTGGAACATTTTCATTAATACACAGCCTAGGGGTGCCTTCACCGGTATTTTATCCTGCTGCTTTCCATCGCCTTCAAAATTAGTATGTCTATACTAATTTATTTGTCTTTCTGTCTGCCATTTTTTATTTTCCTCCTTGCTCTGTCCAACAGAAAAAGTAAACCAGGGCATAGTCTCTTTTTGGGCCCAAGAATAAGTGCATGGCAAGGCTTCCATCAGAATTAGTACATTCTCCACTTCCACTGTGGACAGGTTGGTCTTCACTGTTATTTGAAGAAATGTCTTCCATCTGTGGTTGCACAGCCACTCCTGAAAGTTTTCTGGGGAGTGAGAGTTGGTGAGGCTGAGGTTGGTGAGGGAGATGCCAGCAATTGAACAGTGTGGGTAAAGATGCTTCTGTAGAAACAGCCTAAGACTCCAGGTTGGACCACTGCCCAGTCACAGTCTTGCCCCTCCATGAGAGCACAATTCCTTTAAAAGAAAACCATGAACCTCATTTCCAAGATCACTGTACCATACATTGTGATTCACATCGGTTGTTTACACACACTTTGCAGTGTGGCACATACAAGAACTACCCAGCCTGTATTTGTATGAGATCTATTCCTCCTCTTTCAAAATAAGATTTACATTTGATTTGTATTTCTTCGATCTTTTGCTATATTTTTATGCATAATGATTAAACTATGGGGCACAAAATTGGAGGAAGCTCTGTATAATTGGTTAGACAGGAAAAAAATAAAGAAAATACTGTCAGACATGTTATAGCACTTGGAGGTGTGCATAAAGATGTTCTAATTAACTGTTAATTTCAAGGAAGAGAGGTAGGAAAAATCTGTAAATGCTGAGAACTTTCTCAGCATTTTCTATGCTATTTCTCAGCATTTCTTTCTATGAGTACATTATTCTATAATGCACGTCTTTTAATACTAGAATTTTGGATATTAATCTGTGAGCTAAAATTCAGAATTTTTAGTAGAGGCATAATAAATTGGCTATCACCAGGAAAATATGTTAAAATTAGGTTGGATGTAGCCCATACTTATTCAAGAAAAATTCTGAAATGGCTACAGAGAGTCTTGACCAAGACCTGGCATCTTTGATCCACAGACCACAATAACTTTCAGCTAATTTTTGGCTTGAAAATATGTTTGTATCTTTTTTGACTGCTTTGTGGGTATGTGTGGATGTACTGCAGAGGAGTTTGGAGCAGCAGGCAAGCAGATACAGATTAGAAGCAAGGACATTTTTTATCAAGTAGCAGGCTGTGTTCTCATTTTGTTCAGTAAAGGGTATCTTCAACTATTACTGGTATTTCATTGTCAGCAAAGTATCCTCAATTCAAAGCACACATGTTTTGCAAAGGAAATTCAAGAGAGAAGAGATATGAAAACTCATTCTTCCCCTTTCTTACTGACTGTAAGCTTGTGTCAGTACGTGGCTTGCAAGGTCAACAGTCATTCTAGCTCAGGTCATTCTTGAATTTATTTTGTTACAAATAAAGAATTAGACCTATTTCTCGAGGTAAACGTGCATACAGAAGTCTGTTGCTGACTGCCTAAGGCATCTCCACAGACAAAGAAATAAAAATGCCACAAACCTAGAGTGTGCATCAGTAATAAGCAATGTATGCTATGTATCAGGTGAAATACAGAATTGCAACTGCAGATTAGAAATTCTGTTTGAATCAGGAAGGTTTTGTATTTTTGGGGGGGCGAAGGAACAGAACACCGGATATCTGTCAGGGGGAGGAAAATGGACCAGCAAATTCCACTAATGTGAACATGGAGCTTGTGCAGAAATTTATAGGAAAATGTTATGCCAAAATTTGGTAATGCAGCTATGTCAGTTTAGGCTCAGGTGGTGACAACCAGGCCTCTGATCATTCATCCCCACCCCCTCCAGGGAGGAGAAAATCCATCCAAAGTGTCTTGTCTTGGAGACAAGAATGGGGAGGTTTTCACTCCTCAATTAAGGTAATGGGCAAAACCAGAGAGACTCGAGTTGGGGAAAAAAAACCCAACAAACCAGCAACAAACAACCTATTTGATTATATAACAGGAGTAAGAGGAAACATGACCAGATCTTAACATCTTCCCCCCACACCCCTCCCTTCTTCCTGGGCATGAATTGCTTCACTCCTGTACCCACTCAGCAGCACAGGAGAGCAGGCAGTGGGGATCACCACATTGCTGCTCCTTCCTCCTTTGAGGAAGCTTGAGAATTGAAAACTTTTCATAATGGAAACTTTATCTCTGCAACCAGACCATTCACAGGTGTACCACACCTGTCATTTGAATATTTTGGTGTTATCTTGACCTGGTGGAGCAAGTATTTTGACCCATACCTGGATTACAATGAATATTTATTTATGTTTCTGGAGTTACTGTGATCATAACCTTGATGGGTAAAATAAACCTTTGGAAAAGATCCGCAGTATTTTCAGAAGACATTTTTTTGCCACTGGAAGTTAGCTGGCCAATTTCTACACATTTTCAGTAGTCTATTTATGCTTTTTGTCTATTTTACATCTTCATAAAACCTAAAGCTAAAAATGTGATGTGAAGAATGAATATAATGTGATGAGCCAATTATCTGCAGGTTGAATATCCATGGACAACAGACTGCAGTTGATAATTTATTTAAATACTAACAGGAAAAAAATAGTCCTATCAAATAAATTAAAAAATATTCCACTAATATAGAGCCACATGTTATACCAAATACCTGATATCAGTTACTGATTTGGGACATTCATCTCTAGAAATAAATGGTTTAAGGATGAAGAACAAAGATCTATTTGATGAAAGAAATAAAATAGTTTTTATGATTAATAATAAGCATACTGACAGGAATGTAAGAGGACTAGTAACAATATTTCATTGATCTGTGGAATGAAGTATTCTGACACCACCAGTTATAGTGGTTATAGTGACTTGACAAATTGCAGTAGAATTAATATTTCTCTCCTTGCACCACCAGCTGTTTATGGGGTCAACAGTGTAAGCCATGCTTTCTGTGCTGTTATTCTTCAATGTACTGAATCTTGAATGCCATACATTTAGAAATAGAATTTCCACACAAAACCCCCTTGATTGACTAGAGCCAGAATGTCATTTTTGTAAGTACTCTACTATTGTGAATGTACAAAGAGTGCATATTTTTACTTGCAAATTGCTTCAGCAGTGTACCCAAGTTTTATATGTATGAGCATATCCTGTCATGTTTTGCTGCTCATTCTGTTGCTGTATTCTTAACAAAGAAAGAGATTGTGAATTGCAAATCTTCTAGTTGATCTAAGAGAAATCAACTCTGAATACAACTTAGAATACAAGTTGGAGGAACCACACCTAAAATTCATAATAGAAAGCTTCAAGTACACATCTGAAAAGGGTATTTTCAACAAATTTCAGAAACCAAACGAAGTATGCAGTGCACACCTGTTTCTCAGGTTTAATTCTCAGGTTACAGTGAGCTTGGAAAATTGCTATTTCTTGACCTAAGAGGAGGTTAAAACACTTTCATTCAAAAGTGATTCACTTTAAAGTATTTAGTACTGTTCATATCTTGTACAGGGATATATGACAGATGGCTTCAATTGGTACTTTATGTTGCAGTTGTGGGAAACCCATCATATACAGAAAGAAATCTGAATGAGTGTTTAACAAGATGGGCCATTTAATTGTTTTTCTTCTATGCCAGCTGAAAGAGGAGCTGAAAAATAGATGTTCTATGTGTCTTCTGTTGGTGTACATGACTGCTCCATAAGCTGAAGGAAAGTGATTGTAACAAAACCTCTTTGCTATTAACCTTACTATTTAAATAAACATGACATTCAACATCATCAAATACTATTGCGTGCTGCAAAACAGAGGATACCGCTCAGCTCTTCATGCTACAGTTCCTGTTGAAACGGGACAATTCTGAGTTGAAGTGATGTATCACAGAGTCAGAACAAAGACTGGAGAAAATCTACAGAAAATTTAGACCACTCCTTCACTTGAGGCAGGCACTACACATACAGCACTCTTGACTAATATTTGCTTAACATTAATCTCCACTAATAAAAAGGACCATTTGAGTAGTGGCATTATCAATGGATTTATTCAAAGATGTGCAGAGAAAATTAACCATCATAACTAGTAGCAAAATCAGACTATATAAATCCTCTGCAGTACTGTACCTCACCTAAAAAAAGGTCAAAGAAGGTGAAAGAAATTCCATTACACAGGCACATCCCTTTACTTGCAAAAAGCATTATTCCTTGATATTTTATAAGGAAAGTAAACATAATGGGAAAAGGGTCTTGCGATACAAAATTTGTCATATCATGGACATTTCTAATGCCTGTCTGTTCCCGTGATTGTTTACATGAAGAAGCAACTTAGTGCAATGGAAATGATTCAAAATTGGAAGAGGTTGCCCAGAGAAGCTATGAAGTCTCTGTCTTTGTAGGTTTTCAAGCCTTGACTCAGGCAGGACAAAACCCTCAAAAGACTGGTTATAACTCATTGCTGAATTTGGTCTGGACAGGAGGCTGGATTTAGAGACCTTCCTTCCTACATGAGTGATTACCTGATCAGGAGGATGGAGCAGCTTGTGCTGAGACCCTGGCACCTCTGCTGTGTGTTGGCTGGAGGTTTAACTTTCAGATCACATTTAGTTCTTTCTTCTGGACCAAACATTGCTATTAGAGATACAGTTTTAGGATGTGTAAGGGTCAATTACAGCCCTGTGGGAGGGTATGTGCATTTGATGAATGTCCAGAGCATATGTTCATTGTTAGTTTTCTTTGAAATGAAGTTTTTCATGGGTACCAAAAATAAACCAGTCACTTCCTGAATAAAATTATTCTCTTCAGAATAATGTTTTTTTTCTTCTGAAACAAAGTACTAAAGTAGATACACACTATGTGTATCAAACTATATTTGAATATTTGGCACTTAGTACCCTGGTAGGCTTGTGTTCTTTGTCTTCCTCACTCAAGTCAGGAGTGATCTCAGCTTAAGGAACACTGCTTAATCAGAGGAAGACTCTTTTGAAAGGACAAGGAGTTTACTAAACTTTGGCTCTGATATGAAAGTATGATTTGACTGAAAAATAGGCATTGGCTTTAATTCAGTCTTAGCTGTGAATTTATTGAGATGTTTTTGTTAGTGTTTGTTATCAGAAAGGGTGGGAAGAAACTTAAAATTATATCACGGAATGGTATTTTATTACAGCATTTGCCTGTTCTTCCATTTGAACCTGTAATTTTCTTGTCGTTCTTCCTCAGCCATTGAGCAAGACTGACATGGAGAGTTTTGTTACCCTACTATAGCTCAAATAATTTTCTGAACCCTTAGAAATGACATGATAATCATACATATACTCCTGAAATATCTGAGACATAATAAAAGTATAAAAGAGAAAAAGTCTTCCTCACAGTAGAGACAGATAGTCAGGAAACTCTTTCCTACAAACTTGGACTTCTTTCAAAGCAATCATGCTTGAAATGTGGAGGAAGAAAGGCAGATATAGTGATCCAAACTTCTGCTTGGCAGAAGTTATCATCCCCAGCAGCAGAAGTTTGACAGTATCTTGTAAAGAAACCTTGCAACAGCACATCCTGCATTTATACTTTAAAATTTCACCCATTTTTCTCCTTTCTCTTGTGTTCAAGTTTTTTTAATATGAGCCACAGTTTCTAACTTTGAGTGGAGACACAGCAGTCATTTAATCTGGCCTCCTGTCCTACATGAACAGACAAACCTCACATGATAAATTCTGTAGCAATCCAGAGATTCAAGCAAGCTGCATGTGAAACACAGAAAATCACATCATTACTTGGTACATGAGGCAACAGAGCTACAAGCAAGTAATGGGATGCACTTGTCCCAGAGGGGAAAAAAGGATTCTGGGGCAGGAGTTGGCAAGGCTCATTGATAGGGTTTTAAACTAGATTTGAACGGGGAAGGGGGCAATTGCAGGCCAGTCAATTATGAGTAATGGAAGTGCTTGGAATCTCCAAGTAGGGGGTAGACTCTACCTTACATGCAGAAAGGTACAGCAGCTAAAATGCATTTAAACTAATGCACATAGCATGGGCAATAAGCAGGAAGAACTTGAAAACTATTGCCCTTACAGAAACATGGTGAGAGTGCTGAGTTAAATGGCTATAAGCTGTTCAGAAGGGATAGGCATGGAAGGAGAGAAGGGGATGTGGCCTTCTATATTAGGGAAGGTCTTGACTGTCTTGAGCATTTTAATGATGGCGATGATAAGGTTGAATGCTTATGGGTATGAATCAGGGGAGATGCCAACAAGGCAGATATTGTAGTAGGGATCTGTTATAGACCATGGAACCAGGGAGAGGAGGCTGATGAGGTGTTCTATAAGCAGCTAGGTAAGGATTCGGTTTCGCTTCCTCTGGTTCTTGTGGGACACTTCAACTTATCAGATGTCTGCTGGAAATACAATACTGCAGACAGGAATCAGTCCTGGAGATTCTTGGAGTGTGTGGAAGATAACTTCCTAACACAGCTGTGACTGAGCCAACTAGGGAAAGCCTAAAGCTAGATCTACTGTTTGTAAACAGGGAAGGACTAGTGGGAGATGTAAAGGTTGGTGGTCGTCTTGGACAAAGTGACCATGAGATGGCTGAGTTTTCAATTCTTGGGGAAGTAAGAAAGGAGGTTAATAAAAGTTCCTTCCTGGACTTCCAGAGGTCAGTCTTAGAGAAGTTTAGGAGATTGCTAAGTGGTGTCCCCTGGGATAGACCTCAAGGACAAATGAGTCCAGGAAGGAAGCTGTGCAATCTTCAAGAGGGAAATCCTTGTGGCACAGAAACAAACTGTACCTGTGCATCTTAAAACGAGCCAGCACGGTATGAGACCAGCCTGTCTGAACAAGGAACTTCGGGCAAAACTGAGGAAAAAAATGAAAGTCTATCAGATACAGAAGAAAGGGCAGGCAACTTGGGAAGATTACTAAGTTACTGCAAAGATATGTAGGAAGAAAATTAGAGAGGCCAAAGTTCAGCTTGAATTAAATCTGGCTAGTGTCATTAAAGATAATAGAAAGAGTTTCTACAAATATGTACATAGCAAAAGAAGAGCTAGGGAGAATCTTCTCCCTCTACTTGACCTGGGAGGGAAGCTTGTGACTGAGGACACGGAAAATGCTGAGTTGCTGAGAGCTGATTTTGCCTCAGCCTTCATCAGTGCCAGCTTCCTTAACTGGAAGACCAAGATGGGGAACAGAATGAAGCCCCCATGGTCTGGGAGGAAATGATCAGTGCCCTGCTGTGCTGCATGGATGTGCAGAAGTCTATGGGACCAGAAGGAATCCACCAGAGGGTACTAAAGGAGCTGGCAGAAGTGCTCACCAAACCACTCTCCATTATTTATCAAGAGTCCTGGAGAATTGGGGAGGTCCTGGTTGATTGGAAACTGGCAAATGTAACACGCATCTACAAGAAGGACCGAAAGGATGATCCAGGGAATATAGACCTGTAAGTTTGACTTTGGTGCCAGAAAAAGTTATGGAGCAGGTCATCTTGAGTACCCTCACGTGGTACATACAAGATAACCAGGTCTTCAGGCCCAGTCAATATGGGTTTGCAAAAGGTAGGTCCTGTCTGACTCACCTGATCTCCTTCTACAATAAGATGACTTGCCTAGTGGATGAGGGAAGAGTTGTGAACATTGTGTATCTGGACTTTAGTAAAGCTTTTGACACTGCATCTCACTGCATTCTTCTTCAGAAACTTATGGCACCTGGCTGGGATAAATATACTCTGCATTGGATAAAAAATTGGCTGGATGGTTTGGCTGAAAGGGTGGTAGTGAATAGAACTAAATGTGGCTGGTGACTGGTCACAAGTGGTGTCCTCCAGGGTTCAGTACTGGTGCCTCTTCTCTTTAATATCTTTATTAATGGTTTTGATGAGGTGACTGGGTGTATTCTCAGTAAATTTGCAGATGGCACCAAACTAGGTGGCTGTGTTGATCTGCTGGAGGGTAGCGAAGCCTTACAGCAGGACTTAGACAGGTTGGACCAATGGGCCAAGGTTAATTGCATGAGGTTTAACAAGGTCAAATACCAGGTCTTGCACCTGGGTCATAACAACATCATGGGTTGTCAACCAATACTCATTGACAGTCAGCTTAATCTGAGTCAGCAGTGTGCTTAGATGGCCAAGAAGGGCATTGGCATCCTGGCTTGTATTGGGAACACTGTGGCCAGCAGGAATAGGGAGGTGATCATCCCTCCGTACTCAGCTCTGATGAGGCCACATCTTGAGTACTGTGTTCAGTTCTGAGCCTCTAATTACAGAAGGGACACAGAAGTGCTGGAGAGTGTCCAGAGAAGGGCAACAAAGCTCATGAAGGGCCTGGAGCACAAGTCCTGTGAGGAGCAGCTGACGAAGCTGGGGGTGTTTTCCCTGGAGAAGAGGCGGCTGAGAGAGCCGCCTTAGACCTTAGAGCTCTCTTCAACTACCTGAAGGGAGGTTGGAGCGAGGAGGGAAACAGCCTCTTCTCTTTAGAGAACTGTGATAGGACCAGAGGAAATGTATAGAAGCTGCACCATAGGAGGTTTAGACTGGATGTTAGGAAACATTTTTTCACTGAGAGGGTTGTCAGGCATTGGAATGGTCTGCCCAGGACAGTCGTGGAGTCACCATCCCTGGAGGTGTTTAAAAGGCATTTGGACCTGTTCCTCAGGGACATAGTTTAGTAGTTAGATTATGGTGCTGGAGATAAGGACAGGGAAATCACCGAGTTATCATCATGGGCAAAAAAGACTTGACTAAGTGCAATAATTTAATTAGTTGACAAAGAAGTCAGAGCAGGCCAATGAGAAGTAAAATTTTAAAAACCTCTTTCCCCACCTCTCTCTCCTTTCTGCATTCAACTTCTCTCCTAATTTCTCTGCCTCATCCACCCAGTGCTACAGGGTGATGGTAAATGAGGGTTGTGGTTAGTTCATCACATTTTGTCTCTGCCCCTCTTTCTTCCTCATGTGGAAGGACTTTCCTAATGATTCCCCTGCTGCAGTGTGCTCCCATGGGAGACAGTCCTAAATGAATATCTCATCCTTTCCACAAGCTGCAGATTTTCATTAATTGCTCCAGTGTTGGTCCCTCTAATGGGATGCAGTCCTTCAGGAACAGACTGCTCCATCATGGGTCCCCTACAAGGTAAGAAGTCCTGTCAGGAGACCTGCTCTGGTGTGGGCTTCTCCCTCCATGGGTCCCCAGTTCCTGACAGGAGCCTGTTGCAGAGTGGACTTCCCATAGGGTCACAGCGTCCTTCAGGCATCCACTTGCTCCAGCAAGGTGTTGTCTACAGGCTGTAGGTGGGGATCTGCTCCATCACAGACACCCATGGGCTGCTGGGGGACAGCCTGCCTCACCATCGTCTTCATCATGATCTTCAGGAGAATCTCTGCTCCAGCACTTGGAGCATCTCCTCCCTCTCAACCTTTACTGGTCTTGTTTCACTCACATAATCTCATTCATCTCTTCTGGCTGTTATTTCAAAGCAGTGTTTACTCTTCTCAAACACCCTGTCAGAGAGGCACTACCACCATCTCATTCTTGTCCAGTGACAGGTCTGTCTTAGAGCTCGCTGGCACTGTCTCTGTCAGACATAGAGGAAGCTTCTGGCATAGAAGGCACCCTGTAGCCAAAACACTACCAAAACCTTGCCATTCAAACAAATAAACTTATATGTAGTACATGTCCTGTGTTCCAGGACATCGGAAAACACTGTCAGAGGATGACGAGTGGCTAAAGTTCATTGTGCCCTCTGTGAAGAGGTTTCCTCAGCCAACCCATGTCAGATTTTTCCTGCACATCATTAAAAAACCCTCAAACCTTAGTCTCCCTGTTGTGATTTCTCATAAGCAGTAGTTCCTGTTGGAAAGATCTCCTTCCATCTCATGAAGGCTGGCTTTTTTTTCTTTCCTCCTTCCTTGTGTAGCAGCTTTGGAAACACTGCATTGTACTGACAGCACATTAGAGGCATCTCCATACACAAACACATCTTCCATTTTTCTAAAAAGCGGACAGTTCTTTAGTTATTTTTAAAATAATGTCAAGTTACTACTTTCCAGTAAATCAGCTTCATCAGTGTAAATAATGTGTGCCAGACAGTCACAGAACTGTCATATATAATGAAAAGTGGCAATTCTGATGGCTCACAACTAGTAGTTTCCTAAGACAAGGCTCTCTTAATGCACTTAATGGTTTTGGGTCATTACCAAGTTGTTTGGAAAGTCTACCTTGGTTTTCTCCCACACTAAAAGTCATAGTGAGATTTTTCTCCAACCTCTGTGGTGACCCTTTTAAAGTCCCTAGTTACATGATAAATTGGCCATTTTATTCTGAAATTTAGGTGTTTCAGTCACAAAAGTAGACTGTTTCCCTAAGCACTGGTAAACACAGAAACAGCAGACAAGGTTCAGCACTGGGGACTGCTTCTGAAGGGCTGGTCCATAGGCCTTTGTTCAAAAAGGAATAAAATATTCCTCTGACCTTGTGCTTTTGAATGTATCTGTTGACTTCAGTGGGATGTGTACACACTTGCAGTATGTAGATATTGATGGTCCATGACGAACTGGATTCTACCTAGATGAGGAGTCATGAATTAATGATGCTATTTTTAGTTTTCACTAACATGAAATTTCTGTGACAATGATTGCTTAAGACAGTTTATGTTATCCCATAACATTTATGACATCTGTTATATGGGCAATGAAAAATGTTCTGGGTCAGCTGCCTTACTCTGCATGATTTAGGGTGCAATCTTCTGTTTAAATGATCCAAGTAATTCTGTACCTTAACATCTGACTTTGATTTGTTCCATATCATTTGTGACTAGGAAAAAAATATGGTAAATTATCAAAACCTTTGGGTAGAATCTAATATTGTAGACATAGAACCATCTAGAGCAGTTTTGGAAGGTACTTAAAACTACAACCAAGGAAACAGAATTACCTTTAATAGTTGTTGAATTAAAATATCATTGTATTTTTAGGATATAATTTTGAATGAATTTGCTCTAGCTGTACAGTTCTTCAGCTCAGTTGATTTACTACTGAATTAGACTTGCAGAAGTGAAAAAAGAACCCAAATTCATAATGGCTCACTAAATGGTTCTGTTAGTTTCTGCAAGAAACAAAGAAATACTGCCTCTAAGGCTGATGTGTTGCTAGACTGACTTTTAATACTACTCAGATAAAGTTTTAGTCCTGGATTTAGGAACTGAAACAAGTAAAATACCAATGAATATTAATATGTCATAAAAATTAAAGCAATATATATATTCTTCCATTTAATCAGAAATGACAAAGTCAAAAGTTAGTATATAGTATCTGATAAATAATTGTCATTTTTCAAATGTTCTGATACATGCCTTTAGCCTTGTAAATAATGGCTATGTCTATTGATTTTCATCACATAAACAAGTGTCCTTAAAAAATACTCATTAAATGCTTTTCCTTCAAAAAAAAGTTTTTTTAAAATGCTCCACATAATGCCTTAGCCATGTCAAGATTTGGTTCTCTAGACAGTGCTTGAACTACTGTAGTCTTAGAACATTTTCCAGTCTTTGACAAATATTGGCTATTTAAGGACAATAACTGTATTAATATTGTAGCAAAGGTAGTAAAACATTTCAAAGATACATAAGGAATTCAGGGGCTTTCCTCCAACTTTTACAATATTAAGTACTTAAACAGCTGTTTCTCATTGACTGTTAACCATGTTAACTTCTGGGCATCTCAGACTGAACTGAAACAGAAACTTAAGTCCTGTCCATACAGCAACTTTCTCTTTAATCAAGTTAATATTCATATCTTTACAAAAATTTTAAGCTTTGTTTAGATTTAATTAAAAACCCCCAAACATTTCCAAATTGTCTGATGAGATGGAGAAAAACATTTTTCTTTTGACCTTTTTAGCTGATCTACTATTCTGTTCTTTTGGCTGGCCATACCTTTGACTAAAGCCAAAGGGTTGTCTGTACCACCTGAATACTGGGTTGAAAAAAGTAACTAGTCAAACGTTTCCTAAAGATTTTATTTTGAAAGAATAATGTCTCTTTTAAAAGGAAAAAGGATCATAAGTCAGTCAGTAACCTGAAAGGGAAGAAATGTAGAAGTCACCGCAAAACCTTACATGTTTAGATCGTATTTCACTAGTGTTATGCACTATGTAGTCCATTGACTACAATACTACAACTGTTTTATAACAATATAAATGAAGAAAAAAAATCAAGTCTAATTTTTTTCCTAATTATTAGAAAGAGGGACACAGTATCTAACCTCATGTAAACACCCAAACACAAGAGAATCACACAAAAGCACACTCACACTCACACAAAAATGTTTCCAGAAGTAATTTATAATTTCATTAATGAACATAGGACTCATCAATCAATAAACATTATTATCTAATGTGGTCGAATTTTTATTGATTGATTTTTCAACTTATAATGAGAAATTCAAGAAATGTCCAAGAAAAGGAACTCTTTGTAAAAATACTAGGCTATTTCCGCTTCCTCATTTGTGTTTTCTGCATAAAAATTAAGGAATTTAACAAGTTGCTTAATAGGTGAAGGATTCATATCCTGCTATGTTATCCAGAAAGGATTTTCTATATAAAAAGTATGAACATTCACAATTAATGGTGCTGAGAACTGAAGCTACACTATGGAAACAGAAAAATTAAAACAAGTGAAAGGATCTTGTTCCTTAGACTACCATGTGAGGAAGATCTGAGACATGAATGGCAAATTCTGATCTGAGACAAAATGGCAGAATGGTTGAGGCTGGAAAGGACCAGTGGAGGTCATCGTTAAGAGCTGGCTGCCTGGCATCATGTCCAGGTAGCTTTTGAATATGTCCAAGGGTGGAGGCTCCAAAGCTGTTCTGGGCAAACTGTGCCAGTGCCCAGTAGCCCTGGCAGTGACTTTTTTTTCAAAGGAGAGTTTATGCCCTGCTTATACATTGAGATACCAAAGCAAAAACTTTAGAATAGCTTTTGGAAAAATTCATAATTTTGTGTCTTCTAGTTGCACAAGTTGTTCTATTCCATCATACCATGAGTGTGAGAACTGAAACATTATTGTTTGAGTCATAGAATCACAGAACATTTTCAGTTTCAAGGGACCTTAAAGATTACCTAGTTCCAGTCCCTTACCATGGGCAACGACACCTCCTACTAGAACAGGTTGCTCAAAGTCCCATCAAACCTGGCCTTGAATACTTTCAGGGGGTGGAGGGGCATCCACAACTTTCCTGGGTAACCTGTTCCAAGTGTCTCACCAGCAAATCAAGACAAACACATGAAAATTAAAGGTAAAATATTGGTCCTAAGGTGAATGGGTTTGAAATTTAGTGCTCTCTGAAGGTCTCCAGAGTGAGTCTTACATTTGTGTAGCAGATCAAACACCCGTTCACTAGTGGCTTATGGAGTGATGTCAGCTAGCTTAGCTGCAGTAGCTGGGAATAAATGTCCCACAAAACTTGGCCTTTCGTTTAAAAATAGTGCTGTTTTTTAACCCATTTGCAAAATACATAAAATTACACTACTGATTTTTAAAAATACATATTACTTTTGATGCTAGACAGCATTTCTGGAGGCCAACAAATAAAAAAGATCCCCTTTTTAATTTTTTGAGGTTCACTGCAAGCATACAAAGACATGAAAATGCAGAAAGAGCTGTTTCTTTGAAATCTTAGCTTAAAAATGCAGAACAAAACATCTCAGTGACCTAAAAAACTGAATTATGGGCCTATAAAATATTTCTCAAAATATCACCTAAGATCCAGTGCAAATTTAACAGAGGAGTGTTCCAAAATAGACAGAAAAGGGATACACAGATGATTTTTAATTAAACACATCTATTTTCAGATTTATTTATCTAACTTTCTGTAGACCATGACAAGAGACAGTGTTCAGGCAGCCAGGCACTATTTTCTACATTTTTGTGTCTGCCCAAAGACTCGTCGTTTCATTCTACTTTGCAATTTTATGATCCTGCTCTATGTTAAGACAGTCTGGGGGTTTAGATTTTAGACAAAACCTTTCATTTTTTCCTGTGCAAATGGTTCATAGGAGACATTGTAAAACTGATGTTTATGCTCTGTTAGAAGGCAACATGCTTTGAAATAAGTATTTTAAGTAAAACATCAACTACAGGATGTTGTTCAAACTACTTACATTATTATTGTCTGAAAGTGGCAGTAAGGTTCTTATTAATATGACTGATTTATAGTTACATTGTTGTGCAAATGCTCCTGGTGATTTGTCAATCCTTAAGTGGATTTTTCAATTAGAAATGCATCAAATTTTCTTGTAACTCACATATATCTGGACATGAGGTTACTGCGAGTAATGATGTCTTAATGGTATGTATTTAAGATCCTCCAGTGGCACAACTCTGTGCACATTTAAACGTAGATAGAAATAATTCTGGCAAAGTCTCACTTCAGCTATACATTGTCTATGTCCTGAAAATATCCTAACTTATAGTAGTTTCTGATTCTGAACCATGTGAATGGTGTTTTCCATTGTACTAGTGTTCAATTATTATTTTTCATTAGGTGACAAACAAAATTGGTTCAAATGAGTTTTTAAAGAAAGGTCAACTCAGCTGTAAGCAGAAATAACTTTCTAAAGATCTCTCACTGAGGGTCTGCTTTTGTATTTTTGTCCAACTTTGGGAAATTTACATTTTAGAGTCTACTTATTAAGAGTATCTCAAAGCCAAACTGTCAGAAATTTTTATATTTGGTTTTGGGTTCTTTTTGTCCAAAACTGGGAAAACATTACTGCATTTTAAAAATGCAGAACACCTGCAACATAAACTCAGCAATAAATAGAGTCAGTTTAGGAAACTGACACCTAGGGGAGTCCATGTCGAAACAGGAGGTAGCATTGTATGACATATCTTTTTCAAGCATCTGTTAAGGTTCCAGAAATCAGTGGTGATTATAGGACAGCTGAGATGGTTATCTGACTGTAAGTCTGAAGGGTCACTGCTTATCTTATATGGCCTGCGGAATATAAATGATGAGGAAGAAGGATGCATCAGCAGAAGTACAGCACTGTTTGCAGTATTACAGGTCTGATCCCAATCATTAGGCCTTCAATATTTAGAATAAGGAAGGATGCTGATATCAGAGAGGTGTTTTGGAGCATGGGCCATATTCTGAGATGCTGAGATATGGAAGTATCCTCCCTAGCTTACTTTTGCTTGGTCTGGTTGCCATGAATTAGAGCACATTGTGGCAATGCAGTAATGTAACATGCAGAGAAATCTGAAGACATAATTTTACCTTTGTGTTGAGCAACAGAAAGGAACAATCTCTACCAGCCACAGGTAGAATGACTGACCTTCAGAAGCAGCAGAACCAAAGGAGTCTCCCACTGCAAATATCAGACTTTAGTTTTGAAAAACATTGAGCATTTTTGAGTTTTCTAAATCATAACAGCTCCTCTGACTGAAAAAGCAGCACAGAAAGGTGCAGCATGTCCCAGTCCCCAAATGCAGCTCTTGTCTGCCTGCCATTCTATCATGAATCAGCTTACACAAGCTGCCAATCTGATCCAGAGCAGCTGTCTAATTACAATTTTGTTATTATTAATTACCAAGTAGAAAATAATTTGTAATTAGCTCAGACTAAATCATAGTTTAAACAGCCAAAAATTACATTACAAACTAAAGTGTAATCAAAGCACTACACTAAAGTGTTTATTTAAACCCAGTTTAGTTACTGGATATTTTTCAGTCAGGTTCTCTGACATACATAGATGTAATTAGTCTTCAGTACTGACAGCATTCTGCATTGATTCACTAAGCATCAATATTGCTGAACAAATATAAATAAAATTTAGACAGGGATTCTTTAAAGGGACAGTCATAGTAACATCTGGGTGAGATAATGAGGCTGGGAATTATGTGAATCTTATTGAGCTTTCCATGCTTCTCTGGTACCCATAGAATTTTTGAAGCCATACACTTTGAACTCCCACTATTTACTTGTGACTTTGCAAGCACTAGTGATACTGATTTTACTGGAGTGTAGTCATTTAGTTAGACTGGTTCAGTGAATCTATGCACTCAGCATCCAGGCAGATTCCCACCAAGCACAAAGGATAGCTTTTCAAGTGCTTCACACTGGAAAGAAAAGCAGCACAGAGTGCCACAACTGACTTTTCTTGGTGTAATTGACTTAATATAATCATAGAATCATAGAATCGGCTGGGTTGAAAGGGACCTCAGAGATCATCAAGTCCAACCCTTGAACCACTACTGCTGCAGTTACTAGATCATGGCACTGAGTGCCACATCCAATCTCTTTTTAAATATCTCCAGGGATGGAGAATCCACTAATTCCTGGGGCAACCCATTCCAATGCTTGATCACCCTCTTGGTAAAGAAATTCTTTCTAATGTCCAACCTAAACCTCCTCTGGCACAACTTAAGTCCATGCCCTCTTGTCTTGCTGAGAGTTGCCTGGGAAAAGAGACCAACCCCCACCTGGCTACACCCTCCTTTCAGGGAGTTGTAGAGAGTGATGAGGTCTCCTCTGAGCCTCCTCTTCTCCAGAGCTGAACACCCCCAGCTCCCTCAGCCTCTCCTCACAGGATCTGTGCTCAAATCCTTTCACCAGCTCAGTTGCCCTCCTTTGGACCTGCTCCAGCACCTCAGTCTCCTTCCTGAACTGAGCGGCCCAGAACTGGACACAGGACTCGAAGTGTGGCCTCACCAGGGCTGAGTACAGGGGCAGAATCACTTCCTTGGACCTGCTGGCCACGCTGTTCCTGATACAGGCCAGGATGCCATTGGCCTTCTTGGCCACCTGGGCACACTGCTGGCCCATGTTCAGCTTCCTGTCAATCCAGACTCCCAGCTCTCCTTCTGCCTGGCTGCTCTCCAACCACTCTGTGCCCAGCCTGTAGCGCTGCATGGGGCTGTTGTGGCCAAAGTGCAGGACCCGGCAGTTGGCCTTGTTGAACCTCATCCCATTGGAATCAGCCCAACTCTCTCCAGGTCCCTCTCTCTGTCCAGGTTCCTCTGCAGAGCCCTCCTGCCTTCCAGCTGATCCACACTTCCCCACAGCTTGGTGTCATCCGCAAATTTGCTGATGATGGACTCAATCCTCTCATCTAAATCATCAATAAAGATACTGAACAGAACTGGGAGATATTGAACAGAACTGGAACCAAACGTGAATGTGAACCAAAGGATCTTAAAATATACAAAAAGACTCTTATAGGGAAAATTTCATTTCATCCAGTTATTACATGGAATGAAACAAATGTATCTCTTATGGAATATATAAGATTAATTTCAGAGATTTGATATCACCTATATGGTGAAGGGAACAGCTTCTTTTTAGGCTCATGGCTGAGAAAACAACTTTTACCCTTGAAACACTGGCAAGAAAAGTAACCTTTCTTGATAGAGCATACTAACTGATCAGGATTTTGCTTCTGAACATCTTCAGATTCCAGGCAGCTCATGGATAGGGCCTGGTGGTGAGTAATGGCAGGTAGTGAGGGGTAGCACATTCACTATGGACAGAATGAATCTGATTTCCTGCATATTGATATAGAGCATTCTCTTGAACAAGCACCAATTTTTGATGCAAAAAGACTCTACTAGACTGGAAAGCTGTCTGTTCCCATGATGACAGTGTGATTATGGAGTTCTCCATGCTGCTTCAGCTGTACTATTGACACCACAGTACAAACCTCAGAACAGTCCAGAATTTTGTTATAGAGCAAGAGTGCCAACAGTGATACTACAGAATATTGGAAGCTGCTGCAATCACACTATTATCTTCAGGAGTCTAAATAGCACGTTTTTTTTCCAGTGGTGTTAAACATCTGTACACTAGCATGAAGAGACTTTTCAGGGGTCATATACTCGGGTGGATAGCAGCTGCAAGAACTTTAACATAGATGCCCATCCCATCAAGTAGGATCTCAGATTAATTCATTGCTTCTGGCAGTAAAACCTTCTTTCCCTGTTTATTGAAATTGGCTCTGTGACAACCTTGGGTTCCACACTAATTAATTCAGTGACTATCCACTAATAAGGCTTAATGGAAAGTGTTTTTTACCTATGTCACTGTGTCTACTGCAGAAGCTGTCTCCCTTGATGAAACTTCGAATACCACAAGCAGAAGGTCAGCTAGGAAAGCTTTGCATCTGGAGGTGTTAAAATTTTCCTGGACATAAGAAAGGCTTAATGAAAATTCTGCCAGTGTTTCTCCAAGAGGTAGTTACCAAGAATGTCAGAGGAAAAAAATTAGGTGTTGAAATCCAAGATACTGAAAGTAAGTGAACTGTTTGGCTCTGCAAATCAGCCATTTGAGATGTTTTGGATGAAATATTAACCTTGCGGGACCAAGACATCACAAAGTTGTATCTGTCTTCTTTTCCCACAGTATGTGGAGAAAAATGAGCTCTTGCTAGGAAGTTTAGGAAACAAGCCTAAGAAAAATTTGAAGATATCCTAGTAGGAGAATTTATTTTAAATGCAAATCTGTCTCTTTATCATTTAAGTTCCAGTAACCTCTATTTTGTGTACACTTTTGTTTTCTCATAATTTTTATCTTCCTACCCAAAGCAGGTAATAAACATTGTCTTGGATGACTGCAATAAGTAAAATTAGGGTCTTGGACATCAGATTGAGCAACTATAATAAACATTTTTTTATGAAAGCTGGTATTGCAATATGCAACTGACAACTCAACTCTGAGCAAATGCAGACCAGTGGTGAACCCTATGTGAAGAAATTGGTCTTAGTGTTGGGAAACTGATTTGAAACCGTAGTACCTGTCCTTTAAAGTGAAATCAACTTTTTGCTTCAAGATTCTGTTGTAAAAAAAGTACTTAGAATGGCTGCTAAATTCCTTCTCTGTTCAATGTTATGTGGATGTTTAACGTTAAGCACATCTTGAATATACCTTTTTAAGAGGAATTTTTATTTTCCTTTAGGAAACCAGCAACCATGTATGACTGCTACAAAGGAGGGCATTCTAAAACCTATAATCAATACACAGAGGAATGAATTAAGGAAAGAAAGCATCGTGTCTAAAATTTTTCTGGACTTCTGCATGATTAAAATGGGAAAAAGTATACTTGGTCCAGGAGCAGTTTAAGGGTTATATAAAGCCCTTTTTATTGAATTATAAAGACTTAGTTGATTATAAAAATCTATACAACTTTAGGCTTTTAAATGCAAACAGTATAAATAGTGCTTCTCTCAATATTAATCTTACAGTGTGTCTGTTTGGTGATGCTAAATTGAATTTGACATAATGGTAAGTAGTTCAAACAATCTATATTGTTGGAAGCCTTTCCTCACAAACTATTGATTTCCTACCCCATCTGCAGCATGCTCAGAAACACATCTTGTTCTGTTTACCATTCTGTACAGCTAGACTGCATCGTTTCACACTGTCTAATGGAATTAAGCAAAACTTGGAAGACATTTTGCTGGAAAACTTGATATATTTGTTCAGCAAAATCAGTAGCAAAATCTCACTAATGTAACACCAAACCACAGGAATTTTTATCTTGGTAACCAGCCATTTTATTTGGGGAGAGGCAATGGTGTTACCAAGAAAGGACTAAATCCTGATTGAAGCTCAAAGTGCCTTCATTGTAGATTAAAATTGACTGAGATAATTTTCTTCATGTCATGAGCAGTCAGGGTGATTGGTGCATCTCAATGGGTCAGAGTGAGTGTCATGGCCCAGCAGTTTGGGCAGACCACAAGCCTAAGGACAGAATTACTCTGTATTCCCGCCTCTGTATCATCCCCTCTGTAACCCTCCCCCCCTCAAAGGGAAGATAAAAGGGGAATGAAGTTCGGAGACTTTAATTTGGAAACTGTAAAAAGTTGGATACAGATTTAATAACATTGGGGGAAGGTAATAACATAAGGGGTAAAGTAACAGAGAATACAAATATATACAAGTATATATATATATATGTATATATGCACACACACAGAACCTGATAGATATGGGCTCTGATGAGCACATGGTGAGCTGGCGGTAAAGCTCAGGGGAACAGCAGCGCAGCCAGGAGTGAGTGGAAAGAAAGAGGAGGAGCTGCTGGCCTTCCCAACCTTTATAGAGTATGCAAAGGAAATGGGAGGGAATAGATCCCTCCCTTTGTGTTTTGTCCGTCTCAGAATCTGAGAGCCCTCCTTCTTTAGTTCCTCCTGTTCAAACGGTAGCAGTGAGTGACAGTGAGAGCTCTGCACAAAGGATTGTGCAACATGGGTGTCCTGTCTGTCATGTGAAATTCCTATAGGGTAGAGAAGGGGTTATCCTGGGAATCCTAAGAAATTCCACCAAGAATATCAGTTCTGCTGTGGGAGAGGAAAACCTCTCAAATCACTTGAGGAGCATGATTGGCACCATCCACTCTGCAGAGGGCATGGATTTATGCAGAGAGGCCACAGTGACTTCTGGTGGCATGGATGTTACCATGAAATACTGGAATGATAAATATTTTAGAATTCTGAAGTGGAAGAGAATCTAAAGAAGAAATTTAATTTTCAATACAGTTGTGTTGTGGCTGAGATACAAGTGGTTTTTGGTTGGAAGGGCTATTATCTCTGCTACTTTGATGAACCTTTTAGAGCCTCTTTTAGAGAGTTTTGGAGGCCTAATTTCTTCCACATCTTCTTGGGCAGTTTGGCTGTTCATAAAGTGCTCTAATTATCATTTCACATTACCTTGCTTTTTGGTTATGAACAGATCATCATCTCAGATGAAGCATTACCTGTTGTGGATTTACTTTAGTTTTTTTCTTCATCTCTCCTTGATACATCAAGATTATATGCACAAACTCATATGAATCTCACTTTCCCTGAGCACCCCTCCCAACCCTGAACATGGATGTGTGATTTACCCTGTTGAGAGATTTCTAAGAAATGAAAAAATAAGACTTTCTTGATTCTACCACTGAGATGTGTTAAAACTCCTCGGAACCTGCAGCAGAGAGAAGCTTTGACCCTGGTAAGAAAAACAGACCAGTGGACTGGGCTATTAGACCTAGATGCCCCAGACATATCTGAAATGGAACCCGTATGATCAGTACTGCTTTGTTCAGTAAATGAAAAAACAAGCTGATGATAGGGAATGTGAGTGCTGCAAAATAAAGATGAAGAAGACAGCTGCTAAAGCACTTTAAAACATTAAAGAAGACTTTCAAAAAGATCACCTGTCAATTTTTCCAGATGCTTCTGTATGACAAAATAATTATATAATGCTGTAAGTATACCACAATTTTTTTACAAGGACAAGGGAAGGGTATCTGGACAGACAACTGAAGTGCTTTTTCTCCTTTATTTGTGTGTTTTGAACATGAAGAAAAGAGCATGTTATAGTTTGATTTTCTTCTTTCAGAAAAGACATCAGTGACAATATTGGATATCTGTGTTATTTATATTAATTCTTTTATATCTGAATTTTTGATAGCTGTATGCTTTGTTGTACTATAGCAAATTAATTCTGATCTATGAATAAGAATAGATATTCTCATATTATTCTTGCTGAGTTTTACTGTGAGAAAGAAGTAATTGCCTTCTTGGTTGAGAAAAAGACCATTAAGTCTCATGATATCACAGAAAAGTTTGGGTTGGAAGGACCTCTAAAGGTCATCTAGTCCAACCCCCATGCAATAAGCTGGGACATCCTCAACTAGATCAGGTTGCTTAAAACCTCATCAAGCCTCAACTGAAATATCTGCAGGTATCAAGCCTCAACTACCTCCCTGGGCAAGCTGTTCCATTTTTCCACTACCCGCATGGTAAAGAACTTTTTCCCTACATCCAACCTAAATCTACTTTTCTCTAATTTAAAACCATTGCCCCTTGTCCTATCACTACAGGCCCTTGCAAACAGCCCATCTGCAGCCGTCCTGTAAGCCCCCTTCAGGTACTGGAATGTTGCTATTAGGTGTCCCCAGAAAGGAGGCTTCTAAAATCTCATCCCCAAATGTGTACTGATAGTGTGCCTTGTTCCAACCCAGGTGCAGGACCCTGCACTTGGTCTTGTGGAACTTCATGAGGTTCACCTTGACACATCTCTCCAGTTTGCCCAAGTCCTTCAGGGTAATATCCAGTCCCTCTGACTTAGCAACAGCACCACTTGATTTGGTGTCATCTGCAAACTTACTCATGGTGGACTTGATTCCACTGTCTATATCATTGATAAAGGTATTAAACAATACAGATATCAGTACAGAATGTTGAGGGTCACCCCTTGACACTGGTCTCCATCTGGAATTCTAGCCATTGACCACTACCCACTGGTTGCCACCATTCAGACAATTCCTTATCCACTGAACAGTTTTCACTGTTAAATGCTGGGCCAGCAATTAAACTGAAAGAGATGCTCTCTATTAATCCCCCTCCCTGATAAAGAAAGGAGAGAGAATAAGGGAGAGAGACTTATGGGCTGGAAAATAAACTACACAGCTTTAATGAAACAGTAATGATAAAAAGGAAAAAAGTTACAAAATATATCAAAGATACAGCAAAATTGGTACCATGTTCCTCACCCCTTTCCCCCAGTAAATCTCACGTCACCACTGAGGCTGCAGGGCATGCCTGGGAAAGTCCAGGCTGGACTCCTGGAGTCAGCAGCAGTCGGGAGCTGGAGGCAGGAATACACAGACTCAGGCCTAATGTCTAACCTAAATCTCTCCTCTTCAAGTTTTAAACCATTTGCCCTTGTTTTCTCACCACACACCCATGTAAAAAGCCCTATAACATCTTTCTTGTAGGCCTCTTCAGATACTGGAAGGTTGATATAAGGCCACCTTGGAGACTTCTCTTGTCCAGACTGAAAAACCCAAACCCCAACTTCCTCAATCTGTTTTCACAGGGGAGGTGCTCCAGCCCTCCGATCATTTTAGTGGCTCTCCTGTGGACACATTCAAGGAGCTCTATGTCCTTCTTATGCTGAGGACTCCAGAACTGGACACAGTACTCCAGGTAGGGTGTCACAAGGGAAGAGTAGAGAGGGAGAATCACCTCCCTCAGCCGGTTCTTTATACTGCTTTTGATGCAGACCAGGACCCAGTTGGCTTTCTGAGTTGCAAACATATACTGACATCTCACTTTGAGCTTCACCACCCCCCCCCATGTCTTTCTCAGGGTTGTCTGCAATCATTTCTCCTCCCAATATGTATCTGTGCATACGATTGCCTTGAACCTTGCACTTAGCCTTGTTGAACTTCATACAGTTTGCATGAGTCCACTTCTCAAGCCTGTCAAGGTCCATCTGGATGGTATCTCTTCCCTCCAGTGTCTTGACTTCACCACAAGATTTGGTGTTGTCTGCAAACTCACTGAGGGTGTGTTCAATTCCAATATCCATATCATTGACAAAGATGTTAAATAGCACTGGTCCAAGTACCAACCTAGAGGAACTTGTCACACATCTCCATTTGGACACTGAGCCACTAATCACAACTCTTTGGGTGCAACCAGCCAGCCAGTTCCTAATCAAACAAGTGGTCCATCCATTGCATCCATATCAGAATGTTGTGTGGAACAGTATAGAATGCTTTGCACAGGTCCAGGTAGATGATATTTGTTGCTCTGCCTTTGTCCACTGAGGCTGTGACCCCATCATAAAAGTCAGGCAGAACTTGCCTTATGGAAGCTGTGTTGGCTGTCACCAGTCACCCCTTTTTTATCTGCTTGTCTTAGCAGAGACTTCTGGAGGATCTGCTCCATGATCTTGCTAGGCACAGAGGTGAGACTGACTAAGGCTGTAGTTCCCTGAGTCTTATTTTTCCATTTTTGAAAATGGAGGTTATTTTCCCCCTTTTCCAGTCAGTGGGAACTTTGCCAGACTACCATGACTTTTCAAATAGGTGACTTTGCAACTTCATCCACTAATTCTTTCAGAAGCTATGGGTGAATCCCATTAGATCCCATGGACTTGTTCACCTTCAAGTCCTTTAGGTGGTCTCAGACCTGCTCTTCATCTACAGTGGGGGGATGTTCCTTTTCCAAGTCTCTGCCTCAGCCTTCTGTAATATAGAGGGTGTGACCAGAGTCCTTGCAGGTAAGACAATGACAAAGTAGTCACTGAGTATCTTGTCCTTCTCTCCATCTTGAGTGACTAGTTGTCCCATTTCCTTCTGGAGTGGGCCCACATTTTCCCTAGTCTTTCTCTTATCATTGACATGCTTATAGAAATTTATTCTGTTGTCCTTAACCCCCACTTACCAGATCCAGTTCTCTCTATGCTTTTGCTTTCCTAACCTGTGCTCTTGCTTCTCTGACTACTTCTCTGTACTTCTCCCAGGGTATCTCTCCTTGCTTCCATCCTCTAAAAACTTTGTTTTTATCTGTAAGTGTGTCCAGAAGTTCCTTGATCATCCACATTGGCCTCCTGGCACTCCTGCCTGCCTTCCTCATCTCTGTGACACATTGGTCCTGGGCGTGCAGGAGGTGATCCTTGAATATGGACCAGCTTTCCTGGGCTCCTTTCCCATCCAGGTCATTATCCCATTCAACCTTATTGAGCAGATTGTTGAAGAGACTAAAATCTGCCCTTTTAAAAACAAGTACCATTAGTTTACTTTGCACTTTCTTCGCTGCCCTAAGGATCTTGAATTGTCATGGTCACTGCAGCTTAGTCGGCCATGAATTTTTACATCGCTCACCAACTCCTCTCTGTTGGTGAGAACAAGGTCCATCAAAGCCTGCTTTTCTGGTTGGTTCTTCTACCATTTGGAGGAGGAAGTTTTCATCAGTGCACTTAAGGAACTTTCTAGAGTGCTGGTGCTTTGCTGTGTTGTCCTTCCAGCAGATGCTGGGGTAATTAAAGCCCTCCATGAAGATCATAGCTTGCGAGTGTGAAGCAGCTCCTATATGTCTAAAGAGAGCCTTATCCACTTGGTCTTCCTTGGAGGTATGTAGCAGACCCCCATTATGATATCACTTGCCCCTGGCTTCCCTTTAATCCTGTCTCTGTCATCTCCTCATCCAGCCCCAGGTGGAACTCCAGGAAGTCCATCTGGTCAGTGATTTAGAGAGCGACACCCCCTTCTCTTCTGCCTTTCCTGTCCTTTACAAACAGTTCCATCATCCAAGATTGTTCCTGGAATGCACAGATGATAACCTCCTTCTCCAAATGTAAGAGGAATAAAAAAGAACATGCTGGACCTTGTTCTCACCAACAGGGAAGGTCTGGTGACCAACATAATGCTTGGGGACATCCTTGGCTGCAGCACTTGAATTCAAGATCCTCAAGGCATCCTGAGGAAGATGTATTCCAAGCCTACAACCCTGGATGTGAGCTGTGTAGGCTTTCATTGCTTTAGGGATCTGCTTGCCAAAGCACTGTGGAATAAAGCCCTGGAGGGACAGCTGGTTAGTATTCAAGGATCACCTTCTCTTTGTCCAGGAGCAAAGTATACCAACAAAGAGGAAGGCAGGAAAGAATGCTAGGAGACCTGTCTGGATGAACAAGGAGCTCCTGGACACACTATCACACAAAAAGAAACTAGACAAGGGAAGAGCAACCAAAGCCACATACCTGGACCTGAGTAAAACCTTCGACACACACAACATCCTGGTCTCCAAGCTGGTAAAATATGGGTTTGATAGATGGACCACTTTGTGGATAAAGAACTGGCTTGATGGCTGCACCCAAAGAGTGGCTGTCAATGGGTCCATGTCCAAGTGGAGGCCAGTGACAAGTGGAATCCCTCAAGGATCAGTATTGGCATCAGTCCTGTTTAACATCTTTGTTGGCGACAAGGGCAGTGGCACTGAGTGCACCCTCAGCAAGTTTGCTGATGATCCCAAGCTGTGTGGTTTGGCTGACACATTAGAGGGAAGGGATGCCACCCAGAGGGATCTTATCTGGATGGAGAGGCGGGCACAAGTTCAACAAGACAAAATGCAAAATTAGTAATGCAAATTTCACTTTATTTATCAATAAAGTGTATTGATAAAATGATTGTGGATTTTCCTCGTGGTATGATTTTCCCAGAATCATAGAAATTCTGGTTGGAAAAGACCTATAGAGTTTTCAGCCCAAACCCCTGAAAGATTTTCACCAACACTAAAACAGAACATGATTTTTCCTTTTTTTCTCAGCTATTTGATGTGTGCTCACAAATAATGTTTCTGAAAATTCAAATGATCCTACCCCTTCAGTGTCATGCATCACTGGTAAACTTAAAAATGTGAATACTTTCTACTACCGCCTTGAATGCAGTAAGGAGTGCAGTAGGTCACTAACATTACCAGTAGGAAGATTAGAGGTGTATTTAGTGGGCATTTACTGGGCATTTGAGATAGTAACTCTGATTAAAAAAACCTTTATGAATATAAATAAGAGCACTAGGTCTTGGGAAAGGTGGGTATATTTTTGGTCAGAAGACTGGACAATATGCATGATAAACTTTCATCTGAGAGTCTTGGAGTTACACTCCTTATAATGACATCAGTGATTTTGATTAACATATTTAGACTGTGTATCACTTTCTAGCATATTCTGATCTATTTTGGAATACATAGGTATATAATGTTTCTCTAAAGATAGTTATCAGAATTCCAAAATTACAATACTTAGGAGCTGGTATCAGAAATAAGCCATAATGTTAATTTTTTTTTAATATGATTTGTCATACTTCTGAGAATTAGATTTACTTGTATTAATTGTCCACATTAGACGGTGTCTTATTAAGAACAGAATATTTAAATATTCAGACTAGGAGATTCTTCTCTGTGCTGATCAATACTGAGATAAATTTTTATATAGACAATTTTCTTTAATTCTTAAATTTTGAAAAAGCCTATGATGTGAACCTTTTCAAAATTTCAAATGTTTCTCGAGCAAATTCTTTCACCAATCCTGTAAGAATGCCTCGTTAGCACCTATTGAGGCCTAAAACTGGTCAGACCACCTCCCCGGCGCCTACCGAAAACAATAGGGAAATTAACAAATAGATAAGGAAAAGTCTGTTCCGGGAAACCCGTGAATTTCTTCAATTTATGCAAACGAAGACCCCCTCCTTCCTCTCCCCGTTTTATTTTAAAAACCCAACAAAAAAGAACCAAGCATTCGGCAAACGTTCGGCGAGCCAGCAAGCGACGGACAAGCCACCAGAGCAGCTAACTCCAGAAGCAGCCAGGAGCCAAGGAGCAACCAGCCCTGAAGGCAAAGCCGAGAACAGCTCTGCCGCGGCCCGGACTCGGTAACCCAATCTCCTTTCTTTACTTGTGCTCTTGTTCCCTGAAAATAAATCCCAATAACTTGTTAAAATCACTAAGTATTATTATCTTCTTTTGTAATTCTGCGCGTCTCTGAAGCAGTGTCTGGTTTTCCTCAAACAAAATATTAAAATAATAGGTCGGATCGCGACAGCCTAATTTTTTTTTAGTATTAAGGGAAATAAAAACCAAACATATCAGTTAAAAAAAAAATGTTCTTTTTCATAGAAATATCTTCCATTTGCAAAAGCCTTATGAAAACTATTATTACGAAGACAAACAATGAAAGTGCAGAATCTTGAACAGAGAATAGTGAAAGCAACAAGAATTAGAGGTAAAAATTAGTAAATTTTTCCACATAATCTTCAGACACTATTAAAAATAACAAAGGAGTAGAAAAATATACTAAAAATTGTTTATTTTAGTAGCCTTCAGAATAACAACAACAAAATGTCTGCTGTCTGTCACAGCCCATATTTTTTTATTTTGCAATTGAAAGTACCATTATATGTCTGTTCTCAGAATAAGTTCAGAGCAGATGGAATTCTCTGCATTGGGAACTCACTTCTACAGAAGCATGGGAGCTGGGTTAAATTTGCTAAAACATGCTCAGTGCTGCAGGTCAAGTGCATGAAGTGAATAAATTAGCTGATGAAACAGGCACTAACAGCAGACACACCATGCACAGCAAGCAAACGGCAGCAGTATATAGCTGTGCTATCAGTTATGCTGTGAACCCTGTACTAGATTTTGTTGCATGAATAATTCTGTGGAGAATCAACTCCTGAGCTTAAGCTTGAAAGTCTGAAGTAGGAACATTTTAGATCAGCTCATTTGTATGTTGGAAAATACAAGATTTGTTGTCCTGGTTTTGGCTAGGTTAGAGCTAATTTTCTTTCTTGTAATTTGACTTTCAGTTAAGTCTCTTCTAAGTAGCTGTACATTTCTCAATCATGGTCTGCTTCTAGGACTGATAACACTCCATGTTTATAGTTGCAGCTAGGGAATGGTATGCAGAACCATGAGGCTACTGCTCAGTTCTGAGAAATATCTTATGGTCTGGAAAGAGAAAGGGAGTAAAGGGGTCACACCTGCAAACCTTCTTGAAGACAGAGTGGAGCACAGAGGTGACCAAAATTGACCAGACTATTCCATCACCTACCCATCATACCCAGTATAAATTTGAGTGATCACAAGAGTGAAGATTTCTTCTGTGTCAATTGCCGGCATCCTGTGAGGATTCTGTCCATTCATCTACCTTTGATCCTGATCCCTGCTCTCCTGAATCTGTGTGTTCCTGCATTGAGCTCCCATCTACCACTGACTCCAGGACTCCAGTCGGGGGTTCTTCCAATGCTACCCTGAAGCCTCAGTGGCAATGTGATCATTACTGGGGGCATCACCTTTGTATATAATTGTACATATTTAGTTATTTTTCTTTTTTCCCATCATCATTACTGCTTTTTTAATTCTGTGTAGTTTAGTTTCTGACCCATAAGTCTCTCTCCCTTATTCTCTCTCCTTTCTCTTTCAGGAAGGGAGATTAATAGAATCTGTCATTCATTTAATTGCTGGCCCAGTGTTAAACTGTGATATTTGTCTAGAAGTCACAAAAGATGGAGTATAAGAAAATATCCTGAGTTTCCAAATACAATTTCATGCTTCCACGGAGGTTCATGAACATAATTTTTTTTTTACTATCCCCCTCTTTTTTTCCGACTGGTCTCTTACATAGTCATATGTAAAATGCATTTGTTTTTATTAAATCTGGACCAGATATCCAATTCAATTACTCTTTACTTCCCATTCTTTCTGTCTCTAAAGGTATAATTAAGGTCCTATGTCTAACTTCAGCTCAGTGCTCAGCAACCGTCTTCACTTAACCACTTTTAGCAGGACAGCATCATGGCTACGATGATAAACAATTCACAGACCTACATGTTAGCAGTACCTTAAAAAAAAGTAGCTGATAAATTTCTGATACTGATATGATACAAATTTATTAAGGGTAATGCTAGAGGCCTGTGCACATAGAGCTCTTCAGATCACAGGACAGCAAAACTATATATAGCCACAAGATGAGCATTAACAGATACAACAGTAAGATCAAGTTTAATAAAGTAGGTCTCTTTTGCAGAATAAACGTTTCTGCTTTTAAGTTCAACAAGACAGTAAGGAACATGACAGAAAGAGATTTAATTTGATGTCAGGAGATACAGGATTTATCTGAAGTAGTTGCCCTGCTATTCAAAGGGAATAAGCCATTACCATAGCAACTTTGTGTCACATGACCTTCATACACAGACTGGGCCAGATTCTGATCCCAGTCTTGTAAATGTGAATCTGAAATAAGCCCCACATAAATGATGAATCTGTGTATTACATGGAACAGTGTAATAGGAGAAAGGCTAGGACATCACATATGATAAGTATGCTGCCCTCTGGAACAAATTCATATGAGATATTTTGACTAGCAAATGTGCAAAGCATATTCTGTTCCAGGAGAACATGTGCAGGGATTGAATTTTTTCTGTTAAAGTGGATTAGAAGAGCATTATTATTTTAGCATATCTCAGATTGCTCAGAAGTTTTCAGCAAATGAAACATGAGGCACACAACAAGGGATCTGCAACTGAAGGTTCTAATCCTGCACATATATTTGTACATGTTCAAAATTATGTGCTTGAACACTTCCCTAGACAACTTCTTATTAAGCAGAAAACTATCTACAGTTCATTGTAGAACTGGGTATGATCTGACATAACAATAGAGAGTACCATGACTGGAGAAAGAAGTAAAGAACAGAGAAATATTTCAGCACACATCTGTCTGATGTGATTGGGTTTATGGAAAGAGAGGGCAGAGTGGTTTGTACAGTGTCAGACACAAAAGATGAGAATACATATAGACCTGTCATTATAGCTACAGCAAGTAGCTGCCCAGCTGGACCAGTGGTGAAGTACACCCCTGCTGTGAACCTGGGGAGGGGGTGGTGCTCTGACTGCCCATGCCAGGTACACCTGAACGTCAGTGTGTACAGGAAGAGAGGTGTGATGGAGAGAAGGTTGCACATGAACTTTACCTGATCCCTATACCTGTGAAATTGCCAGTTCTGGCATCTTGCCAACACTATACTTAGCTGTAAACTTGAAGAGCATGTGGTGTTTCCTGGGAAAGCCTGACTGCATGACAGAACAAAAATATCTGGGTTCTGTGGGAAGCCTGAGCCTGGGCTGCTCTTGTTGGTTACAAGAGTCTGAGTTCCATAAACTCCCCATATATAAGATGAACAAGGCTGAATCATGGAGTGTACTGAAGACTAGTCCACTTCCTTTCTTGGGCTCTCACAGACTGCAGTCACAGTGAACATTACTTAGGCACTAAATACCTCCACATCTTGTTGGCTGTAGGTCTTAGAGTGCAGAATAGTCAACTGGTAATAACGATATTGAGTAACAGATTAGGAATGAATGCCAGAGAGAGATGAAAGAAAGGTTATGAGTCATCACTCCCAGTACAGCCTGCTCTGTCCCATGAACAGTCCCATTAACTCCCTCTAGAACAACAGCCAGGAAGTAGAGAGCCAGAGATCAATAGGGGTATCCAATTCCAAGATAGGATGCCTGTAGTAATACAGAGCTGTCTATACTGTTCTGAAGGTCTTAAACAAAAAGGACCTCGAATCTTTGCCAACAGAAGTTTCTGAGGAAGTTCCCTTTCTTTTTGACAGTCTTTTTGAAATGCTCATGCCTGCGTATGTACTTTTTGTGCAGAAAAAGGAAATACCCAGGCAAATATATCCTTATGATCAATTCGCTCTGAAGTTTTTAGATCTTGCCATAATTCTTCACGCATGTGTGTGTGTAGTCAAACTTAATAACACAACTGGAGTAGTGGGTGCAGACTTGCTCCGATTTCCACATAAACCTGGGTATGCTTATAGAATGAATCATTGCATTTGGCTCCTCTGTAGTCAATAGTGCTTTTAACTTTTTCTTTTTCTTTTTTTTTTTTTTTTTTTTTCATAGTAATTAGGTCCACCCTGGTTAGTACTGCACAGGTGACAGGATAAAAAAGTGTTGTTGAATGACTTGAAGATATGGTGACCTCATATTACTGCAAACATGCAGCTCATGTACAGCCAGCAGCTCCCTTTAATTTGCAGCATTTTCTGAAAAGATTACTGATAAAAAAATCACCGTGTGGCTTAGATGTTGTTTTCTCCTATCACATACTTTTAATATTGGGTAGGGCATAATCCTTACACTCTTTATTTTATTTGCATCCTTTTAAATCCTACCACACACAAAAGTACATCAGGCTAATACTTCAATGATAACCCTTCTGACTTCCATTTAAGGTGGATAAAAGTGCTAGTGAATGTGCCTTTGAGAGCCATGTGGGGAGCAGACCTTTAAAGAGCTTTTATTTCTGTCCCATCATCTCAAATTATCTTGTTTACCCCCTGAATTCTGAGCAGGTACCATTACTGCACTCAGTTGTCCACATCACTCTTTTGAAGAGAAAATGAATTCTGAATTACTGGTCCTATAACTGCCTACTTCTTCACATCATCTGTCAGCAAAACAAGCAGACAAAAGCTGGCTAAGTGGATTTCTGTTAGCTGCCATTCAAAAGGAAAGGGACGGGTGTTGAATGAAGCTTCCTTTTCCAACTGCTAGTTAACAATACATATAGAAGTTTAATTGCTTGCACCCACCTGCACTCTTGTCATTTCTTGGCTTTATTGATTTTAATGAAAATATTAAGTGCACTTCAGGAGCAGCAACTAAGTGACATGTTGATTGAAATATACAGGAAAATGTATAATGGAAGCAGGCTATTACAGTTTTAATAGAAGCTAAAAGAAGTAACACCCAGAACAGCATTTTCTCCTGCTATTCTTATGCTTATAGCAAGTTCTGAGATGACTAATTGTAACATGAATAAATGTTTGATTGTTGTTAAAGAAGTCTTTCACCTTAATATCCTAATTTTTGTTGAATAAAGTGACGCAGGCTTTTTGGAATATTTTATTCCATTAAGTAGCCTTCAGGGTGCCACATAAACTGAAGAACATATGTGTATGAACCATAACCAAAATCATGATATTTCAGCAATGTAAACAACGACAGCTTTGTAGTAGAGACATCAACAGCGGCATGTTTCAGTAAAATTCTGTGTGAATAATTTGGAGTTTCCTGAAGCTGCATTCTCCTCTCTTATCTGTAAAGGACTTTGGGCTTAGAGGAGCAAGAAATATACAAGCAATGTCAGGGTTAGTTCAGGGATACCATTCAATGAAATTTGCATTTTTAGTTCTTTGTATTCAAGTTTCTTCCTGGTATACTTACTACATCTAAAGCTGCCAAAGAGTTGAGATACATAATCCCCTTTGATTGAAGAAGTTTGTGCATTTTCCATAAACTAACTTCCTTAAGGAATATGGTAATGAATGTCAGTTGTTGCTCAGGTCCTTCTTACTCTCAGTTTAATGAATCTTACATGTTTTGAAACCACAAATTCCACACAGCAACAACACTCAAACTAAGCTATTTTACATACTTAAAACCCATTTCTGGTTTTCTTAATCACATTAATTGCCACATTTTTCATACCTTTAGAATGTCAAGATAGAAACTGGTGCCCCTGGTTGCTTGGTGCTGTACAAAAAAGCACACATCAGTAAGTACTAGCTATTGGAAGAAGTAGCTGCTTGAGTTTTTCAACATGCTAGTGTAATTTATTTCACCTTACACTTGTGCTGGAAGAGGTATTCTGTGTCAGGCCCTTCCAGGTTTTCCAGTCATCTTCTCTGCTTATACAGAAATCACTCTGTGTGTAAATTTGACTGTCTGTTACTTTCCTGTTCTACCATACCTATTTTAATACAGGGCAGCACTCAGAATTACTAGTATAAACAGAGATTTACAGAGAGGCATAAAGATGTTATTCATTTTTTCTCTACATATTTTCATAATGACTGAATCCTAGCATTCCACTTGCTTTTTACATAATTACTAAGTATTGAGCCAACACTGTCAAAACCAGTTTTTATGAAGTCAAGACTTTTCTTCTCAGTATTAATGATCTAATTCCAAGCCTGTTTCATAAGTTTTGGATTTTTTCTCATGTACTCACTGCTTCACATTTATCTACATTGAACTTCATTTGCCATTTTACAGCATTAGTCAGGCTTCCATCCAGATCTTTGTAAGTAGTTTTTGTCCTTACCAGCCTGAAATGAACAGTATTGTTGCTATCTTTTCCAGATCACTTGCAAATAATCTGAGCAATACAGACCCCTGTGAGATTACACTAGTGAGCTACTTCCTACTTTTTCTTTTCTATCTTTTTTTTTTGTACATATACATAGGCGAATATTTAATTTTATTCCAAGGCTACTTCAGTTTCTTTATCAAATGTCAATGAGGGATTTTATGAAATGCCTTTTGAATACCAGCTGACTTATCTTGTCTCTGTGCTCAGTGAGATTTCAGCCAATTTGAGAAACATTATTTCCCCGTGTAGAATCCACACTGATTCTTCTTCTATACAGCATATTTAGTCAGGTAGATGATAATTATTCATTAGAATAATTGCTATTAATCTGTCACATAGGCTTCCTGGTGTATAATTCTGAAGTTCTCTATAGAATCATAGAATGGCTAGAGTTAGAAGGGACATTAAAGCTCATCTAGTTCCAATCCCCCTGCATGAGCAGGGACATCTTCCACTAGATCAGGTTGCTCAAGGCCCTGTCTAACCTGGCCTTCAAAACTTCCAGGGAGGGGGCAGCTACAACTTTTTTGAGCAAACTGTTACAATGGACTTCTGTAAAATGACTTCTCTAAAACAAATTTTGTCATGCTGACCGCTATTCTTATGATACCAAGAGTTTCCAATGAGACATAGCATGATGCAGTTAGTAGCGTGGCTGTTTCATCCTTGAGTTCCTTTAAAGATCTTGGGTGAATATCAGCTGGTCCTGGTGATTCGTTTTGTTCATCACAGCAACAGTGATGTGTAGGTTGGACTGAACGTGGTAGAAGGGGAATATGTCTGGAACAATGAAAATTCCTTTAAAGTAAAAATAAGCAGTTTATGGTTGACATAAGAGAAAGTAAGGGGCGGATTCAGTAGAGAGCAATATGGTCCAAGAGGTGGGTTCAGGGAAAGATCTTTGTAGAAAAATTCGAATAGATATGACTGGACAAAACCTGGAAGTTTCACTGATAAGGACACAATAAAATAAAGATGGAATCTTAGCAGAACAAACTGAAATGAACTGCAAAATCCTACTAAAAAGACTTTGTTTACAAAGCCTGTGGGAAAAAATCTGATTATGAGAGCTTGAGTGACCAAATTAATTTGTGAGAGCGTGAGAGTCAGTACCTGGTCCCTAAGGAGAACTGGGTAGCCAAAAGCATACTGGCTTGTTATTGTAGTCTGTCTGCCATTTCTGAGACTGATAAAAAAAAAAGAAGTTTGTAAAAGAATAAGGGCTGAGGCAAAGGTGGGAGGGTTGTCTGTGTGTAGAGCCTTATAGAAGAAAGAAAAGTCATGACCGAATATGGATCTCAATGGATTCCTTAAGAGAAGTTAATTCAAAGTAATGGACATTGCATTTAGTAGTACTGACACTGTGCTTTATATGTCAAGTAGTATTATGCTTAGAAATGCTTTGCTAAGGTAGTTCACTTGTGTTAGTTATAAGCCTTTTGAAAAGCTGAATTACAAAAAAAGAGCTTCACATGTTTGATAAGATTCTGGGTAATGGTGAATATAAGCTATGGAAGAAAACAAGGGAAACAGGTCTAGGACAACTGTACTGTATATTTCAGCTGTTGAAAGGTGCAATATATAATGTCATTGCAACTCAGAAAAAGAGCACAGAGCATATAAGATGATGTCTGACTATACATTAAAATACAAATTTCCCCTGATATCCTTTTGGTGAGTAGTCAGTAATATGTACTCAGATTCTGACCAAAAATGCCATCTTCATATTATATTCTTTAAGTAGACTTAATAAGAAAATGCTTAATCTCAGTTCACTAGCAGTTGTGCTTCAGTATGGGAAAAATTTTTTTACAAACATGGTAGTCATTGTTACTTATACTCAGTTGTCTCTTATTCATGCCAAAAATTTAACTATGGGAACAGGAAACAAGAGGACTCTCAAAGCCAGACACCAGTAAATAAGGCCATAAGGAAAAGAAATGTGAAGAAACAAGAAGCATTGTCTTGATTGTTCCACAGAAAAGCCAAACTTGAATAAGAAGAATAGAGGGGAAATGCAAGCATAAACAAGATAATTCTTGCAAAATGAAAAAAATATTCTCCTTTCCATACATATGAGTTTGTGGAAACATTCAAACACATACAACTGTCCTTTTCACATAATCATTGGAGAGAAAATGAAGAACTTATTTTCATGCAACTAAACATCTTTTGCATAGTATGTGCTCTTAGTTTGCTTCTCACATCTACATATTTCTCCCTACATAGGCAAGTCTTGTGTAAGTGAACTTTAAAAAAATATGGAGCTCTAGATCTCTTAATTGTAAAATTTCCTAAATATCACTTTCACTTATTACATAGACAGCGTATTAAAGGTGTTCATTTCATTCTAGCTGGGTCTCCTGACAACATGATACAGAGAAGAAAGCAAATATTAAAGACAGAGAAATGTTTTCACTGATGACACTAATACTTGTTTTGTATGTGAAGGCTATTATATTTGAAATAATAATGTGATAAAGAAGGTATTTTATTTTGAATTATAGTAGCTAAATTTAAAACTAGCATGATGACTTTGGATACTACCAGATTATTAATTTTGAAAAGAATATTAATTTGGTAAAAATTGAAACAACATCCAGTCTGTTATTCAAGTTGGTATTTGATTCTGGATTTTTTTTTCCAACATTCAGATTTCTGGGTGGATTTGTCTTTAATATTATTGATGGAATCAGCTGTTCCTTTTTCATCTTCCCTTTTGTAAAATTTTACTTCTTCAAGTAATTTGAATTCCAATGGTGAAAAAGCCTTTACTTGATGATTACCAAATGAAGTCATAATACCTGTGTTAAAAGATGAGTCAGCTGCTAAGAAGAAAAACACAATCACAGAATCACAGCATGTCTTTGGTTGGAAGAGACCTTCAAGATCATCCAGCCCAACTTTTTATCAACACTGTAACCTCACCACTAAACCATGTCCCTATGGACCAGGTCCACACACTGTTTAAATGCCTCCATGGATACCATACAATTAATTTAGAAATATTTGAAATGATAAATATTTCTGGCATTGTAATTGTAATTGACAAAACTTTATCTTGCTTTTAATAATAAGGATGGCATTTTAGTCTGTATTGTTTTTACCTTTCAGTGGTCTTGTTAGCACTCAAGGTCTGTGGTAGTTAGGTGAGATGCAAACAAAGGAAACCAAAAGCTTACATTTTGGAAATTCTGAAGTTTTGTTACTGTTTTCATTGATACAGCTGACAAGAATATGACTGACTCTGAATATATTGGTCAACGGCTATTCTAAGAGGAGTAGATTCTCAACTCTTAATATGGTGAATTCACAGACTCACAGAATCATTCTGGTTGGAAAGACCTTTAAGTCATCGAGTTCAACCATAACCTAACTCTGCCAACCATTAATCCACCTCGATCAAGTCCAGTGTTTAAACCATGCTCCTAAGCATCACATGTATACCTCATTTAAACAGACACAAGGATGGTGATTCAACAACCTACCCAGACAGCCTGTTCCAGCATTAAATAACCCATGCAGTGAAAAAGTTTCTTCTAATACCTAATCTAAGCATCCTCTGGTGCAACTTGAGAACCTGTCCTGTAGTCCTGCAGTGTGGTGTCCCCAAAAATGTCCTTAGAAGCTTAGTGTTGCCTCAAGTTCAAATAATTTTTTTAGTGTGTTTCACGTTTATTACAACCTTAAGTTAAATCAGCCCATGTAACAAACACTTAAATATTTGATCAGGATTTGGAGGACTTATTTTCATGTATATTTTATTCTTCTCTAGATAATTGCATCTGATGATACTGATACTGATTCTGTTTTTAATCTGAGATTAATTTTCCTTCTTCGGCAAGTCCAAGGTAGTAATTTTGACTCAGGTATTCTCATGTAAGCCTTGAAATATTTTTAGCTCCCTCACTGATATTTTATTAAACTGAGGATAACCAATGGCTTAGACAGGAGGAGAAGTATAGGGGATCTACTGTCCCTTTGGAATCACAGTAGGCATTCTTAAAATAGTAGAGGAGATGAAATAGAGTTCTTATTTCCAGTTTCTTGTGAAAACGTGTCCAGCAGTGTGTGTGGTCACCTGTGGTGGAAACCACAAACGTTACTCATCCACACTATCAAAGATGACTTGCTGCAGGAGTGGAAGGTAGGAAAATGTTTCCACTCATGCAGACTGATTCTTCAGTCAGTACCCAACTCTCAAAGCTTAGCCAGAAACCAGCAAAAAATTTACTTTGGACAACAAACTTTACTATGAACCTGGGTGAGTATATTGGTTTAGATGTTATAGGATAGCAAATATCAAAAGCAATATCTTGAAACAGCCCGTATTCTTAGCAAATAAAATTGAACTCTGTTCATTATACTTTGGTAGGATGTTAGTTAAGATCATGTAAAAGACCTTCTATAAATCTTGATATGAACACAAGGAATGTAGATGTTTTGATTCATAGCTACGTCTCACTTGGAAAAATTCCACTGCTGATGACTGCTGACTGCACCTCCAAATTTAAACACACTGCATACAAATATGAACAAGATCAGTGAATGTCTGTAAATGCTGGAGGTTACGTTATCACCTCTAACTATTCCTATGAGCTCTTGAATGCCTAAACTCAAAGTAGAAATTGTTATTTAGCCAGTATTAGTTCCATGTGATTTTTTCATGTGATTTTTTCATGTGATTTTTCTTAGGACTCATACAGCTGCATTGCTTTGCTCTATTTTTCAGAGAAGTGGTAGCAAACAGTAATTACACTCAACATTTCTATTGTAAAAACTGATATTCTGGAGAAAGAAAAAAAAAAAAAAAGAAACTATTTCCTGGTTTTTAGCCCTGAAAAGCAAAGCCTCAATAGCTTTATCTGCCAACTTAGCTGCTGGTTCACAAGGATTTAATATATGTATTTTACAGTTAGATGCACATGAAAAAAAAGATGAGACTTTTATCCTTTTTCATACTAATTAGTAGTAAGATATGTTATTGGACATCTGGTGTCTAATCTACTATGCCTTAATCTTGCAAAAATATATCTGTCTTAAAAAATTGTGACACTATTAAACATCACGAGTTAACAGTTAATACACTGCAAAAGATTTTGTTCATTTGGATGAGTAACGTAAGAAAAGGAAAAGTTAGTTTGAGCAAATACCTTTTTGCTAGCTTTGGAGAAGATCAGCTACAACAAGCAAAGTACTTTCATGCGGAAAAAAATAAAACAACCTTTGAAGTGTCCAATGAATATTTCATCACACTTGCAACTTGCAGAGTGTTCTAACATGTCTCTTTGTACTTTAGTCAGCACTGGGTTAGAGAATGTCGCTTTCACTTGTATCAGAAAACATCACTCACATATAAAAGATTGCATTAGAAATTGAAATTTAGGCTACACTTGAGCCCTATAAATTCTCTTTAGCTTTTGGAAAAACAGCATGGACTTTTAGGGACCAGCTTTACAGAATCTGAAATGTCTTGTCTGTGAATTTTAGGATTAAAAGGTAACCATTTAAAGAAGGGTTTTTTCTCTTCTGATAGTTCATTTCCATTATAAATAAAATCAAATATAATTTATTGCAGTGTATCCAGCCTCTCTTGGTATTTCATAATTTCCCTTTCTTTCCAGACTGCCTATTTTAAATGTATGTCCCATATATTAAAACTGTCTTAAACTAGAGTAGAGTACCATGACTCTTATTTTATATGAGAAATTCACTAGTTTTCAAATAGGCCTGCACAGGGGAAGTGCAGAGCATCATGCTTAAAAATGACTAGGGCCACAGAATACAAGGTCACAAAAAATATAATTTTATCTCTTCTGTATCAGAAGCCACTACATTTCATTCAATGTTTCTGTTCTAAAGCAATAACTTGTCTGCGATTGATGAGCCCTTGTATTTGCTTAGCCCTCAGTGTTGCCTGGGCATCAGTGAGTGGGAGGGATATTTACTTTCTCACAGAGGAAAAAACTGAAGTACTCAGACACTATGCTGTGAATTTCTGAAGCTATAATGGAAGAACTATGATGGAGATTCAGCTGTTATGCTGGTAGGTGGACACAAGTTTCAATTTTATTTGCAGTTAATTTTTTAAATACTGTTTATATGTGAAGATGAAACCTGTTCAACAAATGCTGCTAACACAAGCTAATACAGTAAAAAAAAATATTCAAGTAGTTTAGTAGTCAATTCTGACAAACAGATGGATTTTTAAACCTCATTGTACTGTATGAAACACAACCATGCTGTGACTGTAGATATGGAGAAATGTTGGAAATCAATAAAACAGCATGTTTTCCCCAACACAACAGCTTTCTAGTCAATAAAAGTATTGAGTTATGTGATGTAAAAATGTGGTATTTAGGTAGATTTTTTGAGCAGGAAAGGGTAGGTTTTCTTCCTAGAGCTTATGGATAAACTTTTTTCAACTTGTTTCCCAATATGGCTTTAATTTGGTAACACTTAAATGAAGTTCTGAATCAAGATTACAGATATGTCGGATATACTTATTTTTCCCCCTGAAATTCTTAGTAGCAAATATTTATGTAGCCCTACTTGTTCTTGAGAGGATTCAGAGTGTTGGAAATTTAGCTTTCTTTATCATTACACAAAAATTGTCGGTTCTGAGTGTGCATTATATGCTTGCAGAAAAAAAAATTCTACTTCTTGAAACTCTCACAACTTACAACTTACTTGTGTATCTGACATGAACACAAGGATTCTGTTTCCCAACTATTTTATGAGGCCCTGAAATGTGAAATAATTTCCCAATAGAAAGAATAGTGTACACTGATAGTCCTCAGAGTATCAGCCTGCCTGTATTCGGGAAGCAAATGTCAAGAGCTGGACAGCCCTAACAGAATGTTTCTTTCTGGAGTCCTTTTTGTGTATCAACACAGTAACTTGCACACCTGACTGTGCTTGTTTATCTGTATGCCTTGCAGGAGTGTCTCAGCTGTCAGGAAGCAAAAGAAAGCGATATGCTCAAGGTGATTTGCATTTGTCAATGACACAAGAATTATATTACTTTGTGTAATGCTGTATTTGAATATTAGTGACTAGATTGGTGCTGCCTGCTGACATTAAAAATAGGCATTTTGTAAATGTTGTGTCCGACAAGAAACTATAATGGTTCTTCCAGTATTCACCCCTCACAGAGAAAGAAATCTGGGGGAAACAAACATTGTGCATTGGAGTCCATAGCCAATCCAGCAGTGTTGTTACTGCCATGGTAAGGAAACTTCTTTTCTCAACCCACTTGGCTGCACTGTGCTCTTGAGGAAATACCATTTTCAGTGTGGGTCTGAGATTTTACCTATCTTACGTCTGTGTACATACACCTCCTTTTATGTATGTATACTTAGATTTATATACATCCATTGTATATGTTCACATACATGTTACACACACGCAGACCCTCTGTATATAAATAATGGGGCACATATGAGGGCATAGCCCATGTATCATAAATGACACAGCTGCTGACACACAGTGACAGTGGTGAACAATTTGAGCCATTAAAAGGCATAAGTCTGAGAATGCTGAAAACACTGGGCAGGGAAAATAGCTCATAGATTGTTATGTTCCCATTCAGGAATGGAAAATATGAAGAAAGAAGTGACCTTGTCCATATTGGTTCTGCCTGAGAAAATCTAAGTGTGTGTGGGAAGAGCTGAAGGGAAAAAAATAAAAGATAGATTGTCTGTATGAAGCTACAGTAAGCCCAGCTGGATCAATACAGTGCGTCCCAATCATCATTAACTCTAAGAGACAAGGTTGCATTTAGAGGAAATGTGTGCTTCCTTTTAGTGGGAACAGATCATGAGGGATGCTTTCACTTTGGCTTTCGTGCCTTCTCAGAGCATCTCCTCCTTGCAGGGGAAAGTGTTTATTCCCCACACTCTTAGTAATACCTGGGCTATGCTCAGCCCCACCACTCATGAACAATCAAGTTTTCAAAGCTAAAATTTTTCTGGGAGTTACTATGGGATTTAAAACTCTTGTGGAACTTCCACAGTGAAGAGATCATTGCATCAGTCTTAACCCAAAAGAAATCCTTTCCACTATAAAATCATTAAGAACCTTTGACATTACAGAAGCACAGCCTCAAGGTATAATTATTTATATTGAATCCAATAAGGCCAGCAGAGGTGGGATTCAGGGAAAAATGTTATCATGGAGTATAAAGCACACATTTCAACAAAAGGTACTTGAAAACTTATGAAATCTGTGTATTCTAAATGCAAGTCTATTAGCCCACTGAGGTGTCTCTCACACTTCACTGCAGCAGTTCTTGTTCCCAAAAATTCTCCAACAAGCTGGGAGACCTTGTGAGTTTTCTGAACATCTTACTGTATTCTGAACAGCTTTGCACTGAGCATAGTAAAGATGTCAGAGCCAGTTCTCTGGGAATTCAAGGCCTATTTCATAGCCCTTTTTTGTGACTTCTGTGCTTATCTATTATGCTTTTTCCTCCAAAACTTACTCCACTGTGCTTCCTCACACAAATAACAGAATGAAGGAGAAATCACTCAGTAAGTGAAAAAGTAGGTACAAACTGATACGTGTGTGACATTCCCTACCAAAAGACACATTGAAGGAGATACAGATACCATTTAGTGTCCGTCTTGTAATGCTTTAGATAGCTGAGTGCATTGGCTGCAAGTTTTTAGCATATAGACTTAAATAAAAACGTACCACCTTTTTTTATCCCAAAGCTGTTTTTTCCATTCATACTCAAATATATCCTTTAAATATATAAAGTTAATAACAGCAGAATTATTTTTTGTTTTGTTTTTGTTTTGTTTTTGTTTTGTTTTGTTTTGTTTTGTTTTGTTTTTCTTACTGAAAAAGTGAACTATGCTGTTTCTGGCATATATATTGCATTTTGGTAATATATCCTACACTCCTCTCATTCATACGTTGGTGACTTTGTTGCCTTTACTCTTTCTTCATTCAACCAAGTACACAGAGGTGATTGGAGGTTGTCTCCCCTGTGGAATCCCAGCCAGCAGCCAGCAGCCCCCCTACATTTGTACTCTGTCTTCCAGAAATAAATGGATTTTCTCATAGTAATTGAAGTAAAAATTTATTCAGAGTAGAAACCAAAAATACCATTATGACTTTAATTATATATATGCAGGAAAAAATGTAGATCAGAAGGAAGTGAGGAAAAGATTTTTTCAGAGAAGAAGAACATTTGGGTATTTGCTATTCAGCTCAAACTTCAGAAAAGGGGAGCAATCCATATAATCCATGAAATATAAAACGTATTAGGAAGGCTTTTCAGTGATATGTGAGATCTAGGTCTTTTCTTGTGTCAGCCTTCATTGGTCTGCTTGTGAAATCCACTCTGTTACATGCGTGTCAGAACTTGTGAGAAATCAAAACAGACCCTGTCACCCAGTTTAAAAAAATATCAGGTGTATCTTAAGTCTTCAGAACTAATAAAGATGTTCTTTTGAAAGCACCGACAGACAGGAAGAACACAAGTATGTAAACTTTAACATTTGGATGCTGATTCTTCACTTTGTCTTTTCCTAGAAGCTGAAACCAAGCAAATTCAATTTTATGTGTTGTTACATGGTGTGGCAGGGAAATATTATTTTGAGTGATTCTTGTTTGCTCTTACATTCTTTGGCCACAACTTCTGCAGGTTTGTGGCTGCTTAGGCCGTGGTGGATAATTCTGCAAGATTTGGTCTTGGCAGAGGCTATAGGCTATAGGATGGAGTGAATGCATCTAGCACTTGCAGATGGAATGAGTGAATTTGTGTTTTCATCAGCTAATCTGATTATTGTAGTGTTGGTTAGGTGACTTGTAAGCGTTAATTTCAGCAGTAGCTGTCTTAATCATCTGCTTTCTTCTTGGTTGACTGTTTTCTGCTTATCTAAGCAGGCTCTACTCATCACCTTCAGACTCTAGTGTGAAATAACATTCACTGCTGGCCAGTATTTGAAATTTATCTCACCAGCTCCTTCTAACATTGCATAAACACTTTATGGTGTTATCTTAACACTTCATTTGATGCCTAAAAATTCCATTTACTTTTCTCATTACTTCATTCTATGAATGTAATTCAAAGAAAAATCCAGATTTGTTTTGGGTTTTTTTATTGGCTTGTTTGTTTGTTGGTGATTTTTTGCTTGTTTGTTTATTTGTTTGTTTTCTAGTTAATACAGCTAATGGAAACTTTCTAATTAATCCTACTGTCCATTATTTGTACCAACATACTACAAGTCATGGTTGCTCTGACACCCGTATTCAGTGTGACTTGCTTTCAAGTTGGCTGTACTAGGCAAACAAACAACCAGTCATCTCCCATACTCATGAAATCTTCCAGTACTATCTAATCAGCAAAAGTTATTTGAAGTCTTCTCTCTGTGCTGACGGCATATTGAAGACAATTTTGGTAATACTCCTGTAATCAACTTGCTCTATTTAAATAACTCTTCTTCAAGCAGGAATATCATGTTAATTAAAGATTATGTACATCTGACAATACCAGGTTGAATTATTATTCTGTATTGCATTTCAACTCACTACCATTAATTTTTTATTTTTAAATATCTTTTTTCCTAAATGTTGGTGTTGCCTTGGCTGGTTTTGTCAGGCTACTATCCATTTCTTCCCCAGCTTAACCATGCAATTGCTAGTTAACAAACAAAACTCATCCCTTTTCACTTCTCTAAATAATATCCTTACCAAGACATCACCTTAGAGATCACTTTTGCCTATGCGGACTTTAGTTTGTACACCGATACCAAGGGCTGGGGTTTTTTTTTTCTTTTTTTGTTTGTTTGTGTTTTCTTTCTAAATTTATAATTTAATATAAAATGCATCACCCAGTTTTTTCTGGATATTTTTGTTTTGGTGGGATAGAGTTATTTTTTCTTCATATGAGCTTAAATGAGCTTTTCAATTTGTCCTGAAAAGTGTTGATTAATACAAGGATGTTTTCATGATTGCTGAGTAGTACTTTCACAGTGTCAAGGCTTTTTGTGCCTCTCAAACTGCCCTGCCGGTGGGGATGCAGGGATTGCACAAGAATCTGAGAGGCAAAACAGCTGGGACAGATGACCCCAGCTGGCCGAAGGGATATTCCATAGAACACCATGCACACCATATAAATCTGCTGAAAGAATAAGGGAGGGGGAGAAGTACCAAGTTATGCAAAGTATCTGTTCTTCCAAAGTAACCACTGTATGTGATGGAATCTTCCTATCCTGGAGATGGCTGAACACCTGCCTGCAGATGGGAAGTAGGGAAGGAATTCCTTGTTTTGCTTTGCTTGTGCTTGTGGTTTTTACTTTACCTCTTGAACTGCTATTATTTCTACCCCACGAGTTTTCACACTTCTGGTTATCCCCTCTATCCCACAGCAAGGGAGGTGAGTGAGCAGCTGTGTGGGGCTAAATTGATGGCTGGACTTAAACCATGGCACCAGGCTGTACCTAAAAGCTGTGGGGATGAACTTTTAGAAGAGTCTAATGACCTCAGTCCTGGAAGAAGGAAATATTTTAGATAGCAGAAAACATACCTCCAACAAGCTTTTTTTAACTATGAGTAATTTTTTCCTGCTCCTAATCATTATAGCAAGTTTTATAGTACAGTGCACTATAATACAGGGTGGTTTTGTGTTATCCTGAAGGTTAAGTGCTGAGGACACAGAATCCTGTGGTCAGACTTACATGCAGCAGAGCCTGCAATATGTGCTGGGGAGTCAGGGTAGACAGTCAGGAATTCCATAAGGCACAGCAGCATAATTGACAGCTCCAATGCAAAGGCCAGCTAAGTGAATGACTGAAATTGAATACAAGAGGTTAAGAGACTGAAATTGAATACAAGAAGTTAAGAGTCCCATCTCTCTGGAGTTCTGTAAATTCAGGCTTTAATTTGAGAACTTGCTGTTACACTCTTCAGTCTGTGACATACTCTTATTTTTAATCTTTTACCACGTGATGTAGCATATTGTCCAGCAACCACTTAGTACTATTGTTGAACTCCTTTCATATGTGGTCTGTGCTGAATGATGCAGCTTACATTTCTTTAGAAATAAAGAAAAGGAAAAAAAAGAAACCTTGAGTGATTTACAATGACCCAAGGTTCTTGTGTATACTATAAATAGTAGCAGAGGCAAGACTCATCATTGTATAAGACTGGAACAAAGTTCTCCCCCATAGATTGCAGGAGGCTGAAAGGAACCAGAATGCATTAGGCTTGACATTACAAGAGCTGGATGAGAGAGTACTTCAAGTTGTCTAGGAATGGTGTCTCTCAACTCAAGACCTGCCTTGTATTGCTTTTCCCATTCCCTGATGTCATTTGTTGTGCACATATGATAGCGAAACAAAAACACTCCTTATGAACACTACACTGTATTTGTCCAAGGTACTGTAACCTGTCCATACTTTTAGCATACATCCATACACATACATTTATTTACTATTTACATTTGCATAGTCCATAGCTATCTGGAAAAACATACCAGGCTATGGATAAAAGCTTTCCCTTTTATTCTCTACCCACAGTATTTTGCAGAAGGGAGAAAGATATATATAAATTTATGTGTGTGCTTATGCAGTCAAATACATATGTGCTCTTTACTGGTGTTAAGGGCATTTTTAGAGCCACGTCTCTATCTTCTTAATTTTTTTTTTTTCAATACTATGGCAAAAGTAACTGAAACACTAATTTACAAGTAACAAAATGTCCTGAGAAATCTTTCCTATGCATACTTTCATAGCATTGAAGTCCTCCTTTTGGAAAGTAACATTTTTAATTTCTTTTAACAGTTAGAGGGAAAGAAGACTTTTGCAACATTTGAAAATGAAGAATTAGAGGAAAATGGTTTAACTTTGCTTCCTACTTCTCTGATGTATAAACCTCACAAATATTTCTGAAAGTTACCAATAGTGGCATGTAAGTATTTTAATGTAAAAAAAGACATCTGAAAAAATTTCACTCTCTTTTCAGAGCAGATAGTGAAACAGACTTACTCCACACTAAACTCTGGTTCTGTGTTTTCTTGTCCCTTTATTGTTGTTGACAATCATTTCGTTGGAATAAATACCAATATGAAGATTATTCAAATAAACAAGAATCTTTCCCCTGATTTACATGCATTTTGCACCAGACCATATGTTTGGTAGTGTTTGCAGAAAGACCTTGTTATGATTTGAAGGGGCACAGAGACCATTCTGCTGGAGGGCAGAACAGAGGGGGGTCAGTATTCCTTCCCATTTCTGACCATACTCTATAAAAACCAAGAGATGACCTGGATGAGGGAATAGAGTGTACTATCAGCAAGTTTGCTGATGACATAAAACTGGGTGGAGTGTCTGACACCCTAGAAGGTTGTGCTGCCATTCAGAGGGACCTACACAGACTGGAGAGTTGGGCAAGGAGAATTTGAATGTATTACAACAAGGGCAAGTGTAAAGGCTTGCATCTGGGAAAGAACATCCCCAGGTACAGAATTACAGAAACATTTGGGTTGGAAAGGGCCTCTGAGATCATCAAGTCCAACCCTTAATCCACTACTATTGTGGTTACCAGACCATGGCACTGAGTGCCACATCAGTCTCTTCTTAAAAACCTCCAGGGACAGAGAATCCACCACCTCCCTGGGCAGCCCATTCCAATGCCTGATCACTCTCCCTTTAAAGAATTTCTTCCTAATATCTAACCCAAACCTCCCCTGGCAGAGCTTAAGTCCATGCCCTCTTGTCTTACCAGTAGCTGCCTGGGAGAAGAGACTGACCCCCCCTGGCACCCACCTCCTTTCAGGGAGTTGTAGAGAGTGATGAGGTCTCCCCTAGTTTATGCAGTTTCTAGTTGAGAAGCAATCATTGTTAAATTTGTTTAGTTTGTTGTTAATTTCTGAACTTGGTAAAGTCAGTTTTGTTTTTTGGAGTTCATAACAAACCATCCAGAATAAATGTCTTAAAAAGTAACTTCACCATGAAGGGCACTGCTTGACTCAGAATGCAAGAACAAATTGGAAAATATTGTTAGTTGTGCATTGTTTATCATTGACAATCAAAGGAAAACACATAACAGTTTGGTAGTCCTTTAATTTCCTAGAGAATTGAAATCACTGTATACTGCAAGAGTTATGTGGAATAAACGGCATTATCAATTCATCATTTATTCAATGAGTGGGCTTTGCAAGATCACTTAGAATATCAAGACATTAAGTGTCAGATTTCATGACTTGGAAGGCTAATCATTCAGAATTAACAGAACAGCTTCTGGATTTGAACACTTAAGATTTCAGAGAAATATTTAAGAATTCCTTTAGCTGTTTTATATGTCAATCAGATACATGTATGGCAAAGGACTGAAACCATATAAAGTGGATTCTCCCTGGTATCCCATCATTTGCTCATTCCAGTGAGTGCCACCAGCATCTTGTCAAAATGAAACTAAAGTTTCCTGTTCAAACTATGATCAAAAGGGATGTAACCAGCTGTAAGAAAAAGTACTGAAATGATCTAAAATTGTTTTAGTGATAATGTTGCCAGGATGTAATTTCTGGGATAAAATATGGGATCCAAGCACTCCACTAAACCCAAGAGCTTTCTGCAAGATCTGACTTGCCCCCAGAGTCTTTGTACTACTCGGGAATCTCTGCAGCTCCCTCCCTCTCCACTTCTGTGCTCACATTGGTCTTGAAGGGATTTGCTAAAGGAAGTTTGCTGCAAAAATTAGTCTTTCATTTTTTGCCCACTGAGCAGTATACTCCATTTAAACATATTCCTTCTCTTAGTGTTGCAAAGACTGCAATTTTTTGAGAACTTTTGTTCAATATTTTGACACTACAGGTCATATTATGCTGTTTCCACTGTGGATCTCTGGATACAAGTCCTGGTCTGTTGAATGTTCTAAGTGTTATAAATTCTGATTTTCTGGTGATGTAAAAAATGTTGTACTCAAAGGGGAAAAAACCTATTATAGTTATAATTTTTAAGCAAGTAACAAAAACAGGGAAAAAACCCCAAACTATTTCTTGCCATTCTGAATAGACGTTGTTTGTTTTAGTTTTGTTGTGCAGTTTAAAAGCATATCAGATTCACACATGACTGTGACGTGCTATTATCACTTTAATCTTCTCCCCTGTGATTTTTGCTAGTCAGAACATCTTTGGAGAGACATATTAAAGTCCATTTATGTCTATTAGAATTTGAAATTTATCTTTTCTATAGTCTCTGTGGGTTTTGTTATTTCTGTTGAAGAGATTGAGCATTATATTTAAAGCTTGGTACAGGATTCTCTGTTTATTTGTGCTCTAATGGGGTTGCAGAAAGAATAGAACTGTTTATTTAATTTCTTCCATAAGAAAAGGGTATTTTATTATAATTTTAGAGTGTAGTATTCCTTATTGTTCCATTTAGGCAAGTACTGTTAGCACACATAATTAAAAAGACAGCCCCTGATACAAAGTGCTTGTGAATAAAAAATACAAGCAGAAGTGACACGGCAGACAAGTTGGGGAGAACTCTCTCTTTTATCATAATAACTAGAATCTTACTCTGATTGATAGCAAACATTTATTGCCTATTCATAGTCTAATGGCAGGATCTACTCCTCAGCAGGGATCTGAGTGAAGAGGAGTATCACAGAGACCATGGGAAAACTGGAAGTTACATATTTTTTTTGTATATATATATATGCCTAGCCAATATGTTTTTAATGGCTCCAGTAGACAGGCAGTTCTGATTTTTCTCTTTGGTGAGGGAAAGTCCTGGAAAAAATGTCAACATTTTTGTGTTTTATTCTTCAACTTGTTTCAGTTGTGTCTAGAAAGCACTGGAATATCCTTGCAGAGTAACCTAACCACACTAAGTTCTCATTAGCTTTAGTATAGTTTGACTTCTTGCTTGGGTCAATTAGTGTAAATTAGTTTGAAAGGCATAACACTTGTTTATTTCTGAATTCACAGAGAGAATGGAAAAAGGGCTAAGTAGCAGGAAATAATTTCTTTCTGAAACAGATGAAATTTTGACAATTCTGGGTGCGCTTGCTAAGTGTATCCCATGCTATCCCATGAGCATCTATACAACATTTCTGTCAGCCTCAAGCTTTCTTGCTTTACTGTTGATGTGCTGTGTTTACGTTGTTGCCTATGTTTTTCTGTTTAAATGTAAGAAATGTGTAAACAGAAATGTTTATATGTAAGAAACATTTCCCCCTTTTTTAAAAAAAATAAATTGCTATGTAAGCAGCACTGTAAATGAACCGGTTGCAATGCAGATTCCTATGCCAACAGTAGAAAATAAATTTCTAATGCCTAATCTGAATCAGAGAGAAGAGTGTGTGGGAAGGTTACAGTCAGAAGGAAACGGGTATGTACTACAGAGAAGTGTTTCCTGCTTTTTTCCAAGCATAAAAGACATTAATAAAAATATTTCATTATTGCTTTGTAGCAACTTAGTCTATGTCTCTTCTGATTCCAATAGTTTTTTGACTACTGAAGCCTGAAGGCTTTAAAGACATAAAAGAGTAAATTTAACTGGTTATCATTTATTGTGAGGAGAAATGTGTGTTCTCTGGATCCTGTCAGGCTTGTATCCTGTAGTCCAGACATTCCATATGTTTGCTTATTCTTATTTTTTTCCCCATAGTATGTATATGTTTTAACTTCTTCTCCCAGATGTCCTCTCTCAAACAAATAAAGACAATATTATTATGTCTGTAGAAGAAAAGAGAACTCTGAAAACACTCACACTGCTATAGGACACCACACAACATAGAGTGAATCTCAATTAACACACTCACTCCCCAAATTTACTGTAGCCTGCTGATACAGATTGTCTCTGGGTCCCTTGGGAATGGCTTCATACAGTTGGAACATTGCTCTTTTTGCTCTGATTTACTTATTCCACAAGGACTTCCTCCTTGTTTCTATGCTGTGTTTTTAAAGAAATGCTCTGAGATTATTAAAGGAGAGATTAAATACTCCACTGGTGTTAGGGGAGTTGCTCTGGTGTGGTGACTGTTACATATCTCACATCAGGAATGTTGCATTTTACTCCTATTTTGCTTGTCACATAACTGATCCACAAGACCCTGGTTTTGTCAAATATCTCCAGCTCTCAGGATGACACATAATTAAAATTTTGTTTAAATACCACTTTAAAAATGTGTCAGTGTTTATTATATCTGAACAGTTGTAGGAAAAGAGTTCAGCACAGCTGGATGATGTGCAATGTATTAAGTAAAGATAGTGATCCATGGGTAGTAAGAAACTAGGTGAGGCCTTCCATTCTCTCACTGCCTCTGTGCAAACTGTTTTACCTTACTTCTTTCCTCTGGTCAACCAAGGGTTGTAATAACGGAGCCTATTGCAGTGCTAACATATGGGCATAATGGTGACATGTTGTGCTGGGAGAAAAAATCACACAGACAAATACATTTCATACAAGCTATAAGAATTTATTTTTAGTTGATGAAGATTAGAACAGATTTACTACAATGCTGAGGAGGAATTTTTAGAAGTTTTTGAACATATATAAGTTTTAATATTGCAGGATAAGTATACTTCCTTCATAAAAAAGGAGTTTATAATAATAGTTTAGATATCCCCGAAGTGTAGTTATTCATGTTATTGAAAAGAGGGATTGAGTTGTATACTGCTGACCTTTGAAGCTGACACACAGCTAAGTATTTGAACAAGACTGAGAGAAGAAAGTGATTATTCAGTATGTCTTGAATGATTAAATTTTACCTGGTGAGTCTGAAAATGCTTCTTATCTCCTGGGTCTGACACATGCTGATGGCAACTGTATATGAGGGTAATGTGTAGGGACATTGCTGCCTGTGCTAATCAGTTCACCAATTACAATGCTGTGGTGAGCAGGATGCTAGGATGAGGGTATACCAGCACGACAGTCCATTGAAACTGATAACAGTACAATTTTAGTGAACATACATAGAGGAAAAAACAGGAGCATTCAGTAAAAGAACTTTGTTCTAACAGAGTGAATTTGAAGAAAATGAAGAAAAAAACCAACTGCTTCTTGTTAATTTCTGTTCCAAATTAACTGCAACAGCTCAACAACATGACTTGAAGAGTAATCAAGGAAAATTTTATTAAATCATCTTTGTTAGTGTTATGGTCCATAACTTTTATTTTATATTTTGTTGCAAGCATATATATTAGCCACTACTCATATATGTTGCACAATTTTGCAAAAATAACAAGTTTTATGATTTATGTACATTACAGAGATTTATTCTGGGGAAAAGGGGAAAAAGAAGAAAATTACACCACCTTTAAAGAGAGGTTTGTACAAGTTTGCAAGAGGAGGTTATTACATAAATGAGTCACTCTTAGAAAGAGTCATTAAAGGAGGAAAAGGAGTAATTAGTTTTTTTTCACCCTCTGAGGAAATGCCGCTGTTGTCCGGCTGTCACAGGAAATCTCTGATGCTTCCAGGGGGTAGGGGAGGAGGGAGGGAAAGGGGGTAGGAGATCTCAGGTTTTCTGCTGAGGCGGTCCCATAGCTGGAGCTGAAAGTGGAATTTGTAGGTACAGGTGTGTGCCTGAAGCTGAGTAGAAAAAGAATTCAAAAAAGTAGCATTTTCTCCTTTTCCTTCTGAGTTTTAATGCAGAAAAAAAGGGTTCTGCTTTCCTCTTAATTATTGGCAGAGGCTTGCAATTTTGAAGAATTCCTGGTGATACTCAGGAATTCTTCGGGTTTTGTTATCTGATACTAATTTACATTACCTCTTTGTCAGCTTATCGGGAGCCATTTCTTATTAACATTTTATCTTCAGCCACCTAAAGAGATTTTGGTGGAGTCAGGGGTTTGATAAATTTCAAAGAGAAGCTGGCAGACCAGGCTTCTGTTTAGTGAAACTTAGGTGAACCAGAGAAAAAAAAAAAAAAAAGGTTTGCTACAGAGTTTTTTTTGGTTTTGTTTCTGTTTGTTTGCTTTTTGGTTTGTTTTTTTGGTTTGCTTTCTTAAAGAGTAGAGTACCAAGAGACAATTCATAATTTCAGTGTGTCCACGGCATGCCACCCCATGGCTCTTGAGTCAGCGTATATATATATATATATATACATATATATATGTGTGTGTATATATCCCATTTTGTGTGGTTACTTTGTGTCATGTGGCTCTTATGGAATCTGTGCCTTTGTTGCCTTATCCAAGGCTTTTCCCAGGCAAGGGTCTTGCTGGGCTGTATCCTGCCTGGCAACAGTTCCTGTCATTACATGTTCTTTCCTGGCTCAAAAGAGAGTATCTTTTAACGTGTGTGAGTGTGTGTGGGGTAATCAGTCCCTTTCACCCCACATTTACCACATCACATCACCACATCACATCAGTTAGGTGCAGCGAAATAACTAAACAGAAAAGAACAAACCCAAAAATATATAATGGAATATATGTTTGATGGAATTAAATTAAGTTAATATAAATAATTTTTATATTGAAACATTGTCATATCATAATATTAGCATAAATTTTTGCAAACTCAGCAAGTAAAATTAACATAATTTTTTTTGCATGAATAATCATTTTGTAGAATTCATTGATACATGTTATAACTGAGACAAAAGAGTGTACAGAGAAAAGGATTATAGCAGTTTTAGGTTTAGCATTAATTACTTTCCCTCAGAATTACTTTCCCTCAGTTACGAGTTGTTATTTTTGGCTTACCCAATAACGCTATACAAATTAACTCAGAAAAAAAAAAAAGGTTTTTTTTTTTAGTTTAAATAGAAAAGGTATTAGCAGTAGAATAAAGGTTATTGCTTACCTTACTTTGAAATAGATGCTTTAGAGAAGTAAAAGTGAAGAATGACGACATCACTCATCTGGCTTGCCTCTTAAAGGCAGCTACAATAAGATGTACTAAAGTAACTAAGATAAAGTAACTGAGATAGTTATGAAAGAAATTCCTCTAAGGAAAACCAAACAATATATTGCAACATGTGTAGCCAGCCAGCTATAGTTTAGGAGGAAGTGGAATGAATGTGGTGGCTGCCTTCACAGACCAAGTCAGATAACAACTTGTATAGCAACAGTTAGGATATTAGGATAAAGTACTATTCTAATATAACAGTTTGTGTCACAGAATCACCAAATTGTCGCAGTTGGAAAACACCTCAAAGATCACCATAAGGAGTCACTACAGTGTGTATACTTCCCTCTGATGTGTTCCTGATACTTGACAAGATGCTGTTGGAGTTTTTAGCCACCTGGGCACACTGTCCCTTCTCTTCTGAGCTAGATACATAACCACTTTCAAACACAGTGCAAATGATGAAAAGACTTTTAAGACATGTGACCCTGAAAAATGCTTAATTATTTTTCCCCTCATAACTTTATGTAAAAACATCCTAAGAAGTGACATTTTTTCAAGAATTAGCTATCCATATTTAATTTGTATTAATTTGAACTTTTTATTTAAAGTGATCCTGTTAAATAAACTAATTTAGGAAAACTTTTGGAAAGTATATATTCGGGGAATTTAGTGTGTGAGAAACAATTAAAATTGTTTCTAGGAAAACTGGCTTCCACCAACTGAACACCACCAACTCTACACCACCATCTCACTGCAGGGTGACCAGCAGGTGTATCTGTTCAGCAAGGTTATCGGAACTCAAAGGAGCAGGAGACACTGCTCAAGGTGCTCTGTTTTTTTGTAAGGCAACCATGTATATATAGAGGAATTCTGGTGTATGAGTGACACAAAATGTAACACACAAAATTAATGAGCTAAGAGAAACTGAATCAAACATATAAGAACATCTTATTTCATTTTGTGGTCATGAACATCACAATTAAAAAAGCATTTCAATGTTTTTGAAGTGCAGTTTTTTAACATTAGTTTTAGAAAATGTTTTTGGGTGTTTTATAGTTGTGTATCAGCATCACTAAAAAAATTTGCATGTTTTATAAGTGTACTTGTCTAACATTATTTTTAAAAACTGTTTTGATGTACCATAAGAAGGACATAAATCTGTTGGAATGTGTCCAGAGGAGGGCCACAAAGATGATGTAGGGAGCACTTGTGTTATGAGGAGAGTCTGAGGGAGCTGGGATTGTTCAGCCTGAAGAAGAGAACACCCCGGGGACACCTTATAGCTGCTTTCCAATACCTAAATGGAACCTACAGGAAAGACGAAGATGGGTTTTTCATAAGTGTGTCCAGCAATAGAGCACGGGGAAGTGGTTTTAAACTGAAGGAGAATAGGTTTAGGCTGGATGTTAGGAAGAAGTTTTTAAGTATGAGAGTGGTGAGGGAACAGATAGCTCAGAGAAGTTGTGGATGCCCCTTCCCTGTAAGTGCTCAAAGCCAGGTTGGATGAAGTTTTGAGCAATCCTGCCTAGATGAGAGGTGTCCCCGCCCATGGCAGGGAGATTGGAGTATGTGATCTCTAAAGTCCCTTCCAACCTAAACCGTTCTATGATGCTATGATTATGATAATGTCGGAGATCTAACTTGCAACCCTTTGCTGAACTATCATCTGTAGATTATGTTGGATAACAATAACAATTTTTCCTCCTCTATGAGCTTCTTGCATTCTGGAAAGTTTGCCATATTGTGGTGAGAACTTTAGCTAATTTAAAAATATCCAAGACACAAGTTAGAAAAGTACAGATTTTGTCTGAGTCCAGAGTTTCAATCCAAGCGTGCCCTGAAATATGTGTTTTTGCTGAAAACCTTGCATTAATTGAATTTTGGCATTTGAAATGAGGCTATCTTAGATGTATTCCACAATGATCTTAGGTTCAATTATTGTAATTGGGCCTCCTAAACAAAAATTTAGGAACTATAAAGCTGTGACAAACTTCATGACAATGCTACTTTTTGTATTTGCATTTGGCAGATGGGGAGATGCAAATCAAATAAATACTCCTAAGAAGAAACCTTGGAGTAGGATCCATAGGGTCTGCTTAATCTCATCTGTGCAGGGCAAAGTACTGTTCTCAACCAGCCTATAACCATGTTGTAATATTCTATTATTGCCATTGGGGAAAATCTAGAGGAGAGTGTTGTCAGGGTTCATGAATCTTTCAATGGTTTGCAGCACCGATAGCCTAAAATTCTTGATTGACTTGATTGACTCAATACTGATAGAGATGCTGACCTCCATCATGGAGACACCAAGTGAATTAGAAAGTTTCTCTGTATGCTTAAGAAGATTACTCAAAGTTGGAGTTTATTAGGAGCAAGGGAGTCTTTGAAGGGCAGAAGTATCTATAATATTAAGAATAGTCTCTGCCATAACCTGAAGGAAACAGACTGCTGCAATGAATATTAAAAAGGCTTAAACTATGATCTGGTGAAGTCATACAGCAAAAAGACAATTCAGCTAGGAATAATAGCGATACAAATGAAATTACTTCATGTAGCCAATAACGAGAATTGAGAGTGAAATCCAATTGCTTGGGTGACACAGGAGCAGAGTGGAGAGAAATCCAGTAAGTCAACAGAGGTCAGTATAAATGATCTTTCCAAATACAATAAAATAAGAGGTCAGTAGTAAAGAGGTCAACAAAAATGACCTCATTAAATTAAAGACTGCAAACACTTATGAGTGAAAGTTTGAACACTAATACAAAGATAGAAATTAACAGTGAGGAAAACTTCTTTTCATTTTGGTAAAAAATACCTTTTTTCAATGAAAGACAAGAGAAAAGACAAGGTTCCCTTCCTTCCTTCCTGCCTGCCCGCCTTCCTGCCTTCCTTCCTGCCTCCTTCCCTCTCCCCCTTCTCTTCTGTTCCCTCTGTGTCTTTTTTCATCACCTGACACTTCTTTCCTTCCATTTTCCTCATGTAATCTTGGAGCAGAGTAGTTTCCTTCATTCAAACAATAAAGCTGTGTGTTCAACAGTTTTTCCTACATGCAGTTCTTTACATTTTCCCCTCTTTCTCTTGGTGTCTTTTTATAGCAGAAGGTGACAGTACTGTGTTCAGGATTGATTTTTTTTTTTATGTTGATTTTTCCCCACTTGTATACTCTTATTTTGCATATCTTCTGTATTTTGCAACACTAATTATCTACTGTGGGAAGCTGGGGTGTGATGTTTCTTTTGAAACATTTTCACTATGCTAAGAAAACAGTCTAGTACCAACAACTTTTAACTACAAACCGCAAAGCTAAAAATTAACATGGATGTTGTGGAACCCAAGCCTTAATACTTGAATAATATGGATGTGCATATCAGAAAAAAACATTGTGCCTAAATTTGTTTTTGTATAAACTGTTTGGGAAACAATAGTAATATCATAAAACATTCTCGTTTCAGGAAGTGATATATTAGCAGTAGGAATTAGGAAGCACAGTTTCCCCCGTCCCTCCAACCAAACAGTACGTATCAGTGGTGAAAGTCAAACTGCTTTTTCTCTTCTCACTGTGGCTTGTTGCTGTCAGGCTGTGTTAGGTCAAAGAATATATCCCACAGCATTGCTGAGGGACAAGAAAGAGCAGTGAGATGATATTACATCTGTTGTATTACTGGCTAGTGAAAATGCCTGAAGTACAGTATCCAAGGGAAGGAATTATGTTTTAGATTAAAGACTTTCAAGGTCTTTACAGTGGGCTTTCTGCTGCAATGTTGTTATATGCCATATGTTATGTATCATTACATTTGTTTACAGAAAGTGAGATGTAGAATCCTGTTTATTACAAGAGAGTATTTGCTTTTATCTGAAGTACTCAGCTTTGACCATGGTCAGATACAAAATATTGCATTTGCCTTGTGCAGTGTAGTGCTTTCTGTCTTCCCAGCTATCGGAACCACACGTTTCTTCTTTTGCTGGTGGATATCCTCAGGTTTATAAAAAATAAAAAACGTTTTAGAGATTTAAATATAAAGGAATGCAATTTTAACATATTGTTCCATTAAGATATTTAGGACCTTTTAGACACATTCTGAAGGTAGTGGGAAATGAGATGCAGTGTTTCATTAGACATGTTTTTAGTATTTTCTTCTCTTTGTAAAAGCTGTAATTTTAATATTTTAGAACCAATTTAATGTCCCTGGAGTTAGAGCTTTTTGTATCCATTGTCCATTAGGTGAATTACTAAGCCAAGAATGGAATGCATTTATAATGTATAAAATACTGTAAAATGTCTTAAAAACAGTCTAAGCAGGGAATAAAGCATCAGGAGTCCATTAAATTTGAAGACAGTGAGTTCTGAGGTTCTTTGTATAATCAGATAATGTGTTTCTGCACTTTGATAAAGAGGCATTAGATATAGGAAGATTTATTTAAAAGTTTGAATTCAATAAAAAATTACACAGAACTATTGCAAAATGCACTTTGTTTGACATTTGAGACAGCTTTCAAAGCAGTATTTTTCTTTAAAAAAAATCCCTGTTACTTCAGTAATATTTATTATGTTTAATAGAAATTAATAAATAACACCTGAAACAGTATTGTCGCTGTTACAGGTTTTAAAGATATCTGTCAGAATCCACTATAAACTTAGGTTCTCATGGGATCATAACTAACACCTTAAGGAATGCTCTGGACTGAACTCTTCTCGGGGAAGATCACAGCCACTGACATAATTGTTAACAAAGAATATTTTTTAATTCAGAGAATTCATATTTTAAAGACCAACTGGAACTGATGAAAAATAACTAAATATGAAGAAAATGACTGATTCCAAGACTTCCAGAAGATGTAATAGTTTACACTGTTGTTTTATTTAAGACTGTCATTAGAGCCCTTTTGCACATCTCACACATGCTGTGTCTCTTCCAGCACTAAGGTGGTGGTTGTCAGGCAGAGCCGTGGGCAGTGTCACCTGTCTGGAGCTGTTCATGACACTGGCTGTTGCTTATAGCCATGCTGCTCTTGCATTCAACTGATGTTTATTTGAGGAGGTGAGTGCCAATATTACTCTCTAGAAGTTGTAGAATTAGAGAATTGTTTCAGATGGAAAGAACCTTAAAGATCACCTAGTTCCAACCCCTCTGCATGGGCAGGGACATTTCCCACTAGATCAGGTCACTAAAAGTTACATCCAACCTGGTTCTGAACACTGCCAGGGCTGAAGAACCTCTCTGTGCAACTGGTGCCTGTGTCTCACTGCCTTCACACTAAAGAATTCCTTACGAATATTTAATCTAAATCTCCCTTCTTCTACTTTAAACCCCTTGTCCTACCACTACACACCCTTGTAAAAAGTCCCTCTCCAGCTTTCTTGAGCACTCCCTTTAGGTACTGGAAGGCAGCTATACAACCTCCCCCAGAGCTTTCTCTTTTCCAGGCTGAACAACTCAGCTATCTCAGCTTGTCTCCATAGGAGAGGTGCTCCATCCACCTTATCCTCTAAGAGCACTACGTCATCTAAGAGCAGTATATTTGACACCGTCTCCCACAGCATTCTACTGAAAAAGCTGTCAGCCCAGAGCTTGGACAGGGGCACTCTGCACTGGGTTAGGAACTGGCTGGAAGGCCGGGCCCAGAGAGTGGTGCTGAATAGTGCTGCGTCCAGTTGGCGGCCGCTGACCAGTGGTGTCCCCCAGGGATCAGTGTTGGGGCCAATTCTGTTCAGTATCTTTATTGATGATTTAGATGAAGGGATTGAGTCCACCATCAGCAAATTCACAGATGACACTAAGCTGGGGGGAAGTGTGGATCAGCTGGAAGGCAGGAGGGCTCTGCAAAGGGACCTGGACAGACTGGAGAGTTGGGCTGATTCCAACAGGATGAGGTTCAACAAGGCCAAGTGCCTGGTCCTGCACTTTGGCCACAACAACCCCAAGCAGCGCTACAGGCTGGGCACAGAGTGGTTGGAGAGCAGCCAGGCAGAAAGGGATCTGGGAGTCTGGATTGACAGGAAGCTGAACATGGGCCAGCAGTGTGCCCAGGTGGCCAAGAAGGCCAATGGCATCCTGGCCTGTATCAGGAACAGCGTGGCCAACAGGTCCAGGGAAGTGATTCTGCCCCTGTACTCAGCCCTGGTGAGGCCACACTTCGAGTCCTGTGTCCAGTTCTGGGCCGCTCAGTTCAGGAAGGAGACTGAGGTGCTGGAGCAGGTCCAGATAAGAGCAAGGAGGCTGTGAAGGGATCCAGCACAAGTCCTGTGAGGAAGGGCTGAGGGAGCTGGGGCTGTTCAGCCTGGAGAAGAGGAGGCTCAGAGGAGACCTCATCACTCTCCACAACTCCCTGAAAGGAGGGTGTAGCCAGGTGGGGGTTGGTCTCTTTTCCCAGGCAACTCTCAGCAAGACAAGAGGGCATGGTCTTAAGTTGTGCCGGGGGAGGTTTAGGTTGGATATTAGAAAGAATTTCTTTAATGAGAGGGTGATCAAGCATTGGAATGGGCTGCCCAGGGAGGTGGTGGATTCTCCATCCCTGGAGGTTTTTAAGAAGCAACTGATGCAGCACTCAGTGCCATGGTCTAGCAACTGCAGCAGTAGTGGTTCAAGGGTTGGACTTAATGATCTCTGAGGTCCCTTTCAACCCATCAATTCTATGATTCTATGATTCTATGTCCTTCTTATGTCTGGGGCTCCAGAACTGGACCCAGAACTCCAGGAGAGGTCTCTGTGGTATAAATAATAACCTCCTTTTATTCTCAGTTTCACTAGTAGGGAGAGAAAGATTCCCCTTCTAGACCAAAGCAAATGTCCTTCCTGCCCTCTGTTCTGTGTTCAAGAGTGATTCACGATTGATGCTTTGAGGAAGAATGTTAAAACTGAGAAAAGAGATAGTGACATTTTATTCAATGCTTTCTTCCAGATTCTAGAAAACCACAGCTTGAGGACAACCTCATCAAAAGGCAGTATATTTGTATATTTGGTAGTATATGAGAAGATCTGCAAATATTTTGTAATTGTATTTTAGGTTTTTACCCCCTACCTTTCATTAATTGCTTTTTAAACATAATTGTATTTTAGGTATCTCTTCAGGCAACATCTGGTGGCAGAATTACACAGATAAATTGTGCATTGTGAAAGGTAGCTACTTTTGCTTGTATGCAAGATCTTATTTCCATATTGCATATGATACTCCTGGCTCTTCTGTAATGAGAGGTGGTGCATAATCATTCTATTATTACATTCTCCACAAATTATTTTTAACAACTTTCATAATAATGTTCTTTATGCTGTACCTTTTCTAAAATGGCCCAGTTTACTTATTTTGTCTCTCAAGCAGATACCCAGATCTCTTTTACTACTCATTGGGTCATTTTATGTCCTGCTATCTGCTTTAAAGGAGGAGTATAAGACCAGAAGTGCTCTACATAGAATCACAGAACCACAGAATCATATGATGTTAGGGGTTGGAAAGGACCTTGAAAGATCATTGAGTCCAACCCCCCTGCCAGAGCAGGATCACTTGAAGTAGGTCACACAGGAATGCTCCAGAGAAGGAGACTGGAGTGCAATCTCACTGGGCATCCTGTTCCCGTGTTGTCAGACTCAGCTTTTTCTTGAATTTACACAGGACCTCCTATAGTCCAGAGTGCACACATTACCCCTATTCCTGTAATTGGACTTCACTGAGAAGAGCTTGACTACATCCTCTTGCCACTTGCCCTTTACATAGTTATAAACTGTAATGAGGTCACCCGTCATTTTCCTCTTCTCCAAGCTAAAGAGACCCAGCTCCCTCAACCTTTCCTTAGAAGTGAGGTGTTCCTCTCCTTTTACCATCTTGGAGGTTCTGTGCTAGACTCTTTCAAGTAGTTCCCTGTCCTTACTGAACGAAGGGGCCCAGAACTGGACACAGTATTCCAGATGTGGCCTCACCAGGGCAGAGTAGAGGGGGAGGAGAACCTCTCTCGACCTACTAACCACCCCCTTCTAATGTACTCCAGGATGCCATTGGTCTCCTGGGACACAAGGACACATTGCTGGCTTATGGTCATCCTTCTGTCCGCTAGGACCCTCAGATCCCTTTATTCTGTGCTGCTCCCTAGTAGGTCTGTTCCCAACCTATACCGGTACATGGGGTTGTTCTTTCCCAGATGCAAGACTTTACACTTGCCCTTTTAGTATTTTGTTGAATTTCTCTCTGCTCAACCCTCCAGCATGTCTAGGTCTCACTGAATGACAACACAGCGTTCTGGGGTGTCAGACACTCCTCCAAGTTTTGTGTCATCAGCAAAATTGCTGACAGTGCACCCTCTTTCCTCATCCAGGTCACGGCTGAATATGTTGAATAGTACAAGTCCTGGTAGCGATGCCTGAGGTACTCCACTAGATACAGGCCTCCAACTAGACTCTGTCCCATTGACCATAACTCTCTGCCTTCTTTCCTTTAACCAGTTCACAATACACCTCATTACCAATCATAGAATCACAGAATCATCCAGGCTGGAAAGGCTGAGATCATCAAGTCCAACCCATAATCCACTACCACTGTCGTTATCAGACCATGGCACTGAGTGCCACATCAGTCTCCTCTGAAAAACCTCCAGGGACAGAGAAAATCCACCACCTCCCTGGGCAGCCCACTCCAATGTCTGATCACCCTCTCTGTAAAGAATTTTTTCCTTGTATCTAACCTAAACTTCCCCTGGCAGAGCTTAAGACCATATGCTCTTATCTTACTGGCAGCTATCGTACAGAGCACATTTCCTTAGTTTAGTTTCTAGGTTGGTATGGGAGGCTGTGTCAAATGCTTTTCTGAAATCTAGATAAAAGACACATTTTGAGGTTCTGTCTTCATAAAAGGCTGTCAGGTTGGTTAAACATGACTTCCCCCTGGTAAAACCATGTTGAGTGCTCCTAATGACCCTCTTGTCCTTGGTAAGCATAGAGACAGTGCCGAGGATAAGTTGTTCCATCATCTTTCCAGGGGTGGAGGTGAGGTTGACTGGTCTGTAGGTCCTCCTTCTTACCCTTTCTGAAGACTGGAGTTACATTTGCTTTCCTCCAGTCCTCAGGCACCTACCGTTTTCCCCATGGCTCACCAAAGATGGTGGAGAACACCCTTGCTATGACTTCTGCCAGCTCCCTCAGCTGCTACAGATGCATCCCATCAGGATCCATAGGTTTATGGATGTCCAGATTGTTTAGTCTACACTCTACAATCAGCATGTGACCGTGACAAGGATTTCTGAGCATGTTTTCCATTTTTTAATTCATATCCTTGCATTCCTAATATTTTCTGCTTGTTTGGTTGCTTCCGAACACTGAGTTCTAATCATCTGTTCAGAAGACCACATTGTGTAAGAGCCGAAAACTGTACCCATCATTCTTTGTTACAAAAGGAAGCATTTACAAAAATAAAAATTTCTGCAAATATTTTTTTTTAAATGAAATAACTAATTCCTGTTGAAATGGAGGAAATTAGAAAATTAAGATCAGTGAATCATGAGAATACCTCTAGTTGGGACAAACTCATAAGCATCATTTAGTCCATCTCCCAAGATTCTAAACTTTAAAATGACTTTAAATGACTTTCTGCTAGCAAAACAACTTAAAATAATTTTTCATCTAGTCTTGAAACTTGTTTTGGTTATGCAGAAGAAGTACTGTCTAATAAGCTTAGAATCTATATTACACTTATCTTCTCAATTTCATGTCAGTTGAAATAAAATGCTATATTTATGTTGACACTGATAACTGGAGAAAACAAATGTCTGTTCAGGCAATTATCTGTCTATTAATTTTCTCTTTTCAGGCACTACAGAATTTTGGCTTTGGCTATGGCAGTGTCAATATTGCTGTTAAAGAACATCAGGTATATTTTGGTAAGGACAGATAAACCACCAATTTGACAAGAATATGATGCAGTACAGTGGTAGGAAAAGCAATTAAAATATGCACTATAAGACTATTATCTAAATCTACATTATTAAGAAATTTTTTTTTTTTTCAAATTTTGTTCCTCTGATTTAAATACAGCATGAAGGTCTCTAAGGCTTTTCTTGCTGTCTACAGTTGTTTTGTTGTTGTTTTTTTTTGTTTGGTTTGTTTGGTTTCATTTTTGTTTTGTTTTGTTCTTTTCAGATAAATGATCAGTAAAATCATGCAAGTGACTGTTTCTTTCCCACCCAGTCCTGTCTTTTCTGAAATATTTGTCTGCTGCTGAAGAAATCTTCCAGAGATCATAGAAACAGTACAGCTAAATTCTGTGGGAATACTTATCAGGATTGAACGTCAGCACATGCAGCATTTTTGTTGGAGTAGGACTTGCACACTGAATAACAAAAGAGAGGGTGTCGACCAAGAGATACATAGGTTTTTAAAATATGAAAATATTCATTTCTCCCTTGACAAAAATGAAAATTTGCATGATTTTTTCCTCACAGTCTTGTTGCTGTGCTCTGTAATCCAAATCATGTTGTCAGCTGGCCTATTTAATGCAACACTGACCTTAGCACGTTTCACTAAGCGTGTATCCCATGCATTCAGCCTTACTAAATGAGACTTCAGTATATCTTGTAAGACCAAAACTAAAGCTAAAAATTACTGTAAAGAAAGTATCATATAATTTTTAAAACGTACCATGCAGAAATAAAGTTATGCTGCAGTTAAAATAATTAAAACTTGAGTCTGGCAGATCAAAACTCACCTTACACGGCATTCAAAAAAACTTAATTGCAGGTTTGACACCTAAACCTTGACTTGGGCTACAGTCTTGGGAATTTTGAGAAGCTTACTCTAGCAATACAGAAAAACATTGTTAGAAAGTCAGAATACATGCAAGAATTCCAGGAAACAGATAAAGATAAGAATGCAATATGATATTACTGTATCACAGATTGTCAGATTACTCAGCCTCTCTCTTCAATACAGATGAAATTGTCGGGAACAGAACTGGGCGCTCTGAAGAGCTTTACAGCAATATCCATTTCCATTTTCAGCTTGGTGAATAGCTGTTCCAGCTGTAACAAATCTCCAAGGTGCCCCTGTTTGTGGATCCAAGTTCCTACTTAGTAGTGAAGCATACATATCTAATACATTCAGATACTTCAGTTCTTTATTTTTGAGGTGCAGGGAATTAATAGTCAATATTTTATTATCCATGGTTTATTTTTCATGATAACTCTAGGGGTATTTCCTTATGTTTACTCCATACTTACTTCTATGAGTATTCTATATGGCTTTGATTTCATGTGAAGGCAGACATAAATTAACTTGCAGTAACACTTCAGTGATGCACATGGACAATGAGGAAGAGATGTGGGTCATGATGTTTTCAAGCTGTTAAAATAACATAGATTGGACAATTATTTTCTTCCTTCTATATATTAGAAATAAACTGCTTGAGCAAACATAATTTGTCAGGAAGATAAGGAGAGTTGAGAATCATCCTAACATAGTTTGTATCAGTGCTCACTGATATTAATTTTATAATTTCCTCATATCTTTCAAAGGTTTAAAAGTTATTGAATAGGTGCCAGTAATTTTATCCAGGGTTGAATAAGGACTTCCAGGACACTGTTTTAAAGATGTGAAGGACATAAAATATAAATTTTATGCTGTTTAACAAGCATCAGTATCTTCTGTTACCAGCAAACTGAAGTATTTCACAGGAAAAAAATATGTCTAGAAAAAAATGGATATAAGGGTCAGACAAACATATAAAAAAATTGAATGTCAGCTTAAAGAGGCAGTTCATGTGTGGGTTTGGTGTATTGCAAGTGCCAGGAAACATTGCTTTGCCTCTGTTACTATGGGGTGAGCTCTTACTCTGTTGTATGTGCTGAACGTATTACAGAATTGAAGTGATGATTATGGTGGCTCAGTTGATTAGTGATAACTTGTTAAGACAAAATTTCCTGATGGTTCAGCTGAACTTAGTTGGCAGAATGATGTACATTGCTTTTTTTATTCTCAGAAATCTAAAAACTGTTATGCTTATGTTGTCAAAAATTACCTTAAAAATTTACAGAATTAATAGAGTGAGGCTTTTCAGATTTCTAGGCTATCTTTGCAAATCCTCTCATGAAGAGCTTATATCAAAAAGAAGGAACCTGTATTTTGTAATATGTCCCCTTGGCACCTTGCTGCTTTTCTCTTTCCTGGTTAGACTATCCCATTGCCCCCAAGAGAGCAGTGAGCCTATTTAATTTAATTAAAAGGATAAAATCCATACTTTTCTTTGACCTTATCAAGGGTAAAATGACAGCAGTGAAAGCAACACCCTGATCCTAGGCACCTCTCAACACTTCTTCCCAGGGTAATTATGCTCTGTCCTGCAAATTTCTAAACTGCATGTGCAGCTCTATGGTGTACCCTTCTCCACCCTCTTCTTGATGTTCCCTGCCTCTCCCTTTCATTGAAATGGCACCTAGAAAACAAATTGCCTCCTTTGCCTGAAGCCTGCGTGTTCACAGCAGGGCTCTTGATCTGAACAAACCCAAAGATGTCAGGCTGTATAAACCCTAAGGAGAAGATATGTTAAAAAAAAACCAAACCAAACCAAACCCAACAAAACAAAAAAAAAACCCCAAACCACTACTTTCCAAATGCTTTGCCATATTTAAAAATGTATTTATACTCTTCTCTTAATGATCGACATAGTGTATGTTTACACTTGTTTTAGTTGACTTATGACACTACACATTCTACACATTTAGTAGCAACATATGAGAGACGATGGGAATGACACTTGAACCCATCTGTTAATGTTGCCCAAGTATTTTTGAACACAAAATACACTTAGTACCAGTGCTGGTCCCCTCCCCTGCTTTTTTCCTACATAATGAATTAAATTTTCTTCTTTTTCTCCAGTCTTCAATCCATGTCAACTCAGCCTTCCCAATCTTGTTCAAAGATTTTTGTTTCGTTTTGTTTGTTTGTTTTTATTTGTAAATTTTTTCAATGGTTTCTAAGTGCTCTCTTGTTTGCGAGGGGATGGTGGTAGTGTTGGAAGTCCTGTGGTAGAAAAGTATTCTACACATTGCAGGGCTAAATTTCAGCCTGCAATATATTTTAACAATTTGGCTTTAAAGAACTGGATGTAACAAGGTTTCTTAACAATACTGTGAACCCTTTTAGCCCCAGACCAGTGGCTGAATATGTAATCAAGCGTGAGGTGGCTGAAAAGTATTATACCCTAATGGCTCCTACCTGGTGTTATGAAACAATGAGGTGGCACCAGCTTGACTAAAACCAACCAAACATTGCTTTTTCAGTCATTGCTATCTCCTTGGTGCTTTTGTGGAGGAAATCAAGACCTGAAAGTGCATGGAAAGGATCTGTCCTCTTTGATCTTTCAGTATTTGTAGGATGCTCTTTTGTGGACCGCTGAGAACCTTCCAACACAAATTCAGTAGACCATCCTCCTCAGCTAAAAGCCTCCTAACTGAGGTGTTTCTTTTTCTTATTGACAATTCACATAGATGGGCAATGGTTTAGAACTAAGGTAGCAAATCATTACCTAAACTGACAAAGCTGACAATACACATCTATATGAGACAGGACAATAGTCTAGCCATCAGAATCAAGGTGTTTTCCCACTTGTGCATCTTTGTTACACGATGTTCCTCTTTTCTAAGCTAGTTAAAATGTTTTGGTATTTTCTATGCCCAAATCATGGACTCTGGCATTTTTTTATAATGTGCACCTTACACACACACAAAATCTCAATTTTCTAATGATGATAATTAAAAACCATGGTGTCTTTTGTAAGTCTATTCAAAGGTCTAATAAGAGATAACCTGAAATAAATTTACTTGGGTAATTCAGCGAAGTTTCACAAGACATCTACATAGTGTTTCCCCCTTCATCATTGTATCTTTCAAGCAGCATACGCGCCAGAAACCTGGAAGGTAAGTTGTTGTCTGAAGTAAAGGAATTCAGAGTTGTTCACTCAGGGTTGTATATGTCAGCTGAAGGGAAGATATATAGTTAAAACAAAATTATATATAATTTATGCTAGCTTTTGCATAAATGATATGCCATCAGTGAAATTGCCTCTCATGGGCTTTGAGAACAGAAAACCAGCAAGCTTGGCTGGGACTAATAGAGATTATTTGCTTGGAAAAGCCAATCAATCTGTGGAATAGATTTAACCCACTTCTAAGGCAGAACTGGGAAATTTTGCATTATCAGTGGTCAGTGGCCATGAACTTTTCCATAACAGCTTTCTAGGGTCAATCTCATTTTATGCCATGAAGAAGTCAGACAAAACCAATGCTTTCTACTAACAATTTCCCACTGCCCAGAGAACAATGATTTCTTTAAGTATGTTAGTTTATTTACTGCTTTCACTGACCCTAGTGAAGTTATATAGTGGGGTGTATTTGAATATCTCTGATCAGCTCATATGTGATTAAAAATGCCCTAAGAAAAAGCTTTTCCCTTTAAAACCACTATACATATAAAGCATTAGAAAGCATCAGAACTTAATTTATTACATCAGTTGCCTCTTTTTTGATAAGACTGCATCATCTAAGAAAGGTGCTTAATTGTAATCTTCAATTGTAGATAAGAACTTGGGTTATCTTATAGTTTTTAAAAGGTTGGCATTTTATCTTTAAAGCACTTTAAAACAGGCTGAACAAAAAGTGATAGTTTCATGGTATGTAGATAACTGGGATAAGGATAATTTATATAGACTTTGAAGCAATAAAACTCAATAATTTGAGAATGTGGACAGCACTTTGGATTTTCTCCTGTGCATGCTCAAAATGCTGCAAAAAATCAGCTTGTGTATATGTTTATTTTTCTATTTATTTCATACTTATATGATCATTTTTCTAACATCTTTCACCCTTGTAGAAGTACAGCAGTACAAACAGAAGCATCAGGTATTCACCATGTGGTGTTCACCTATTCTGTTGGTACCCAGCAAGTTCTAAAGGCTTTCTTTCTAAGAAAAATCGTGGGTTGCCTTCACTTGTTATGGACCAAAACTGTCAAATTCCAATCACTTAACAGTATGAGGTTATTTTTTGTCTACATATTAATCAATATCTGATCTTAGCTACAAAAATCCTCAGTAATTTGATTGTATATGAAACTTTTTGTAGTGCCAGCTTAGGTAGTTTTATGGTCTAAAGGGACAAACTAGCTACAGTGCAGATAGGGTTTATATCTCACTTTCGTGTTTTCTGTATAAAGCCAAAAAACAAGAATGACATGACTTGTGATTGCAATACAAACTCTCTGTTCCTTCAGACTCATTTGAAATACTTTTGAAGGGGTAATTTTCTCCTGATGGACTTAAGGGTAACATCAGTATGATCTGTCTTCCCATAGCCAGTGCATAAGGTGGAATAAACATCATGTGTATGCTTTTGCTAAAGCCACATAAATATGAGCGTATGTTCACTTCTAATTAAGAGTGATTGGTACTACGCAGGTGAAGCATTAATGATCATGGGGAAAGAGCCTTCATTTATCTCATCTTGGTATACTTTCCATGAGATACTTGCACATCACCTCTAGAAGGCAAAATAAGGTTATTGAAATCAATAAAACACAGCACAACACAATTAGATTCCATGTATACTTTGATACTTCTATTTAAAATATAATGCCAAGACTTTCAAATGACATATCTCTAAAATGACATTTTTCTCTCTGAATCATAGAATCATAGAATCATAGAATCCTAGGGGTTAGAAGGGACCTCGAAAGATCATCTAGTCCAACCCCCCCTGCCAGAGCAGGGCCACCTAGAGTACATCGTGCAGGAACGTGTCCAAGTGGGTTTTGAATGTCTCCAGTGAAGGAGACTCCACGACCCCTGTGACTCTGTCACCCTTACAGTAAAAAAATTTTTCCGAATATTCAACTTGAACCTCCTGTGCTCCAATTTACACCCATTACCCCTTGTCCTATCACTGGTCATCACTGAGAAGAGCCTAACTCCATCTCCTTGACACTCACTCCTTACATATTTGAAAACATTGATGAGGTCACCCCTCAGTCTCCTTTTCTCCAAACTAAAGAGACCCAGCTCCCTCAGCCTTTCCTCATAAGGGAGATGTTCCACTCCCTTAATCATCTTAGTAGCTCTGCGCTGGACTCTTTCAAGCACTTCCCTGTCCTTCTTGAACTGAGGGGCCCAGAACTGGACACAATACTCCAGGTGCGGCCTCACCAATGCAGAATAGAGGGGGAGGAGAACCTCTCTTGACCTACTAACCACACCCTTTCTAATGCACCCCAGGATGCCATTGGCCTTCTTGGCCACAAGGGCACATTGCTGGCTCATGGTCATCCTCTTGTCTACCAGGACCCCCAGGTCTCTTTCACCTACACTGCTCTCCAGCAGGTCAGCCCCCAACCTATACTGGGACATTGTGTTGTTCTTCCCCAAATGCAAAACTCAACACTTCCCCTTGTTGAACTTCATCATGTTTCTCTCTGCCCAACTCTCCAGCCTGTCTAAGTCTCTCTGAATGGCAGCACGGCCTTCCGGTGTGTCAGCCACTCCTCCCAGCTTAGTGTCATCAGCAAACTTGCTGAGGGTACACTCTATACCCTCATCCAAGTCGTTGATGAAGATATTGAACAACACCGGTCCCAGTACCGACCCCTGAGGGACTCCACTAGTCACACACCTCCAACCAGATTCTGCCCCATTGACTACAACTCTCTGACTCCTTCCTTTCAACCAGTTCCTGATCCACCTCACTACCTGATCACCAAACCCATACTTGGTCAACTTATCTACAAGGATGCTGTGAGAGATGGTGTCAAATGCTTTACTGAAATCAAGATAAACCACATCTACCGCTCTACCATCATCTATCCACCTAGTAATTTCCTCATAGAAGGCTATGAGGTTAGTCAAACATGATTTACCCTTGATAAAACCATGCTGACTGCTCTTGATGACCCCCATGTCCTTGATATGTCTGGAGATAGTGACAAGAACAAGTTGTTCCATCACCTTTCCAGGGATGGAGGTGAGGCTGACCGGTCTATAGTTACCCGGGTCCTCCTTCTTGCCCTTCTTGTAGACTGGGGTGACATTTGCTATTCTCCAGTCCTCAGGCACCTCTCCTGTTACCCATGACTTACTGAAGATGATGGAGAGTGGCCTAGCAATGACCTCCGCCAGCTCCCTCAGCACCCTTGGATGCATTCCATCTGGACCCATCGACTTATGGATGTCCAGATTACTCAGCTGATCCCTAACCCAATCCTCATCTACTACGTCAAATTCCTTATCTATCTTGACTACTTCTGGGGCTAAATGAATCTGGGGCTCATGTGGAAACCCTGCAGGAGTAAAGACAGAGGCAAAGAAGGCGTTCAGCACCTCTGCCTTCTTTATATCCTCTGTCACCAGGGCTCCCATCTCATCCCTTAGTGGGCCAATATTGCCTCTAGCGTTAGTTTTACTAGCTATGTATTTGAAAAAGCCCTTTCTATTATCCTTAACCTGACTTGCAAGGTTAAGTTCCAAGGAGGCCTTAGCTTTCCTAATTGCCTCCCTACATCCTCTGACGACAGTCCTGTATTCCTCCCAAGTGACCAGCCCCACCTTCCATGATCTGTAGATTTTCCTTTTCCACTTAAGTTTTCCCAGCAGTTCCTTTTTAACCATGCTGGTCTCCTAGCTCCCTTACTAGATTTCCTAACCATAGGGATGCTCTGATCCTGTGCTTGCAAATAGTGGTCCTTGAATATTGACCAGCTATCTTGATCCCCTTTATCTTCTAACACCCTGTCCCATGGGATTTCTCTTAACAGTTGATTGAGGAGGCCAAAGTTTGCCCTGTGGAAGTCCAGGGTTTTGGTCCTACTGGGTATTCTGTTCCTTCCACACAGGATCCTGAACTCTACCATCTCATGATCACTGCAGCCAAGGCTGCCATTGACCACCACTTCTTCGACAAGGCCCTCCTTGTTGGTTAGTATAAGATCCAGCAGCGCTCCTCTTCTAGTCGGCTTGTCCACCATCTGCATTAAGAAGTTATCATCAATGCACTGGAGGAACCTCCTAGACTGTGAAAGGCTGGCTGTGTGAGTCAACCAGCAGATATCAGGGTAGTTAAAATCCCCCATGAGGACTAGGGACTGAAGTTGTGAGGCTGCTTTCAGCTGCCTGTAGAAGGCCTCATCAACCTCCTCGCCTTGATCAGGAGGTCTGTAGTAGACCCCCACAACTGTGTCACCCACACCAGCCTGCCCCTTAATTCTTACCCACAGACTTTCAACTTGCCCCTCATCAGCCCCTGCACAAAACTCAACACATTCTAGTTGCTCTCTCACATAAAGAGCAACTCCACCACCTCGCTTCCCCGCCCTATCTTTCCGAAAAAGCACATAGCCATCCATGGCCACATTCCAGTCATGTGACCTATCCCACCATGTCTCTGTTATCGCTACCAGATCATAACCCTTAGCCCGTACACTGACCTCCAACTCTTCTTGCTTATTCCCCATGCTGCGTGCATTAGCATACAGACATTTCAGGAAACAAACAGAGCACACTGGTGGGACTAAATCCTTCCTAGACCAACTGCCTTTGGGCCCTGGTTTGTTCTTCTTGTGTTTGTCCCTAACAGACCCAGTTTTCTCCCCTTCCCCCTTCACATCTAGTTTAAAGCTCTCTCAATGAGCCCTGCTAAGTCCTGCCCCAAAAGCCTCTTCCCCCTCTGGGACAGGTGCATCCCACCTGTCACCACCAGGCCAGGTGTCTCATATAGCATCCCATGATCAAAAAAACCAAAACCCTGTCTTTGGCACCAGTCTCTTAGCCACTCATTGACCTGTAGACTCTTCCTATATACCTCCCCACCCATTCTTACAGGAGGGATGGAGGCAAACACTACTTGTGCTCCAGACCCCCTAACTAGCCGTCCCAGGGCCCTGAAGTCACTCTTCATTGCCCTTACATTTCTTGTGATAATTTCATCACTGCCAATCTGAAAAATCAGCAGTGGATAGTAATCAGAGGGACCCACAAGATTAGGGAGTTTCCTTTTAACATCTCTAATCCGAGCCCCAGGGAGGCAACAGACCTCCCTGTGGGATGGGTCCGGTTGACAGATGGGCCCTTCTGTCCCCCTCAGAAGGGAGTCACCCACCACAACTACTCTCCTTTCCTTCTTGATTGAAGAAGTCCTAAGAACACGGGGTGACTGACGAGTCCTAGGTGGTTCACTAGGTGAGTCTACCTCTGTAACTACATTTTCATGTCCCTGAATTTCCAAGGCCTCATACCTATTCTTCAAGGGCAATTGGGAGGGAGGAGGGGGTCGGGAGGATTTTTTCTTGCCCTTCCGAGGCCGGACCTCCTTCCATTCATTCATGTCTCTTAAGGCCTCTCCTTCTGTCTGGTGGCAGGAGGGGTGGGGATCCATCATCTCCTCAACCTCTCCCGTCTGCCCCTGCCTCAGGGTGTGATTCCACCAGTCTATTTCCCTCTCACATTCTCTAATGGTTCTCAGTCTCTCAACCTCTTCTGTCAGTTTAACCACCTGCCTGAGGAGATCATTTACTTGCTCACAACGCACACATTCGGTGTCACCGGTTCCATTTGATACCAGTGCCAGGCACAGGCATTCACTGCAGCTAGAGATTTGCACTGCTGCATGCCTGCTTGGGAGCTCCGTCTGAGTCCCCATATTCTTTTTCACTGTGGTTTTTGTCCGCGTTGTGACCATGATGTATCTATCTACTAGTTGCTCCCTGTCTAGCCACGTGCCTGCCCTCTGGAAGCTAGCTGCCGCTCTCTGCTCTCTGCTCCGCGCTGCCACGTGCTTACTCCTGCTTTCTTTGCCTACGCGAACTGCCTCGCAAACTGCCGCGTCCCTTCCTGTTTGCCTGCTCCTGTTCGCCGCGCTCCGGGTCGCTGGCGCTCCCGGAAACCTCTTAAATACCTTCTCTCCGGTGTGTTGGCCGCGCCCTTCACAGCCCTTAACAGCTGATTGGCCTCACCAAAGACCCTCCAGCTGAAAGTTGGGCAGCAGCAGCAGCAGGCTCCCAGCAGCCTTATGAGGCTGAGGTCAATGCTCAGAAATTTTGGAGGTCATTTCCATAAGAAATTCTTGGAATTTTCCTGCAAACAAGAAGGCATTGGAAACACCCTTATCATCATACCTTATCATGTCAGGTGTAAGATGACTCTTCATACTCAAATTCCATTAGTTTTGAAGATTTATCTCCTTTTATATTAATTTTGATACCTTTTCAAGCCTGAGTTCACACATCAGGCAGTTCTGTCTGGAGTATATCTTGATATATCTCTTGATGTTTTCCTCATCTGTGCCTACCAGCCTTTTCCACAATCTCTCTGTTTTTCAATATGAAGAGTCAGTACAGGGAGAAGTGAGATACAGGAATAGAGATTTGGCATATCTTCAGACTCTTTTTGTTAGCCCATACATTGCATCTGTTCAAGGGGAAGCCTGTTCAGACCTTACCGAGCTACAGTACTCATGTGCATGTTTATAGCTGCTTTTAATAGCTGCCAGTGAAGAGTCATCCCTCATTTTACATCTTGGAGACCACAAACAGATAGAACAATGTAAAGGAAAGATTTATCCTATATAACACTTTAATAATAATCTGTGAAAAAGTCACCTACACAAGTATCCCTCTATTTGCTTGAGTTTTGTTTTTTAAAAGTGATGAGCCTCTAGTAATATTTAGGCAAACTTCAGGCATTTATCTTTATGCATATATATTTACATTTCACATTCATGCACCTAAAAATATGTCTGCAGCTCTCAGATGATGAATACTAAATCAGTGTGAGGTGAAGTGACTTAGCATCCCTGAAATCCAGGTCACTGACTGTGTTGCCTAAATACTGATTTCAGACACTGATTTCACTTCAGATACTGAAGTCGGACAACTTTGCCCTGAAATGGTACTTCTCTATATATCCAGTGCTAATAATGACATGAAAAATAACCTTTTACTTGCTTTTTCTTCCACCTTTCTTCTCATCTAGTTTCCCATGTTTTCCTGGTGTCCTCTTCTCTTCCCACTCTTACTTATGTGTCCACACTGAAACACATTGTTGAACATATCAAAAAAATATCCTTCATTTGAAGTATCCGTGGTTCCCCAAACCAAATCCATTTTCTCTGTGGTTTGAACTATTGGCCATATAAAATAAAAAAATCCAATTTACTGGATATTTTCCTGTTTTCATTCCTGCCTAGCCAGCATTCTGGCTGCCTAGATTGGTTGTCAATTGGTGGCTGCATCAGGCTTTGTGCAATTAATCTTCTCTAAGCAATCTGCACTGTACTGATGAAACCAACATCAAGTATCTTTAGTTGTTTGTTCTTCTGACATGTAACTTCATACACAGATTGTGTTTGCCCTGCACTTCCCTTATGCAGAAAAACCTCTATTATGAACAAATTTGCCACTGCGCACCTTCCCAGCTTTCAAGACAATATTATTAATTAACATTGAGAGCTAAGATGATGAGAGTAAATAGGAAACTTCAGGTTTTCAGGTCAAAAAAAGCCTGCCCACATGACAGAGTGTGATGTTTGGAACAGAGAGGACTTCTGTTATTCTGATTCTGCCACACACCTGAACTCGCAACCCGGAACCAGCCTTCTCCTTTGTTGTCTTTGCCAGGTGGTATAGCTGAGGATGGAGACTTAGTCTAAGTTACATGCACTACACCGTCTTTATTTCAAAAACATTTGGGAGATAGATCTCAGCATTGGTTAGAAGAGTGGCAGCCAAATAGGAAATAGGCTACCTTGGCACCAAAGCACAATACAGTGAGGATGGAAAGAAAACAGGGAAGAATGAATTTTGGGTGGTGGGAAAAAAAAAAATTAAAACCACATACTTGGTTCTGGGTTGTTACCCTGCAGACAAGTTACAGGGATACCTTGACCACCTATGGTTTGAACATGCCAATACAGCAAGAGCAAGACAGCAAGGTAGACCCTAAATTTCATGTGCCGAATTGAAATCAAGGTTCTGAAATGACAAAATTTCACTTGTTTTAGTAAAAAAAGAATGAGCATCTATTAACCCAACTGAAAAAAAAAAAAAAGCTAGAATGAAGAGATGAAGAGTCATAGAGTCATTTATTACCATAACCAAGGTATTTGGAGTCAACTTATATTTAAGCTTTGGTGATAAAGAAACTATTTTACTGAAAGGAATTATTAGCTAATTTAACTTTTTTGCTCTTAGGGAATGATCTGTAATGTAGAAACAAATAAAAGGCCAATGCTAGAAAAACAACTTAGCAAATCCTACCTTCATAGTGAAAACATAGTAGACATTTGATACTAGGTGAGTAAGATGGTGTGAGGTTCTCACTTTTGGATTTTGTTAATCATGTATTCAAAATATGTCATACTCTCGAATTACCTAAGGCCCAAAGGACAGTCTTCTGAAATTAGATTTCCTAAGTGGCATACTCTACTCTAAAATATCTCTACACCTTTCTTTTCTTTTCCCTTTTCTTCGTGTTTCACAACTATTTTTGCAATAAGCACATCAGCAAACAATCTTTATACTATCAAATAGATACGAGTTTCTGTGTATATCATGTGGGTATTTAACCTGTGAGAAGGAATTTTGAATGACTAGGAACCTATAACATCTGTGTGAATTTATTTTGAGTGACACCTTTAAATATTTAAAGATTACATAAATCCTAGGACATTATTTTAAAAAAAGTACAGTATAATCTATTAATATCACTGAAACAATTTGCAAAGAAAGAAAAAAGAAATATTTGATGGCATTTTGCTGCTTTGAATAACTAGCAAAGTTTTTCAGTGTGTAATTTTCAGGTGAAAATATGGTAATGTATCTTTTTAAACAGTATCCTATTTTTGAAGAACGTGACTATGAATTTTCTACTAATTTATAATCTACTTACTGCTTTTAGCTGTACAAGTCTGGAGGACTGTGCAGACAATGATAGTACTGCAAGATTCTCTGTCTTTGTTGTGCTGCTTTTCTTGATTAAATTATGGTTCACCTAGCATACTGAAAACAAATAGACATTATTCTTGATGGTGGAACTTCATAAATTCTGACTACATTTTCGAATACTGCTAAATTCAGAACTTGAAAAAATTCATAAAATACAAATGTTTGACAGTTATGGAGACTCTTTACTGAATCACACTGTTTTTCAAATATACTGTGAACTCAGAAAATGAAACTGTAGAGCAGTTTTCCATCAGCATTCTTGGGGCAATCAGGTTAGCGCAGTGCTTATAGAAGCAGTGCAAAGCCAAGCAATGCCAAGGTTGTGAGTTCAAGTGCGAGCTGAGCATGCATTCTGAAGTTCACCTTTTATTGGTTACCCAATCCTGCTCATGTACAGTTGAGGTAGGCCTTAATTGGACACAGGTGGGCTTGGCACAAGCTCACGCCTCCCACCTTGTAATTAGCCACACCTGATTGCCTCATTGCCTCATTTCACTACACATTCTCATCAGTTTATTGCTACAGGAAGATTTGGGAAGGCGTGAAGGTAGATAGACAACTCGACCAATTAATTTTATTAAGAGCCTAATTCTGCACCTTATGCATATGCTTGATAGGCTATGGTCATTCCTAATGAAACAATATGTACAGATTGGGTCACTGGAATCTGCACCTGTGTGTCAAAAACAGCATGAAAGTCTATTTTTAATCCTGCACTCATATACTTCGCTTCTCCCAGCATCACAGTTTCCAACACCCCATTGGTGGTTACCATTTTAATCTGATGTAGACTATATGCATGTGAAATAAATGAAGTGCACAAATTGTTCAAGGTTTGGAGATGCAGGCATACCTAAAATGATGTAGTTCTAAGTAGGTCTCTATACAAAGGTGATTATTACATTTCAGAGCTCTTGGATAAGCACACAAAACTACCACTTAAGTATCAACAAACCAGTTATAATTACTGTGCAGCCCTTTCTCAGCAGGTGTTAGGGCTACTTTGGCCCAAGTCAGGAAGTGCACACACATTGAAAAAAGTGAGAGTCCTGTACTGAAGGGTTAAATGTTTTGTACTGAAACAAGTAAGGGAGATAAGAGAGAGAGAAACAGGTGGGATGATACGGCTAGGAGGGTAACATTCGCAGAGCACAGCTTGGTCCCTTGGCACTGACAGGGAAGTATAGGTGTCCCCAAGCTACACCTTTCAAAGTCAAGCTTTCCATCCTTGCTGCCCAAGGTCAGATAAGCCTTGAGCACAGCCAGGCACAGCTCCAACACAGTCCAGCAACACATAGCCATGCAGTGTGAGTAGCAAGCAAGACTGTTAATTTCAGATACAGGAAACAAAGCAAAGGAGGCACCTTTGACAGCAGACATTTTCCATGCCCTGCAGTCCACTAGCATGTGCTGCCTTGTCCTTTGTTGGGTGGGAATGCCAAAAAATCCATCTCTCTCTCACACACACCTTCCTACCCACCAGAATCCCACTGGGAATACCATTAACCACTCCAGGAAGATGGATGGGCAATGATCTGGGAAGCTGGGCAGCTTTCAGGAAGAGTGAATTTTACATTACAGGAAAGCACTGTCTTGTAGCCTTACATGCCATACACTGCAATATGGAGAGTAGTAAGATCTATGGACTGAAGCAAAGGACAAATTATCTTCAACAAAATTAAAGATCTAGAAATTAAGAAGTAAACTGTCAGTTCATACAATACCTATTGTTGGTCACTGCACATAACACAGAAGACAGAAGAAAGTATTTCCTCTGAAAGTCTTGGCCATTACTTCACATTTCAAGGACAGACTCACAGATGTTTTTGTAGCTACTTGTGTTAGCCTCTCTCTAGTCAACATGTCATTCTCACTTTGTTTAATGGTTGAGCTCTGGTTCTGTTCAGGAAAGAGAAGCAGTTATGAAGGCAGTCCATTACCAGACCTCTAATTCTTCTAACCTCTTCATACTTGGTGTTTTCAAGGCTTGTGAAGATCTGCTACTTTAATTTCCTATTCTGTAGTAGTGTGATTTACTTTCTACCTGGTTTCACTCCTCATCCTCCTGTCTCCTCTGTGTACATTTACTTAGGACTGCTTATTCTTTTCATCCTCCGTATTTCTGGTTTTGTTTTTGGTTTTTTGCTAATGAAGTGAATGAATACTTCCCTTTCTCGTGTGTTGAGCTGTTCTTTTTAAAATCCCCCATGTCATAAGCTGGACCCTGTAGGTTACATCATGTTTCACATCCAATGTTAATAATTTTATACAATGCCAGAGGCTTATCAGACTTTATATCAAGTATATTGACTTTCTTGTATCTACCAATATAACCAAATATTCTCTCTTCTCTCTGGCTTCCACTATACATCCAGAGCTCCCCTCTTATGTCTAGCCTATGCTGCTCTCATACAATTAGATAAAACTTTCTATGATTATTACATAAATTTTCCCCGAGCTTTTAATAAGTATTTCTTTAATCTTCATCCAGTGCCTTTTGTGATCGGCTTGTGGGTTTCAATACTCCATCTTAGTGCTGATCCTTTATTTCAGAAAGTTCATCAACCAGAGACAAATGTTTAATTGCCTCAGTCTGTCATCACATCCACACCAGCTCCTGGAATTACACCAGCTCCAGGGGGTTATGCTCTTTGGCAGCATATGCAGTTTAAGAGGTTATTGATAAAGTTTATTTATATCTAAAATCTAGTTCCTATGAAATACATATGTTCATTCAGAAACTCATGAAAGTCCATGTCAGATGTTTAATCCCCTCTGTATGTAAAAGTGCAGCATAGAAATTGATGCCCTTCCCTCTCAGTAATTCAGTAGCATTCATACAAGAATCTGAAATGTAACCTTCATGCACATGGGCCAGAAATAATTGACACATTCACCAGTAGAAATGTATGGAAACAACCCATTTGATCTATCTGACACTTGTGTGTTTAGGAGTGGGCATTTACAAACACTACAGTGTATTTATCCACCAAAAAAACTCTTTCTGTTTTAGCTAAATCAGAAAAGACTGGAAAAGTTTTTTTTTGTTGTTTCTACTAAACACATCTGTCTTTTTGTCTATATACACTCATGCAGAAATTTCCAGTCACTCAAGTCTCCAGGGTGTTTGAAAATGTCTGAAGTCTCTTTAAAGAGCAGATTAGCATGTATCCTAAAAGTTAGACTTTAATACTATTTAACTGCTCTATTTTTCCATTATGGGTCTGTCAGGGGGAATATGTTGCCCTATAGTACATGACAAGTGAAAACGCTAGTAACATTGTTTTTCATAGACAGAAAAAAACCCAAAAAAGCAATTTCTTAGCTAAAATGTCACCTGTTAGATGTATGGGGCTCACTATATTTTGTTGCCCTGGTAACGAATGGTGTAAAATGACTCCTTTGCACAGCTCCATCAGAATGATTGCATCCTGTTTTTTCCATCATTTTACAAGAGGCTGTTTTCATTCTCCCTTCCTGACCATATTAAGTGTAAAGAGATTGAATTACTGTGCTGTACCCTCTCCATCTGATGTGGATTTAAGAGTTGATATTGATGTACTGAGAACTGCGTTCTTCTTCAAGAAAAAAAAAGCTACAAATTATAATGAATTTGACTTTTATGTATTGACCGCTCAAGTAGTGAAGTAGTGTTTCTGCACCCAGGGGAAAGACATGGCATGATCAGCATTTTTCACTTGAACGAATCCAATTGATAAAGCAATATACTCAGTGTCACTTTGCTTGATCTCTAGGTTTAACAATAGTCATGCTAAAAGTAGATACATTACTCTATAAATTTTACTCATAAAAAATGTGCTAGCCATTGCTTTCTACAGCTGTACTTTTTCCAAATTTCACTGAGTAGGGCAGAAAAAGATGAACAGAAATAATGTGCCAAGAGTGTGCAAGTGAGGGCAAGTGGCTGACAAGTATTGGAAACACTTACATCTAGAAAACCAAATACAGCATCAGTAGGTGGGTGATGATAAGGTATTCTTATAGTGGATGGCACCTTGAGACCAAATAATTGAGGCTTCATATTTGGGTAGCTGCAGAACCAAGTAAAGAACCAATACATAAATATTGAGCATACACAGGACCTTTTCAAAGGTTTCTGAACGTTACAGGACAGGCTGTGTGGGGTCTTGAGCAACATGGTGCAGGGGAAGGTGTCCCTGCCCATGCAAAGGGTTTGGAATCAGACATTCTTCAAGGTCCCTTCCAACTCAAACATTTCTATGTTTCTATGATTCTAAGACAATGGTAACCTTAGGCTAGTACTAATTTTCTTGATTATATGAACAATCATTGTATCAGTCACTAAGACACAAGTTTAATATTACCCCACATTTTTACGTAGAGAAAAGGATATGTCATTCACATATTTTACAGAGTACTAAAGGTACAAAGAAGATTACTTATGATTTAACTTTATGTAATAAAGTGCAAGCTATGAAATAGCATAATTAAAATTTTAATGACTAAACTTTGTGTGTTAAAGACTGTTTTTCAGTAAGAGAAGTAACATCTTTAAAAAACAACTCTTAAACTGTGTGTGTGTGACTGAATTTTTTACAGGGAAAATCCTCTATAAGAATTATTTCATTTAGAATTACATTCCAGGGAAAGATAATGGGGAAGCAGGTGAATGTTTAGTGACTGTGTAAAAGTTGCCTGTGACATTAAAATAGTGGGAAATTAAGATCTACTTTCAGATAGTTTATTATATTGACCTGGGGCTCAATCCTGCAGAGAAATTGTTTGAAAGATGTATTTTAAGGGCTCTCATTTTTTCTTTTAAACTTTTCAAAATGCCATTCCTAAGTCTTAGAAAGTAAGGAAACAAACACAAACTTCATACCAATGATTTTTCATTTAAGGTAGTTACAGAAATGAAAGCTGCAGGAGTCTGACCTTGAACTTTGCTGCTGCTCTTTTAATTCGAAACCTCACAGTTCTGCACTGTGGATTGTGTAATTAGTGAAGTCACCAGTTCACATTCAAGTAGAACATTATCTAGGCACTGAATCTTACAGTGAAGAGAAAAAAACAATATATCACTCCATTTGAGATGAACTGGAATTCACCAATACTCTATGAATGCTTTGCGAATAGAAGACCTGAACCTAGATGATTTTCCAGTCCCCTTGCCTTTCTTCCTGCTGCATCTTGCCATGGCTTTGCCTGGGCTGAAATGCCTCTATAGAAAAAAGATATAAAAATGGTTGTATTGGGTTACTGCATGCAAGATTTTCCTAAATAACATGTGATTTCCAAATGTATCACCAGAGGGTTTGTAACTCTTCTTTGTATCTCTACAGTACCTGTAAAACCAGTGCCAGAAAGCCAAACTTTATTAATTTGTTTTTTTTTCCCCACCTTCTGAACTGCCTGATGTCCTTTGTCACATACTCCCACCCCTTTTCACACCTGAGAATTTTATCAGACACACTATGTTTTGGTATATTTCAGTCATATATGACAAGGTAAAAATCTCTTCTCAAAGAGAGACTTGGTTTGAAAAACTTGCTTCTGACCTCAGAGGTCACACTGCCTCTTTCCTCTTCCTCCACCAAGCCCCATGCATCAGTAGCAGCAGACTCCCCCTGGTGAAGGTGAATGGGTTATTCGGGCAGGGTTAGCAGTGTGAACCAAATAGGATCCAGACCTGCTGCCTGGCTGCGGACTTGCTTGTTATCAGGTCATTCAACAGAGACTCAGATGCCCAGGAGCAGACAGATGAAGGTTGGGTGAAGTTTCCCATTTGCTTAAGAAAGCTGGAATAACAACACTACCAACACAATAACAACAACAATCATATGTAGTAGTAGTAGTAGTAAAAGCAATAATGATGATGATGGTGATAATAACAATAATTATAATAGCAATAAAAATAATAATTAATAGCTTCCTAAGAACTAAAAACGGCACAATGTCTGGCTTGTGAATCGGTGTATTCATCTTCATAGTGCATGTGGTTCTCTTCAGAAGCTATATTTGATTTAAAGTAGTGCCATTTATATATATATATATATATATATATATGTATATATATATATTTTTTTTTTTTTTTACTGTGGTGTAACAATGACCTAGAGGATGATCATCTTGCTTTGGGGGAGCCAGTCTAGGAGGTTTTTCATTTTGTGCTCAATCACTGAAACCTTTCCTCATCCATATTTTAGGAAAGGTGACGGCTGCTATGCATTACTGCCCTGTAAAAATATTTCCTTTGCAGTATTACAGCAGCAGGAGGAACTAACAAGCATGGAAAACCCCTTCTGGAGCACGTCACACCTAGTGGGCTTGGGTGGTCAGCTGAGAAATTTCAGGGTGGCCAGGAGTTCAGGAGGTAGGGTGCATATGGTGGAAAAAAATGCCATGAGCAGCTGGAGAAGCAGAAAGAGGGGAGAAATTATGCCAAATAAAAGCCTAGTCTAATCTCCCTCACTTTTTGGAAGTTGCTGCTGTGGCTCTCCTGTCTGAAAGAAGCTTCCTCTCTGCCTTGCCATTATTATGAAGGCGGTGATTTATGTTTTGGATTCATAAGCACTCTATACTCACACCAAATTGTACTGCTGCTCTCTTCAGAAGCAAAAAGGCTGACTGTCTTTTTTATGCAGCTCTGGGTTAAATTTCTGATTATCATTTTTCTTGGACTAGCAAGAGACAATGAGGTGGGGAAAGGAATGGGGGAGATATTTTTTTCACAGGATAATTGGACCACCTGCCTGCAATCATTTCTGACCTTTGGATAAATAGAGAACTCCACTTTGCTGTGCTCTTATGGTCCTTTGGTTCTCAGGAGCATAAATAAGAATTAAAAAAAAAAAAAGGTAAATCCTTCTGTAAGGATAATTAAATGGTGACGAGAAACCCTACCATAACAAAACTCCTCAATGGAGAATGAACTTTGCCTCCTGTAAGCGGCTGTGTGTGTGTGAGACTGTGGATAAGTATTCATCATACAAAACACATCGACAAACGCCATCTCTCTTCACCTCTATTCACTGTGATCCTTCACAGTAAGGCAGTACAATTGTGTTCCTGAAGCCTCAATATCCCTCTCTTCCATCCTTTTCCCCTCTGAAAGGTCATTTTAAAATCTCTTTTGACAGTCCTAACTGATCTTATCATAAATCATTGAACACACACACACACATACACAGAGGCACAGCACCTAAGCAGGATGTTCCAGGCTAATTCAGCCCTGCTGATTTGATACAACTGGATAGAGTTTTATGATGCCCTGTGATTGTAAATACATCTGCTCTCATTTACAGTGTGGAGGGCTGTTACGTCTTAATTGGGTAATATCTTTTTAAATCACTGCAGGATGGATTGCTGCTTCCTCAGCAGCTGGGCCAGGGCATTGATCTCAGCCCTTGCCTGGCTACAGAAAATTCTGGGAAGAGGCCTCCCACCTATTTCTGGCATTTTGATTTTTAAGGGTTCTAAGAGGCCACAACTGGCTTTTTGGCGACATACATTGTGGGAGTGAGGAGAGTAGTCTGGAAGCAGGTGATGCATCTGTGTTTAGATAGACAAAGAATGCAACTGTGCCCTGGGGGCCAAGGAACTTGGGTGGACTGAGCAGTCTAAGTGGAGAAAGTCATGGAGAATACACACCTGCTGAGGAAGATGATTGGAGTCACCTTCATGTTTTCTCATTTCTAGACCTTAAGAGGGGACTGAATTCAGCTTTCTGTAGTGCTAGGACAATAATTATGAACTTTCATTTCTCTAAATTAGTAATGTTGTCTTTAAAGAAATACATTAAAATTATTATTATTAAGTATTTATTTACATGCATACATGCCCATGTAAGCAAACATTTTCATGTACATCTTTTACATAATTTTTGCACACATTTAAGAAATATTTGCCCAGAAAATAACAGAAAGACCAAGAATTTATCACATTTGCCATGTCTTAGGTCATGGTTACAGAAAATATTTTGCTAACATCTCTATGCAGAGCATGGACTCTGTAAAATTATTTTTGTTCCAAGTGTGTCTGGGCAATGGTAGAAGGGCTATTGATGAACTACACACTGTGGTTTAATTAATTCACAGAATTCTAAATTAAACCAATGTCAGGCTAACAGCAGTCACTGTCACTTTAACCAGCAGGTTTGGGGTTTTTTTGTATTTTCACCACAGTTTCATGTAGAAACTGTTTTCCTCCAAAACATTTCCACCATTTACTGCTGAGACTGAGGGGTTAATGATCACAGGGCAGCGGTGGTCTCATGAACATCACTCCATGATGTGGTGTGTCAGAGGGGAACTGGCACACCAGTGGGCTAGGACTGGGGAAAACACCATTAACTGATTTTATGAACAAGAAGTCAAGCCTGTCCAGCTGAAGTTAAATTATTTTACCTAATTATAATGCTGATGAAACCCCCCCAAATGTGGTTTTATTAACTATTTTAGATCACATGACAAAATCTAGCCTTCTGCATGCTTCGAGCTGCATGGTGACAGTGTTAAAAAGATGAGCAGGGGAGTGCATGCGCTGTTTTTGTAAGGAGAAAAAAGACCAGGGATTGGGAAATCACAGAGTATGATTCCCACAACCACTGAATCTACTCAGTAAATTATTTTTCTCTAAAAAGAGGCAGCAATCAGTGCTGATTGAAATACCTTTGAATGCAGTTATAATGAAATTCCATTTCTCACCCATACCAGAGTTGCAGCCATTGTTGGTAATGGTCTCCTTCAGAGCAATACAGTCATAGCTGCCTTGTGAGGTGCCATGGGAAGCAGAGGCAGGAGATCCCTGAATAAAATTACACAATACGCATTTGCTGTAGAGTCATGGCCACGGCTTTTCTGTCTGCTTTCTGTATCTATCATGAAGAAAGGAGATTAAGCTAAGTATATTCTGTGGGAATGATGAAGAAACATCTGATAAAGTGTATTTTATATCCAATATGACAATGTGGGTAACTATACTTTGCTGTCTGGATCCCTAGTATGGTATTGTGTACATCTCATGATCCATTGTTTAAAAATACTGATTATGCTGGATTTCAATTTGTTCTGTGGCAGGTCAGATCAAACCCATTCTTGTATGACATGATATAACCGAATCCTGTGGACGAACCAGAAAAACTGCTTCTTTAGAGGAACACTGAGTGAGCAGACTTGTTACTCTCTTCACTCAAAATAATTCATTTGCATTCTGTGCAGCTATTGACCTGTAGTAAGTAGCAGCTGATTTTTGTTCTTAATGGAAAGGAGGAAGAAATAAGGTCCTTTTTTCATTTAGCTTCAGTCTAAAGGTTATTGCCTGCCGGTAGGGTTTCTTAGTTTCCTATATAATAATAACAACAAAAAAAATCTGGTTCCTGTAGAATGAAAATATCCTGAAAATCAGACCTCTTTTTCTAGTAGTTTTCCCCAACAAACAGTGAATGAATTTAGGCCTCATAAAGGCACGCATAGAGGCAGTCACTCTGCTTTAAAATTAGGCTTCCTGATGGACTCTGGTAGCACTGGATCACCCTGCTCAGCTGCTGGCACTTGGACTCCATAGTAGGTGGCTGCTGATGCCAATGTGCTCCAGGGAAAGCGCAGGTGACTAGTAGTGCTACTAGTAGATTATTTAAATGTACAAGCTTAAGTAATTCCCACAGACAAAACAGGCAAATGAGTAGTTTCCTTACTGACTGCAGAAGATCTTTTGGATACATCTTGATGTTATAGTGCTATATTTGCTTTCCATTCAAGGAGAAGGGGTGAACTCTGTTTAAATGATGTGCAATAAAGCATGTGTCTGCATCCAGCACAGTGATTGTCCCTTGTTCATTTTGTTCATTTCAGCAAAACTAAAGAGACATTCCAGTTCCTTCACACTTTTTCTTTTTGTTTGTTTTGTTTTTTGTTTTTTTGTTTTTTGAGGCAATGTCTTGCTTGGGCTTGAAGAAATGTAAAACAGGAACTGATAGTGGCACCGTAAAGCATTTTCAAACTAGAAAAAAATCACACATTTCTAATAGTGAAAATTATTAATGCTTTTTCAAAAACACAAAGAGCCACACTTACTAATTTGTCATGAAGTCTGTCCTTTACCAGACATAGCTCCAGCCAAATGAAAACAAGGCAGGAACATGTGTGCTAGGTGTTGCTGAGCTGGCTATTTTGTTTGCCAAGAGCTAACTCTGGGTTTCTACAGAGTCCCTCTTTGTGCAGATCTGAAGATGCAGTCTGGACCTGAATCTCTAACTAGTTAGAATACAATTCTTCAAATTAATTGATCTAATTTCCTGCCAGGCTTCTGTGCTTATTAGCCAATGTGATGCCAGCTGTAGTTCCTTAAGTACATCAGAAACAAAAGACTATTATTTCTGGCTAAATTCCAATAGGCTCATTACCTTCTGCTTCTTTTAAAATTCCCTCTGCAATTATACCGGGTAAGATTATTTGTCTCTCACTTTCTCTCTCTCTCTTTTTTTTTTTTTTTTTTAATTCTCTCTTTATACTTGTACTGTTTTTTGTATACCTGTGTTCTGTGTTCTATGCCAGAAGTGGCTGCATTTCAGTAACAAAGAAACTCTCTTAGAATAGAGAAATTTGCATTCTACTAGGACCTATAGTGTTTTTTAAATAATTTTGAGTTTTGCCTCTCATGTTAGGATTATTGTCACTTATGTACAATCAGTTTATAAGGTTTTCCTCTGCATTTTTGATTGCTTAGATGAAAGGTGCTGTATAAATGTCATTAGATGCAGAAGGTGTTTCTGTAAGTGGATGTATAAAACATCAAGAAGAAAGAGCTTTTTAGATGGAAGCTGTAGGCAGTCTCTTATCTGGCAAATAAACTTCCCTGACAAGAACTGGTGGTCAGTACAGTTTGTCCCAAGAAAAGATGTAGCTTCCTTGCCACAGATGGCTTTTCCCCCCTATTAAATGATATTTTTAAGTAAAATGTAATATAATGTCTGAATTAGATTTTACAGGAATAAAGCACACCGTGCATAATCGCATTGCTTCAGGCATGATGAATGCTGCTTTCTGCAACATTATTTTCTTGAGCTTCATGGGCTGTGTACAGGCACGCAATGTAATCTATAATTGAACTAAACTGTGTGAAAGGGTTTGTTACAAGGCTAATATGGTAATGAGAATAATCTAGCAATTTGCTGTGTGAAAAACAAACCAAACCAAACCAAAACATCATAGGGATCTATTTGCTGCATTCTTGGTGGCCGGGGGCTAAAAAAACAAGGAAGTGAGGAATCCTCGTTAAATGCGGTTTTAAGCTGGATAATGTTCCCTCCTCACGCTTTCCTCCCGACAATTTCCAAGCAGTTTCCAGGCTGCAGTCTGCGGTGATCGAGGCTGAACTCGCAGGATCCAGCGCTGGGGAGACAGCAGAGGGCAGTGACGAGCTGAGGCTGGCACTCCAGCCCCGGCCTTGGCAGTCAATTTTCCTTGTTATTAAACAAAATCATAGGGCTAATTTAGACTCAGAGGAAATTAAACTGCTAAGTACATGTATATAAACCACTGAAAATGGGCCCGGTTGTTGTACCAAAGGAAAAAAAAAAAAAATCAGGTTATCAAGATCCCCTCACTTTCTCATATTTGAAATGTGTAATTCCGGTATGAGCAGGTTTCTGGGGAGATTTTGTAAGGGTTTTGTGTTAGTAGGTGCCTCTGTGTGTGTGCCGTACTCCTTTGTGTGTGTGTGCATGCATGTGTTTGTAAGACCGTGGGTCTGTGTGAGAGGGTAATCTAACCATTTCCACAGCCCATCTCCTGCTGAGTAAATAGTGCTTTTTCCTCTTTCATTTATCCAAGCCAATGTCTTTATAAATGCTGGATAATAAGCCCTTGGGTAACATAAGGGCAAAGCTCTAATTGAATCAGGTCAAGACTCCACACATTATCTCTGGTAGCACTTTTCTAAAATCTACCTTCCCCTGTCAGATCATCTGCTCCTGAATCACTGTATTGGAGGTAATTCTGACATAAAGAAATTAGCATTGGGTATCTTATAAATATACAGTCACAAGAATTATTGGTTGGTGATGTCAGGCTTGCACTATCTGTTAATAACCCTGATAGCTGTTAGAAACCGTCTCAGCAGGATCAATGGATGTCTTACGTCTTATAAACGTGTCTAAGCCATAAAGGAGGATAAACACCTAGTGCTTTACATCACTTGAAAGTCTTCAGTACCATGCCTGTTTCTTTTACATGCCTGCTCCTTTAAGACAGTTGAAAACTGAGCCTAGAAGACAGTTCAGGGAACCAAACCAGAGGTTTTTATTGCATGCCACAGATTTAGCAGCCTGTATGACTAAAAGTTTAGACATTAAAACATAATTGGGCATTCACCCTGGCATAAGCATCATGAAGATTTGCTGATCGGCACCTGCTTCCAAAATGCTTGGGGGCATCCTGTTCTTACAGCAGCAGGGTGCTTCTGGCACCGAACTTCTGATTTTCCTGCTTGTCTCCATTAATGACTCTGACAGTTTTGTGCATAGAAATATTTGCAGTTTTTATCTACAGGCAGAGTGGGAGACTGATGCTAAAACTGTATAAAAGCATGAAAATTCACTGTGTTGTGGCAGACTAAGCAAGGCAATACCTGGGCATCAGACCTCGTGCAGTGCAGTCACGCTAGAAAAAAGAGGTGACTCCTGTCAGCATCATAAGACTGCCAGGGTTATTTCTTCTGTTAAAAGATTAAAATTTAACAATATTTTGCTCTCAAAATAAGAAAGTTTGTAATCTGCAAGAATTTGATGTATACTGAGATTGAATGCTGGAGTTATCTTTCTCACTTACTTATATTTTCCAGTTTATTATTCTACATCTTCTAAAGATTTTTTGAAAACATAATAATGATCTACTTTACTTATCCATCAAGAGCTTTGAACTGGAGGCTTTTTTCCTGAGTGTATATTTAGAGCATTAAGGGCAGTATGGGTAGAACAGCCAATCAGAGTAATGAGTCTCCACTGCTTCAGAAAGTGAGATTAATCTAAATCAAATACTTTCCACTATGGCAATTTTAACTAATTCCCGCATGAAAGTATAAGAGATATGTGAAACCCCTACAGTCAGCATAAACCTCTTGGTAGGGCTAGACAGGTAATACCTTTTAAGCTTGTTAATGTCTTATCCTGCTGGTTTCTACAACTGACTCAAAGAATAGCTGAGTACTTCTCAACATGTCATTACAGGGGAAGGCAACTTTCAGCACAGAGATGGAAAGGCAAGGCTGTGTTTTATATATCATGGCTTGATAATATTGGCATGGCTAGTGCTGTCTGGGCTAAGGTAATTAATGCTCTTACTAGTTGTCCCAAAGCATTTTTAATATGTAGACAGAAATATTTAAGAAAGAAATTGCCTCAAAAAGGGAGGCTTATTTATTTATTCATGTATCAGTCAAAGCTCTCTAGGCCGAGAAGTTCTCTTCACAAAGGGGCCTATAGGCACACCTGGCCCAGTGAGTAACAAATGCTGTATTTGAAGAAGATAGAAGCACTATCTTGCAACATGAGCTACTTTAGCTGCAGCTTGTTTCATTTTTGCTAGAGGGGATATTTCTACTTGGCTATTTAAATCCGTTGCAGTAATAAAATGCATATTTTGGCATTGCTTTTACAACCATAGTGTTTTATGGCCTCTGTGCACCAGAGTCTCAGCGGCTGCACAACAGCAACAGAGGAGCTACACTGATCTACATCACCTGAGAATCTGTTTTTCCCACTGTAATGTTGCTCTGATCAGTGCTAAATGAAGATTTGTATAGAGAACCAGTGTTATTAGCACACTGAAAGTCTTTGCAAATTTGAACATTATAAATGAGGGAAAAGGAGAAAAGGAAGGCTAAGAATTATATATTTAGAATAGTGCAGTCAGAAAAATGTAGAACATATCTTTAATCTCCTTTCTATCCCTATTTCAGAAAAAATCAGTCAGGATGCTTGTCCATACAGAAAGCAGCAAAGGGTATTTGATGAACATGGAAGGTGCTGCTTTCACTTAAGTAGAAATTTCACCCATTTTCCTTCTCATTTTTGATTGCTTTGTCAGTTTGACTTCAGTCCTGTTACAACATAACAACTCCCTGGGGGCCATGGCTCCTCGTGTTGCTGCCGCAATGTCCCTCTACACATAAAAGCTTCTGGAATAATATATAAAGAGATGAAGAAAGGGCACAAATTCTAGTTTACATCTTATTTTTTATTGCTTCTGGCTTAAAAGATGTGTTTACTGAGAACTGAAATATTTGCTGCCATTAGCAATGAATGGTGCTATCCCCAGGCTCTCTCAGATTTTTTTTTTATACAAGGGTAATTGGAGTAGACCATTGTAGCACTGTTTGTTTTCCTTCCTGTTTTTCTTAGAGACAATGTCTCATGCTCCAAAAGAAAGTCTGTTACAAAGACTTTGATAATAATAGTACAGAACTTCTGTGCTAAGAGAAAAGGTATTATTAAGCACCTGGCAATTTAGCACAGTGAACTCTCAACTACTGGATATTGTACTGGTGTTTTGCAAGAAGAGAGGATTTAGCCATCAAATTTTGAGAGGTATTTTTGTCTCTATCAACCATCCCGATTCTTACATTGGTGTAAAATAAATATCTCTTTGACTCTTGGAGGCCATGACTAGACAGAATACACAGTGGGATTGATTTGAGACCCTTACCTATTGAGATGTATATATTCCAAGTCTATTAAGAATTCACACCTTATCTCCTTTCTTACTGAGTGAAACTATTCAGGAGGTAACTAATAAACCCACTGTGAACACAAGTGCTATTCGAATACAATATGTGCACCATCAGTTTCTCCCTTTACCCTACAATTCTTACAAGTGTAGTCTGCTTAAAATGCATCCATGTTTTGGTTTGGGAACAGATTTAAACCAGGAACTAACATCAATAAGCAAGCTGCTTTACTCGGAGAGTATAAAATCTGAAGTTCACCAGAAAAGAAGGGTAAACACAACTGGATATTGAAAATCTTCAGAATAGTAATTATCTGTTTCTTCCTTGGATAACTTATATTTTTGGATTACAAATTTCGTGGAACTACCATATTAGTTTCTATAGCTATCTTGGATTCTAGTCGCAGAGATCACTCAAGGAAATCTGGATCCTTTGTATCTTGAATAACAATGAGTAACAAATTCTTCCTCCCATCACCCTGGCACTTGGCAATCCTCTCATAGTATTTCCTAGGAAGAACTGAGTCAGGTGGAACTGCAGCCCTTACTGTATGACCTCACCTATGTTGTGGTATCAACCTCCTTTGTTCCTCTCAGGCCAACTGAAGCAAACTATAGTTTAGTAGGCCATAGCACCTCATAAATGATCCATTCAGTAAAAGGCTGCAACATGTTCTTCCAAAAAGTTATGGGCAATTCACCATGCTTGAGTGAGGAATCAGGACAAAGTCCATTTAATTTCAGTAAGAAACAGAGGAAGCAAAATCAAGTGAATCGAAGTGGAAAAGATAATTTAACGTGAGAAGGTATCTCCTTCTACATGTCAGACAAAGTTGCAGGGTTAGAGAAACAAAGGCCATATAAGTATACTTTTATATCTTTTTATATAGGAACTGCTTATTTATGGTGCTAGACTTCGATAACTTTGTCACTAGAGAAAACTAGCTAGGGGAAGAGGTTCATTTTAGAAGCTAAAGAATCCAATGAATATAAGGTCTGTTGCTGAGAAAATATTTTCCAATTTTAATCACAGAATTCAAGATGAGTTGGTGTCAAGGTTTAACTCTGGACCAGCAGTTAAAAGAATGACAGAAGCTGTCTCTTGTCTCCTCTTCTACTGGCTGTCACAGAAGGTGATCTGAGACAGCCAGTAAGGCTTCAATAAGGGTAAATCCTGCCTGATGAACCTAGTGTCTTTCTATGGGAGGGTAACCATATCAGTGGATAAGGGATGACCTCTGGTTGTGATATATCTGGACTCTTGCAAGGCCTTCGACACAATCCCCCACAATATACTATTTGTCAAGTTGGAGAGATATGGATTTGATGAGTGAACTGTTCATTGGAAAAGGAATTGGATGAATGGTCACATCCAGAGGGTAGTGGTCAATGGCTTGAAGTCCAAATGGAGACCAGTGACAACTGGTATCCCTCAGGGGTCTGTACTGGGACTTGTACTGTTTAATATTTTTATCAGCAGTATAGACGGTGGGATCAAGTGCACCATGAGTAAGTTTACAGATGACACCAAAATGACTGATGCTGTCAACAAGCACAAGGGATGGGTTGTCATCTAGGAGGACCTGGACAAACTGGAGAAGTGAGTCAAAGTGAATCCCATGAAGTTCAACAAGACCAAGTGCAGGGTCCTGCACCTGGGTAGGAACAATCCACACTGACAGTTAACTCTGGGACATGGGGTTTTATTAGGCAGCCCTGTAGAAAAAGTCTTGGGGGTGATGGTGGATGAAAAGCTGGACATGAGCCAACAGGGCATGCTTGCAGCCCAGGAGGCCAATTGCATCATGTGCGGCATCAACAGAAACATGGCCAGAAGATCAAGTGAGGTTATTCTGCCATTTTGCCCTGGTAAGACCTCACCTGGAGTCCTGTGTCCAGCTCTAGAGCCCTCAATACAAGAAGGACATGGGCCTTAGGAAGCAGATTCAGAGAAGGGCCACAGAAATGTTTAGGGGGCTGGAACACCTCTCCTATGAAGACAGGCTGAGGGAGCTGGGTTGTTCAGCCTGGAGAAAAGAAGTCTCTGGGGAGACCTAAGAGCAACATTCCAGTACCTGAAGGGGCCCTACAGGAAGGCTAAAGATGGGCTGTTTGTAAGGGCCTGTAGTGATAGGATGAGGGGCAATGGTCTTAAATTAGAGAAGAGTACATATAAATTGGATGTTAAAAAAAAAGTTCTTTACCATAAGTGTGGTGGAAAAATGCAGCTTGCCCGGGGAGGTAGTTGAGGCCTAATTCCCTGGAGATGTTCACGATGAGGCTTGATGAAGCTCTGGGCAACCTGATCTAGTTGAGGATGTCCTTGCTTACCACAGGGGTGGTTGTACTAGATCAGAGAACCGTAGAATTTTCAGGGTTGGAAGGGACCTTTAAGATCATGTTGTTCCAACCCCACCCATACCATGGGCAGGGACACCTCCCACTATATCAGGTTGCTGAGAGCCCTGTCCAGCCTGGTGTTGAAAACTTACAGGGATGGGGCTGCCATGATCTCTCTGGGCAACATGGTCCAGTGTCCCACCACCCTCATGGTGAAGAACTTCTTCCTAACATCTAATGTAAATGTACTCTGCACTAGTTAGAATCTATTCCCCTAATCCTATCACTACCTGACATCCTAAAGGTCCCTCACCAGCTTTCCTGTAGGCCCCCATCTGATACTGGAAGGCTACAATGAGGTCTCCTTGGAATCTTCTCATCTCCAGACTGAATAACCAAAACTCTCTCAGTCTGTCTTCATAGGAGAGGTGCTCCAACCCTCTGATCATCCCCATGGCCCTTCTCTGGACATGCTTTAGCACTTCCATGTCCATCCTGTGAAAGAGGCTACAGAACTGGACAGAGTACTCCAGGTGGGGTCTCTCCTGATGCAACCAAGTATCTGGTTAGCTTTCTGCGATGGAAGTGTACACTGACTGCCCATGCTGAACTTCTCATCCACATTGTTTTCTGTGACTTCAGGAGTGTGGCTGGAGCCCTTGCCAGTGAAGACTGAGGTAAAGAAGTCATTGAGACCCTCAGTCTTCTCCATATCCCTTGTCACTAGTTCACCCATTCCTTTCTGAGGGGGTCCACACCTCCCCTAGTCTTCCTTTTGCCAGTAGTATACCTATAGAATTTTTTGCTATTCCCCTTGACCTCCCTGGTTAGATTTAGTTCTAAGTGATTTTTTTTTCCTAACCAGATCTCTTGCTTCTCAGAAAGCTTCCTTATATACCCCGCATTCTAGATGTCCTTTCTTTCATTCCTTGTAAAGTTTCTTTTTCTGTGACAGTGTGTCCAGGAGCTTCTCGTTCATCCAGGCAGGACTCCTAGCATTCTTTCCTGCCTTCCTCTTTGTTGGTATACTTTGCTCCTACACACAGAGAAGGTGATCCTTGAATACTAACCAGCTGTCCTGGGCCCCCCTTCCCTCCAGGGCTTTGTCATGCAGTACTTTGGCCATCAGATACTTGAAGAGAACAAAGCCTGCATGCCTAAAGTCCAGGGTTGTAAGCTTGGAATACATCTTCCTAGATGCCCTGAGGATCTTAAATTCATGATGACCTTTAAATTCAGGATGACTTTTAGAGGTTCCTTGCACCCCAATGATTCTATTATTCTATGTAGCCATGTATACAAAACCACTGTCACAGTCCACCATGTATAGTGATCACATCACCACTGAGGCTGCAGAACAGTCCCTGGAAAAGTCCTAGACTGGGATCCTGGAGTCAGCAGCAGAGGGGAGTTAGATGCAGGAGCATCAGGGAGTGTACAGATCAGGATCAAAGGCAGATGAACAGAAGGAGTCCTCTTAGGAAACCAACCATAGAGGTCACAAGAGACTTGATCCTTGTGATGCCTCAAATTTATACTGTGTATGATGTGTATGGGATGAAATGCTTTGGTCAATTTTGGCCATCTTCATGGTCTGCTTCTCCCTAAAGGAGGGTTGCAGGGCCTTTTGTTTCTGGAGTATAAGATGATTTTCAAAACAAAGCAGTGGCCGTGGTTCTGCATACCATTCCTTAGCAGTAGCTTTAAACATAGTTTTAAGTCTTATCAGTCCTAGAAGCAGACACTGGGCAGCGTGCTGTAAATTTCAGAAAGTGCGGTAACATAGAAGAGACTTAACTGAAAAGTAAAATTACTGAAAATTGGTTCTATCCTGGCCCAAGCCAGGATACAGAGCAAATATAGACAATGTTAAAGGCTATGGAAAACATTATTTTAACATAAATATTTCAAAACAAATTAAACATCTTGAGAAAAACCCATGCTTAAGGAGAACAAAAATCTTGCAGTACAACTGAAATATTGTAGATATCTTTTTTGTCAGGAGGACTTTACAAGCTTACTAAAGAAAGTTGTGCAGCTTACAATATATTAGAATATATTTTTTTAAAAATTAAATCCTATGTATTCTTGTTATCACAAATATTGTTGTCACTACTTATTTTACTTACATCAGTTAGACTATTTTTAAAACAGCATATAAAGGGGACATGAGTTTACCGCTGAGCCCTACAGATTATTGATCCTTCAGACAGTTTAGGAAGCCTTCTTCTGGGACATGTGTCCACAAATTACCTAAACTGTATTAAAACTCTGAAGATCTTAACTCTAATGCATGAGAAACAGACTGAGAAATTAAAATCCTTTAAATATATTTATTCAATGAAATATGTATTTTTCTCTTCTGTTTCTTAAATTTGCCTGTCAGGCTAAGATCTTTGCCAACTGGAAAACTTAGAAATAAGATTTCTAAGCTTTTTTTGTGTGTGTGTCTGTGATTTTCCTGAGGTTTTACTACATCTGAGATGACAAAGTACTGCTGACACAGAATTTTATTCCTTATGGATCTCCCATTGTGAAGACTCTGTTTCACTATCTGTGTTTGAGCTGCTAGGATAGATGAGTCTCAGGGATTTTTCCTGTCTGGTGAACCCTGGGCACACATGCAGATACTGGCCCTGGATTATATATTCCCATGCATGTATTCACTTGAAACCTCCTGAGATTAGGGTACTGTTGCATCTTTCTTCTCCTCTGAACACTTTCCTCTCTGCTGAAAAAATAAAAAATAAAAGGTCACGGTTGCATGAAGGTTACCTCATGTCACTTCAGCTCATAAAATTCACACACAGACAAATTAAATTGTTTCAATTAATATTTTCAATGAAAAAACTGAATATATTAACGAGGGTTGAGCCCATATATGAACTGGAAAGATCACATCTTCTAAATCTTTACCAAGTACAAAAAGACACAGCCATGTAGATTCCACAGTCAAGCAGCTGCGTTTTTTGTCCCAGAGAACAAGCAGACCACTCCAGCATGGGCTACACACTGAAGTCAGGGGTCTGCGTTGGGAACAGTCACCTCCTCTGGCATGGACTCCTCCACAGCTCCAGATCCCCATCTTCCCCTCTCCATGATCCTGCACAAGCTGCTGCTTCACATCTGCCCATCCGTGACGATTCAGAGGCTACAAATCCACACTTGCCCAACCATGATCCTTCAGAGACTGCTCTGCCACGCTCCTCCAGAGGCTACAGGGGCACAGCTGAGATCTCATCATGGGCTGTGGAGAAACCTCTGCTCTTTTCCTCCTCCTTCTTCACTGACCTTGGTGTCTTTTCTCTGGCATTACTCTCACCTTCTCCTCTCCTTTGCTCTGCAGGTCTCTTCCTCTCCTTTGCTCTGCAGGTCTCTTTTTTTATATTTCTGCAGTTTCATTTTCCTTTTCTTGAATATGTAACCCACAGTTTCCCATATTTGTTTGATCTTGGGCAGAAGCAGGGCAGGGGTTGGAAGCAGAGAACTCAGCAGCGTCTCACAGGAGCCATCGCTGTGGCACCCCTTCTTCTGAAACACCACCACAAGACAATAATTTAATCTGAAGCTCAGACTGTTTGGAGTAACCCATTGCTGTGTGTTTGTATTCTCAACATAACAAGAGAAACAAGACCTAGGAACTGGCCAAGTGGTTCTACTTGGAGAAGGCTGGATGAATATGAGGTAGAAATGAGCTTTTTTCCTGCATATTAGTGAAAAAAATCTCTGTTCACAGGATGTAGCTTTTTAATATTTTCTTTTCTCTTTTGTTTTTCAGACCTATTTTTTTCATCAAAAACTAAAAGATGTAATGATTTTGAGTGTTCACAGCAGGAAATATGTGAGTTACACTCTGTATTATTTTACCATAACTTAGAAAAAGCTTATTTTAGGAATTTTTTTCTTTCGATTTTCTATGAAAAACATCTTTAACTGTCACTTTTCCAGCGTCTTTGTTTCTTGATCTCCATTGCTAGTTTTTCAAGAAAAATGCTGTTTTATCTTTAGTCTTTAATGACAAAAAACTTCTAGCTATTTTTTTTTTATGGCCATACTTGTGGTCCAGAAAAATGAATCATTTTTTTCCAAGTTTACATGAGAAGCCTTTGCCAAAATCAGAAATGTAAATGATCGCTCTTGAGCCTCAGTTCAACCATGATACAGTCATTACCACCTCATATAGCATCTGTTAAAGATCTGTAATTAATTCCAGTAGTTCCCAGATTACCAAAAGCAATAAATAAAAAAATAACATGCATATTTTCTGAATTATTGAAATCCCACCTTTCAGTCTCAGTGGGTAAATATGATGCACATCATCTTACTCCGAGTAGTTTTATCAGGCATGATTGATTTGATAATAGGTGGGTTTCATTTTAATATCAGTGACAATGGAGGGAGAGGGGAATAAGAGAGTGGTACAGTATATCAGGTATTTAACAAAGACAGCCTGAAAATCAATAATAATCCTTCACTAGTGGCTGAAATTTTCAGACAACTTAAGCAGACAAATGGCCCATAATGTCACTCAGTAGTATTAGTCTATTCATAGGCTCAGTCTTCCAGTAAATGAGAACTGTTGTTGATTAAAAATCCATTCTAGGGATGCCCACCAACATATTAAGTAGTTCTCACCTTCCCAGTGGACTGAAAGTATTCTTCTTTTTCTTTTTTTTTTTTTTTTTTTCCGCAGCCTTTATTCATCACTGTTGATCTCTCAATATCTCCTGCTTTTTAATCCCAGGGGTTTTTCAGTGTCAAATTCTGCATGCTCTGTCCCGCTGGTCCCATGTGACCGTCAGTCTCAACAGGAGGGCTGTCCCAGTACAAAGTTTTCTTCCCATCATGAGGGAGGCAGCATTATGAGACACTATTTAAGGTATGTAGGTGGCCTGAATGATAGCATCTCATGTTACTGAGTGGAATTGTTACTTGCTAGATCCAGTGAGATAAAGCCCAAACATTTTCCACTTTTCACAAACTGTTAAGAACTGCAGTGGAACTTGTTCAAACAATCTCATAAAATCTGAGATGGGTGGAGGACTGGAACTGTAACCCCCTGACTTAAACCATTGCCATGATAATTGCATGGGCTATTGCACCTAAGAATCCACTGAACTCTCATCACCAGAATTTATCATACACTTTATTGGAAAAGAAAAAAAGGGAGAAAAAAAGTGTAGAGGGCTAGGAAGCATAAACTACAAAACTTTCGGAGTAATTGAAGCAAGATATGCTGGCACAAAAATGAACATTGAAAACAGTACATTTAAAGTGAAATGTGTACTTTGTTTCACTACCACAGTAGATTTTCAACTAATAAGTAAAATAGCATGTGGCAATGGCGAAGTTAATCAGCATAGACTGTGGGAAATGTTTGGGGGTTTTTTTCATGGGAAGTGAACTTCTTTTAAAAAAAAATGTTTTCCATGGTTACTAGAGGAAAAAAGAAAATGAGTACTCAGATAATTTTGTTGCAAATGAAGTGTTTGTTTTTACTTGGAGAAACATTCATCTTAAATTAAAATTGAAAATATCAACAAGCTAATCTGTTTTTCTCTTCTAATAATAATTTAAGGTGCTTGTCTTCTTTAAGAACAGTTTTTAGGGTTTTTTCTTTGTCTTCTTTTGAATTGGAATGTGATCATAAAGGACATATTTCTCAGAAGGAACTGCCAAATTTTGATCAGCTTTACCAATTATGAACAATTTCCTCACCCAGGATTGTGATATCCTGAAATTATGAGAGCCGTGAGCATATTACAAGATAAAAAACACTCCTGAAAAGATCATTAAGTCCTTTGTCTCTCAGGGGCATATAAACCATGTGTATTTTCATTAGCTGCATATAGTCCTTTTGATTTAAATTAGATTGCTTGTATAAATGAAGTTGTGCAGAGCTGTGAGTTTTTGAAACTCAGGACCACTGGGGAGAAGATATGGCATAGAGAATGCAATCGGGAGTTCAAAATGCGGTGAAGCTGAGGATGGCGTGTAATGACAACAGATAGATATGTGCTACAGTTATGGACAAGTAGCTTGCAAGTTTCATTTTTCCTCCAATAAATAAGTACCCATTGATAATCTTGTTCCTGGCAGTGTCACAACTATAACTCAGGAACTCACTGAACAGAGAAGGTACCCCCCCAGAGCAGGCTCTTGAGAGCTGCTGTATGAGCAAAACATAAAACTCCACAAAAATAGATAATGAGACAGATGAAAAAAGTTTTATGGTGAGGTCTGTAAATAGGAGTGAAAGCAAGGATTGGCTCATGCAATTGAGATTGTTTCATATTTAATTAACTAACAACTGAGTGTAAAATTTTGCCCAAGGTAGAATGTACCTGGTATTCAACAACTTCAGTAGCCTGACTGCTTTTAGAATGTCCTCATATGACTAAAATTGGAAAAAAAAATACTCCTGTTTTCTTTTTTCCTGACAATGCTAGTTATTGATCACCCTTCATTATGAATTTTTCTATTGTTCACATTTGCTTGTCCACCTCTGTCGGTTTGCCAGTTTCTCTCATGATTATCAATAGCAGCTGTCAGCCAGGAGGTTATTATAGTTCAAGTGGAATTAATGTCGCAAAGGAAGTCTATGGGCTCAATGAACAGATAGATAGGATTGACTAATTACCCAGGAGACGGTGGTCTTGCCCTCATGCAATGAATTCAGAATCAAGTTGTGCTGACAGCAAAAGACCAGATTAGTGCTACCTCTATTTTTGCTATGAGCTCTAAACCCTTCACAAACAATACATTTAGTATTAGTGACTCAGAGGGAAAACAAAAAAGAGGCTTCAGCTGTTCATTGACCTGACCTCATTGTGTACAGAACAGGGTAGGAAAAGACACTTAGAACAGCAATATATGAAAAATGAAGTGTGCTGAAAGAAGTTTGAAGCAACTCAGATGTTTAGTGAATCATCAGCTTAACATTTTTAGACACAATAGGAGGTAGAAGAAAAATCTGCATTGGTCATTATAGGAATTTTAAAATAAATACAACATGTCAAGCTCCAGTAAATCATCAATCAAACTGCAAGCAGAATCATGTGTTGTTTAACTCAGTTTAATATTGTTAGTAATGATCTCCAAGTCTGAAGTGTGATAAGAAAGCAGACCTGATTGCAGACCTTGCATGAAACAGACAGGGGACCAGAGAACCATGACAAGAAATTTTTATCACATGGAAGGGGTTCTGCAGCTCTACAGGTTTAAACAGGTGAGTTGCTCAAAAAGGGGCTAAGTTGTATTTTCATCTCTTTGTTAGGTAAGGTGGAAAGGATACAGGTAACTTGAATGCTGGAGAACCTGAGCACCTGCCTTTTCTGATTTCAGAGAGAAGTCTTTTTGTCAGCTCACTGGCAAAGTCTTGCATCTTTGCCTCTATGTGAACCAGCTTCGGGTACTCAAGGAAACAGAGAGGTAGGAGGTGATTACTCATATCTTAGCTAAGGTGAGTTAGAGTCTTACCAAGTTTCTGCAAGGAGTCCAAACCCAGTACCTGGCAAATGCATGCACCTATTGTAGATTAGGATGTGTGCTGACCAACTGTCCAAGTGGAAAAAGTAAAATTTTGCCTATGTTTCATTCTTTCCTTCTGAGAATGATAGGATCTTTGTCCAGATGATGGTTTTCATGACACCTGCAGGAACTTAAGACTTAAGACTTGATCCTGTTGACCACTTTCAATTTTATTTGACAGAAGGGTATTAAAGTTATTAGAAGAGAGCAACTAGACAGTAAGACACCGATACAGTTGAAAAATGTGGAATCCAAAGGAAGCACACATTGCCTGCTGTAACTACACATGAATTTTCAGGGTAAAAAAAGAATTAAAGAAATGGCATAAAATGATATATGGTTGCTTTCTTTAGGAAATGAAAAATTGATGAGGTATCAGGAGAAATTGTATAGTAACAAACTTGCGAGACAGATTATATTTCGTTATGCACTTTTGAAACCATCAGAAGCACAACAAATTACTCTCAGTTAAAAAGTATTATTGGCAAATTCAAACTTGGGTTATTAAACTGATGAGCTTAATCATGATGGGTGTCCATCTATCTCACATTTCTTGGTCCTGTGTAACTGGAATAACAAGGAATTCAAATAGCTTTTTGTTATCTCACATATAGAGAGAGAGAATGGATTGTCAGCAGGAGGGTATTCTACTGGATATATCCAAACAATCTTAAGCATTGAATTTGAATATCCACCACATGTTTTCACATAACAGTGACTAAGGAAAATTTTAATTTTACCATTTAGTTAATATTTGAAGTAAGTCAAATACTGCTGTATTTCCAGATCTGGAGTTGATAAAAGAAAAATATTTTTTTTATTGGGGAAAAAAAAAAAAAAGGAAAAGGAATAGCAAGAACCTAGCTTTATCTTTGAAATAATGGGAATCACAGAATGTTTTGTCTTGGAAACCATCAACTAGTTTCAACCCTTCTGCATGTGCAAGAACACATTCCACTAGACCAGGTTGCCCAGTGTCCCATCCAGTTCTGGTCTTGAACTCCTCCAGGAAGGGGACATCCACATCTTTTCTTAACAACCCATGTTAGTGTCTCATCACCCTCACAATGAAGAATTTCCTTCTAATGTATAACCCTAACCTACCCTCTTTGAGCCCAAAGTCATCCCTCCTTGTCCTGTTGCTACACACTCTTGTAAAAAAATCCCTCCCCAGCTTTCCTGTAGGTCCCCTGCAGGTACTGGAAGGCCACTTACAGACTCCCTGGAGCCTTCCCCAGGGTGAACAATTCTAACGTTCTCAGCCTTGATTCATAGCAGAGGTGCTCTAGAGAATCTTGCAGACAACCTGTTTATCATCGGCACTTGAGTCACTGAGCTCAGCTGAGGTGATGGTAGCACATGTCACAAGGTATAGCATGATGGGTAATAAAAGAAGACATTATTTGCAAAATCTTTGCGAGAAGTTTTGTATCAGAGTAAAATGGAGATTATTGGATTAAAACTAGCAAAATTGTGGTACAACATCAAAGAACAGTAAGGTGTGTCTACAAAACAGCTTTGCTAGTGTTTAGATAAATGGTACTTGCAATGACAAGTCAATTGTTATTGGAATAATTAGGTGATAGATGTTTAGAATTTCATATGTCACAAGCAGCAGGACACCATCTTTTCCATCAAGATGGGCTAAAATATTATTCCAAGATACTGGAGGACTTTTATTTCACTGTTTTGCAATGATTAATTCATCACAACTGCTTTTCTCACAACATTCTTTTGCTAGCTGGCCTGCTGTGGTTTCTGTTTACCAGGTTCATAAATGCCTTGACTCATAATCCTCCAGTCCTCGTGTATAATTCTCAACTAAACTCAAACTTTTTTTTATTGTATTATATGTTATCACATTCTATGGACCATTTATGTATGCAGATATCTCTGGGGGTATTCAAGGTTTTGTAGCTAACAGCCTTTTAGAATCAAGGCTACTGTGGGTGTGGAGATATGAGGTTTTGTTATTTTGTTTTACATGTTTTTCCCCTTAATATCAACCTTTTTTTAACTTCCAGATATTATTATGTATTAATAATTTTTTCACATTCATAAATACTTCAGAGTGCTAGATTGACTTCTGCTTGTAATGGTTTCAATATATATTTTAATTTCATTTTGGAAAGTGCATAATAGTTTTCACTTGTTCTGGATATTGCTGATTTTCTAAGGAAAGTCTTTCCTCTGTTAAAACTTAATGGAAGATCTTAACTAACCTTTTAATGTTTTGAAAAAGTTGTTTCCTGTTATTGTAGTTATCTTGAAGGAACTGATGACTGCTAACTATATACCTTCTGTTAGCACAATCTTCAGCTCTTGCTTGGTCAAACTTCTCCTGGGTCGACTTTTATGGTTTCTTAGGGAGAGGTCTCTTTATCTCAGAATAGGTCTATTTTTAGGTGGACATCTCAGTGCTAAAATAAATTGTGCACTAATTGATTGTAAAAATAATTCAACAGATCCTGCAGCACCTTAAGTTCTAACACCCTTCCCCCCCCCCCCCCTCCCCCCAAGAAAAATAATTATTTACTTCTGGACTTCTGGGGCTTTTTTTGTTTATTCAGGAAATTATATATCCTACAAACGAAAACAGCCATGTGTTGAGAGACCACAATCTCTAAATAGAGAAAAAACAGAGAATAAAATGCTATTGGAGACTCTCATAAACTCATGACTCCAGATCTGAAATCTTAGAAAGATCTCCAAATGTTAGAAGGCAGATACTAAATTCAGAAAAAAGGAAATACTGTGCAAACATAAAATGAGTGAGTCTTCCATGCTCTATCATAAGTTCTGTTTCAACCATATCTATTCAGCTGCTGATATCATAGGCAGACAAACCACTTCTTACTTACTTACACAGGTTGGTCAAAACTGGTGTTTGAAGAAATGGGAGTTCATAACAGCTCTATCATGTGTTTGCCTATAACTGCTTCTGGCTACCATTGGCATTGGTTTTATTTTCCCAGTGTTTACAAGAAAACTTTTGTAAAAACACGGTAAAGTTAAAAGACGTTCTACTGCTAAGTCCTGCAATATGAATTCTGGGAGCCCCACAAGAGGATAACTAATTTCAGAACAGATTTATTTTCTTCTGAAATATCCCTACAGAACATCAGAATGGGCCATAACACTGCTTGAATTCAACTCATTGACACCAGTGCAAAAAGGGATCTTGTTCAAGAGGTTTTAAATATAATGATCATATTGTCAACCTTTATAATGTAAATTTCATGACAATTTGAGCTTTGCACAAATGCTGTCTTGTCAAATCCATTTCTTGAAATATATATTAAAGAAATGGATTTTTGTGTAGAAGGAGCATTCAAGGAATTAATGAAACTCTTCTTTCTCTATTGCTTTTGATTTGAGGCACTAGCCTTTGCTGACTCCGAAAACACAACAGGAGAGTATATTGCAGATAGTGGGCTAAAAAACACAAGCTAGTATCACCCTGAAAAAGCAAAGTGCTGATCTCATGACCCCCTCCATCTGCAACAGAACAAGTTCAGAAATTTCTTTTGCTGAATAACTGAGAGTATTCTTTCTCTGGATATCGAGCTAACTGCTGAAATGGAAACCCATGACTTATCATAGGCTCTTGAACTCCACATATATTCCTATCACTCCCTGCCTTCCTTTTTTTTTTTTTTTTCCTGGGGCTGGAGATGGACACTTCTTCTTCCTAGCTGTCCTGTGAACTAGTCATGCTCATAGGCTGATCTTTCTTGTTTAGCATGTTTTTATCTTTTATTTTTTGTTATCATACTTTTTTATTCATTCTGGCCACTCGATTGCACTCTGAGTAAAATCAGGATTTATCAATGATTCTGTAGCTGAGTAGACTATTAAAATGGGTAGAGTATTAAACTCCTAATAACATTTAGTATTTTTAGGAAAATAATCCTGGCAAAGATTACCATCCTGGACTTTAGTAGTATTAATTTGCCCTCTTCAAAGATCTACTTGGAGTTGTCCCATGGATTGGGGGTCTGGAAGTTAGAGGGTCCCGAGAGAGTTGGTTAATAGTCAAGCACTACTTGTTCCAAGCAACCCAAAAAAAAAAAAAAAAAAAAAAAATATATATATATATATATATATATATATATATATTGGAGTATATGAGGCAGGAGATCTCCATAGGTAAGCAAGGACTTCCTGGGAAAACTTTAGCAGAAAAAGGAAATTCACAATAACTGGTAAAAAGTTCTATTCAATTGGGAGGAATATAGAAATACTGTTAGGCTTTGTAAAGAGATGCAACAAGGAAGGACAAGGCTCTCCTTGAACTAAAACAGGCTTATGAAGTGAAAGAAAACAAGAGCAGCCTCTTTAAAATATATCAAGAGCAAAAGAAAGAATTGGAAAAAAGTCAGTCCACTCTTAAAAGAAGTAGGAGATAACATGTATCAGATGATGCTGAGATGGTGGAATTGCTGAATGCCTTCTTTGCCTCAGTCTTTACAGATAAGACCAACTCTCAGGAATCCCAGACTCTGGAAGTACATGAGCAAAGCTGGAGAGAGGATGACTTTCAACTGGTCACTGAGGACTGGGTTAGAGATTGCCTGAATAAACCAAATATGCACAAATCCGTGGGCCCTGACGGCATTCATCCATGAGCACTAAGAGATCTAGCTGATGTTGTTGCTGAACCACTCTCCAACATTTTGGGGAAATCATGGAAAACTGGAGAGGTACCTGAGAACTGGAAGAAAGCTAATATTTCAGTTTTATTTTATATTGCTGTTTAATGATCTATGTATTGCTTTGTGGTTTTTATTTATTTATTTTAATTTTAATTTTTAGAATATGCTTAGGAAGTTAAGATAAATTTTTGTAAGAATACAAATGTATGCATTTTATCTTTTTGTAATAACCCAGTGCACAGACATTAATTAACAGAATAAAAACTTTAATCCTGATTGATCTAAGCATGGAAAAAAGACATGAGAATAATCATATTTACTAAAACATAGTGATCTCTAAAGTTAAGAGATTAATTAAGAGCTTTGCAAAATGGTGTGCCTTAACAGTCATCTCTTCTTCCAGCTTACTATGTTTGTTTCTTTCAAACTACAAGTGGTAACAGCAACGCATTATACATTTGCAGCTGATACGCTCACTGTGGATCACAAATGATAAAATAACAATCAAAAAAAAAGAACAAAGCATAGGTGAACTGGAAGTGGGTATTTGACTGCACAAGCCTGTCACATCTTCTTTGCTGCATGACATTCATGGTGAGTATTTTGTTTATTCCAGTGAGAAATCCTTTGGAACAAACTCTTACATGCTGACGAAATGTCAGTGTGATACCTAACACATACCTTTCTACTTGGATAATTCATTTTAGCCTCTGTTGTTTAGCTTCTTTCAGCTTACTTTTAATTACACTGCAGTGTTTCAAATACTCTGTAAGAAATGAACGAATGTTAGTTATGAGTAACATTCCTAGTTGTCTAGGAATTTGTCTTATAGCCAAGCTTCATTGTAGTGTTCTTAAAACTAAAATATGAGCCTAGATGTTTGAGATGTAGTATGCATAGTATGAGTTTAGTACAAGACACAAGAATCATAGAATCTTAGAATAGTTTGGGTTCAGACCCTACAGCTGCCTTCCAGTACTTGCAGGGACCCTACAGGAAATACGGGGAGGGAATTTTTACAAGAGCATCTAGTGACAGGACAAGGGGTAATGGTTTTAAACTGCAAGAGGGTATACCTGGGTTAGAAGTGAAGAAGAAATTCTTCAGTGTGAGGGTGGTGAGACACTGGCACAGATTGTCCCTGCCCCATGCAGTGGGACTGGATGATCTTTAATGTCATTTCTAACCCTAATCATTCTATGATTGTATAATATCACCTCTTTCACCCGTGGGTATTACTTAACAGGACAGTATCAACAGCACTATTTCAGAAGTCACCATTTTAGAAGAAAAAGAAGAATACTGAAAGGAACACCTATTAAATATGTCTTTTTCTGGGAACATTAATTTTGAAGAATGCCGAGTTTGAAAACCCTGACTAAACTTTGATATGCAGAAAATGTGCCAAGGCAGATAGCACAAGCAGTCCCATGCATACAGAGAAGAACATTTTCAAATTTCCCTGCAGAAGATTTAAGCACCTGATAGCTTTAAATTTTTAAGGTAGGAAGTATGTTTTAAGGCACAGATTCCTGGATATCTAAATTTTATCTAAATCCCATTTTACACATTAATACCAATACTGGATTACAGCTGTAATGTCTCTGCACTAAAAATTTTACTTCTACACTGGGGATGAGAGAACTTTTTTCCCCATAGAGTTGTGAGCATGGTTGTATAAAATACTTTTCTTAATTACCACATGAGCTGTAGCCATGTAGCTGCCTAAGTTCGCTTGCACTTTCACCTCCAGATGCCAGTACATACAAAACTGCCAATGTTTAAAAAGTCTCAGAACAAAGACAGGACTGTAGCTTTATTGGACAAAGACTTTTTTTTTTTTTTTTTTTTTTTTTTTTGTGTGTGTGTGAGTTCTAATACTGTTTTCCTTTTAACTGACTTGGAAGTAGTGAAAAGAGCTTTATTTTTAGTTCTTAAGAGAATATCCTCTTCTTGATCTGCCAGTAGCTGGACAGCACCATCTTTACCCCAAAAGGTGGTAATCAGAAAATAATACATTTTTTTATTCTGTTTTGTGATACTACTTAGTGGTTGCCCTGGCAGCCTCCTACTTTTCAAACCTCACATTTGCAGGAGCTCCAGAGGAAGATAAGCATACAATCAGATCCTTGTTAGCTATCTTGAACAGAGCAATGGAAGGATGTGACATCCTGTTGCAGATGAGTGGCTTATGGTGAAGGGACTTGCAAGTCCATTCTTCACATCCTTCAATGGTCAATCCTGATCTGTACAGTCCTTCATCCCAGAGCAATGGTGTAGCAAGACTAGGCTATACTTCAGTTACAACTTACATCATATAGAGCATGTGGGAAGAGAGGAGCCAACTCTCCCTTCAGGCCCTCCGGGGTCTAGGAGGACAGATACCAATTCTACTATTTCCTTCCCATATCACACATGGACAGGCCAAGAGATCCCTACAGATGAAGACTCATCAGCTTTGCCCCTGACGGAAGAAGATAATTTCCCTGAGCAATGGTTTAAAGGCACAGTCTCATTGGAGTTTATACAGTTTACTGGTGTGTTCATAAGTCCCACAGGGAAGGTGAATAGCAAGCAGTAGGATGTAGGTGTAGACAGTTCTTGTGTTTTAACATATGATGGGATAAACTGAGTCCCATAATATGCTCTTGCTTACATGAAACTCAGGTGCAAAGTTTTGCCTTAGGATACTGTTAAACACTAGGAATGTCACTTAACTCATGTACACTTTTTTTGGAGAATGGATAACTAACATTCAGTCTAATTTTCATAGCTGGAATGGGAACATCTAAATTATACCAGCCACACCCTATTACCTGATGAAGCCCAGAAAATCCATGGCATAGAGTCTGAGGTATTATCCCAGCAATTTTAGTTAATTTTAGCCTCTGTAGACAGAAGCTGAAACTTTAAAGTAGAAGAAGAGAACCCTACTATATAAATAAGCTTTATAGACACATGAACTGAAGTGAGACTGAAATTCTAATTCTTTATATATTGCATCCAATAATTGCAGTTTTACATCATTTCTATCAAAAATAGTTTTTCTATTTTACAGTTTCATTGTAAAATACAAAATTTCATTTTCTCAGGCTTTAGGTCCTTTTATGAAAGAGTAAAAATATACCTCATGAAATCTCCCTACACATTACACTTTACCCATAAAACCTCCATATGACAAAACCAATAAATAACATGCACCCAGAATTAGCTCAGCACCATTCATTTTACCTGTGATTTCCCTAGAAGCTGCTGAGTAACACTTCTGAATATCAAAGGAACTACTGTAGTGTGCAAACTAATTACCCAGGTGTTAAGATCTTGCACAGATTTTTTTTTTTACTTTTTAAACTGATATACAGTTTGAGATTACTCATCCTAGTAGTTTTTGAGACCTCATTGAAAACTAAAAAATCAGGAAGCAAAATATTTTTGGTGAGAAAGTGAAATTTGAAAACCATTGCATGGGTGAAAGAATATAAATTAAAAGGCGTCAGTCAAAGTTACAGCTGCATGCAGGATAGCCTCAACTGAAATTACAAAGTTCAGAATGCTTTAAATAATCTAAAAATACCAAACTCAGTCTCTTCAATCTGCATTTCATGGATAAGTGGTCTACTGAAATCAAGTCGTAACTTCATGAATGAATTGATCAAGCTAAGTTGATGCTGTCTTTGAAATCCCATCTTCCTCCTCATATTGGCTACTTACTCTTGTGCTGAATGTGAGCAGAAAGATAACCTAGTAAAAATAAATCATTATTTTTCAACCAGTAATCTGGCTTTCTACTTAGTGAGACAGAGATGAGCAGCCAAGAAAGGAGTATTTTGGGCTGCTTCTTTCAGCAGAAGTGATGACTTGCATACTTTGTCAAGCTGTGGCCTTAGCAAATTTTGGGATAGCTGTGGCTCACTCTGAGCTAATGAATATCTAGTGCATTTCATTAGGGATTTGGCTCCTTCTTCTCTGCTTCAGTGATGGAACTCCATAACCAAATACACATCCACTCCACAGCGATATAAACTGATCACATGTCAGATGTTTTATAACTGCTGTTTGTTATAGCAAGAGAACGTAGGGTTTCAAACTCCATGCAACCATCAGGTTTCAGACTTCAGGCATCAAACCTGTATATTTTTGCTCCATGCTAAAAAAAGAGTGTAGTGGTGGTTTTAAATGAGACTGCGAATTACTGTTTTGGAACCACTTTCAACAAATTTGCTGCAGGGGGCTTTAAAAAATACTTACTCTCAGGCAGAAATGTAAACTAAAAAATTGCAGGCCCCAAAATGGGTGTTCTGGGAAGTCATGAATATGCAAAACCAAGGAAGTGTAATGCAAAACCTTTCACAATGTTAAATGTAGCAAGTGAACCCATAATTTTAAAAAATAATATAAAAACACTTATAGGAAACACTTATAAAAACACTCTCTTGGAGAGATTAATGGTAAAATTATTTGTGAAGAAAATTTCTGTATTAATTGGATTGGTAGTGCTCTTGAGCACTCATTCAATTTTACCTACTGTCTGTTCTATGCTTTAACATTTCTCTTTCGTAAAGTTGATAATTGTGTTTATTTTTAAAAGTTTATTTTTATGGGCCTTCCTCCTCACACCCCAGTTCTTCTTTTATTATTTATGTATTTAGTGGCATTCGAACTTTTTTTAAAATCTTCAATATTGCAACAGGTAATTTCATAACTTAAAAACAAAGGCCCCAGATGTTTTTCTGGCTAAGAAATTTAACTATAAAATTGTTTCTTCTATAAGTCTATCTTTGCATGAGCAGCAGTGAACTGGCTGGGCTGAAGAATTGCTGCAGGAGAATTTGTTCCTTTCAGAGGTGGTCTTAGGCCAGCTCAGAGGTGGGCTGTCTTTTCTGGCTGGAAAGGAGCTGTCGAAGGGGGCCAGCAGACCAGTGGTCCCTGATTAGCCCTGATTTACTTAAATGTGCAAATTTCAGAAAGGGAGAGTTTGTTTCCTTCACAAACGAAGGAAGGGGCTTTGTGCAGAAGAAGGTCATGCCATGGGTCCTTTGGTGAGACAAAAATGGCTTGGTGTGGAAAAGGAAGATGTTAGCTAAGCAAAATCTACAGCCGAAAGAGGCTGAGGACTGTTACCAACCAGTCAGGCCATGTGGCCCAGTTCCTTCTCTGAATATGTGCTCAAAACTCAAGTTTATCAGGAGACTTCTTCAGAGAGGCTGCAGAAACAGTCAGAGCACTTTGAGGTGCTTCCCAAACAAGAGATCTTTGCATTGTCATCTTTTTCATAGCAAACTAAATTTAATCACTCATCTCTTCTGTATGTTCTGTTTAAATTTTCCTCCAGACTACCTAAAGCTTGCTTCAGGTGGAATATAAGAATTTTTAAAAAAAGACATATCTAGATGAAAAAAAAAAATAATTATTATTAATATTATAAACTCTATATTGAATACGCTGTATAAGATCCCTCTTCTCTTCAGGAAAAGCAAGGCTGGAGCCTTGTCCTAATTCCAAAACTGGTCCATATTGAGCACTTGAGTGTATGGCTATTACTGCGCTCTAGTGGATTGCTTCATGCTGGTATAGAGGACCCAAGCTGAATTTCTGCTCCCTAAGTGTTGATGGTGGCTCAAGCTTGTCTTGAGCAAGATCCAGTGACATACTGCAAAGACTTCAATGTCATTTAGTACCTACCAGTGAAATCTCAATTAGTGGCCTTGTCAAAGTTTACACATGATCACTGTATCCTAAGCATGGATGTAAGTTCCAGAATGCTCTAACAGAAGTGCAAGGTTAATTCGGATAATTGAACTATATTAAGCTTTTCTTTCCTAGTGTACTTTTTCAGTGGAGGTATTTCCTTATGAGAATTGTAAACATGTGGTAAGTCTACAACATACTATTTAGGAATTTATTTTTAATGAAGTTTTAGCAGTTCTTGGGTCTAAATGTATTAGCCAACAGGATTTGCCAATTGAATTTACCTACCTTGGAAATATTTTCTCCATTTAGAAGTACAGTCTTTGTAAATTTATTTTTTTATCCTGAATACTTAAAGGGTGGGGCTAACCAACCACATTTTTAGCAATGTTGTAAATTCATGCATTAATTTATTCAATTAATGGGTGTTTTAATAAGCTAGAAAATTCTATCATTACTCTGAGTTTTCATTTTATTTTTGGCTATGTTCCCTCATTAAACATTCTTTAAGAGGATTTCACATGAGTTAGAATACTTAAATTACTCTGCAATAAATCTATTCTTTTAATGAGTTTATTCCTGTTTTAAGATATTAATTAAAGCAGGTTGTAGAAGAGATAGATACAGCAAATGGATAAAGTAGAGTCCAGGCAAAAGGTTAAGGATTTGCTGTCATTATACAAAATGAAGTTCTTTCTGGAGACACCTCATTAGTGGAAAACCCTTTCTCTCTTACATGCACCAACAAGAAGTTCATTACTCAGTGAACTTCTGCTTATCGGGGATTATTAATTCTCTTTTCTTTTAGAGAGACTTTATCCTCTAGTAACTAACACATCCATGTCTGTGATATGAGGTCAGCTTGGCACTGTAGTCGTGGATTTAGATTGTTTAGCCAACACATTTCCTCACTGGACAGAATGGAAAAGTGAAAGGACAGCATCAGTGGAGAGACAGATGAACTTTCAAAGTGAAAGAAACTTGCAAATTTAATTTGCAGACTGGGAATGGAAATGTCATTGCCTCACTCAGAGGGTTAATCACTTTCTAATTTAAACTGGCAAATTTTATAATGACACTGTGAAATTAGCAGCATTTTATTGTATTAATTATCTGCAGGGCACTACATCATTACTTTTAATAAATGTAAATTATATTGCCTCTCCTAGGACAATATAGAGGCAAGGTGAATTTTTATTGGCTGTTTACTGGATTTGAGACAAATCACTTCCTCATCACCACCCCTTCCCATGTAAAAAACATTCAATATGGTTTACTACACTGCCTTGTTTTCTGTGCATTTTATTCAATAAAATATACAAGAGAACTGTAAAAGTCATTATAGCTCCTTGCTCATTTGAACTAATTTTCACTCAAGGCAAGGCTGAGGGTAAAAATCACGTCTACTGTATTAGACCCAGGGTATAGCACTGTAGAGTCTTAGTATATAAATAATTAAATATTCAACTTTTTTGACAGACTTAAAAATGCCTACTAGTGTATGCCTTTGTCAAAACAGACAAGAGAGTGCTTTTCCAGAAGGCCTGTCACTCAGCATGCTTGATGTTGCCATGTTAGGAAGGGTAATGAATGACCTAAGAAGCATTTACAAAACTTTACTAACAAGAAAATGAGTGGAGCATTAGGCTTTGGCAGAAAAATCTTTACAGCCAAAGATATATTAAACTTTCAGAAAATAGGAAATACAGGGTTTGAACCCATGTAGTGAAAAAAATTCACAAATGCAAAACCAGAGAGTCCTCTTCTGCATATATAGTTTCCTATACCAAATATATTGGTTATGTATTACAGTAATTAGTCATCTAATTACAGTAGTTAGGTGACTTAGTTTGGGGTTGTTCTGTTTTGTTTTGCTCACTATCTTAACCCTTATATCAAGATCCACACTTAATCTCTGAATGCGAGGACTGAGCATGTCAAAGAAAGGCTAATATTTTCCAAGAAAGGATTTGTGAAGATGTTTCTGATCTTTTGAATGTTTATCTCACCCTTCTAGCTGTCATTATTTTCAAGTGGTGTTGGCAATAGCCAGGGATAAGAAATAAAATAAGAAACAACAAATCTACCAATTGTAGAATGAGAGAGTGTGTTGACAGCAAGCCCCAAAAAGAGTGTAGTATATTTCTGGACCCCAATCACTACCCTCCAAATTTCTATCTTGATGCCACTGAAACGTGACTCCATAGATTTGCATGATTAGTTAGTAATTCTGCCTTGAAACTCATAGCATGCTGAAGAAAAAAACCTCCAAATGCTGAACAGCCTGAGACTTGAACCTGGTCACTCCTAAGGACACTCATGATTGCTTTATTGATCTTCTGCGATAATAATGGCTGGTAATGAATCCTTTGTAATGTCTCTCTTTTTAGGTGTCATTACATAGGTAAGCATTTCCCAAGTTTCTACACTAATTAGGATGGCCTCTTTGCACCCATCCAGATGGGTCATGCTCACCATAGGCAGTTCCTCACGGAAAGCCTCCTTAAGGCTTTTCCCCTTGAAAGCATCTGTAAGCAGTTGAAGGTCATGATTGTTCACTTGCAAGATCAATATACCATTAAATTGTGACAAAAAGCACTACCAGACTATTAAGTCTTCAGTCATAGCCTAAATAATCCTGGTAAAATGATGAACTATTTTAACCTCACAGTGGCTGTTAACAGTTGCTTGAAAACCCATCTCAGCAAGCAAGCATTAAGATAAACTTTATGTAAATTCTGCCTTTCAGATATTTGTGCCTTAAATGATATCCCTTTTTGCTTTGCTCCCTTGACTGTATTGAATTATAGCCATACAACACTAAACACTGTCAAGGCTGAGTATAATTATAATTAACAGGCTAGGTTCCTGCTAATTTGAGGACTCCTGCAACTAAGCTAGACCACTGGAAGTGGTAATGTGTATGGCCAACAGCTGAAGGTGTCTTGGACTAAACAGGCTTTTTGGGTGAAGAAGAGACCACTAAGAGAAAAAATGCCATTACTTTACTCACATTAAAATCCTACCATGGCTGTCACAAAAGGAAATGCAAATAAGTTCCCCTTTACACCACACCAAGTGCAGCATATTGCACAAGGAACCAGACAGCCCACTGTCAATGCACTTTTATCAAATAGTCCCCTTGAAAGAGAAAACAAACCCTGAAAAGTGTCTGATGTTCTGACAGCTGAGGAAAAGCCTGCTCCCTATCAGCTTTAGCCACTAGCCTTGCCTGGACAGATCTCCCTTGATATGTTAATAGCCTGAATGTAGGAAAAGATAGGGAACAACAGAGCTTCAGGTCAATTAAGGTTTCTACTGATCTGCTAGTGCATCATTTGTAATGAAGGAGACTAAAATCTCCTGGCTGTATCCTAGATACTGTCTTAGATACCTTAATTAGGAAAAGAAACCCTGTTTTAATGGTACTAGTAAGCTCATCTAATTTATTTTCAGTTTTTTAAAAGGATAGGAAGAGGCAGAATTTAATTTCATTTGCACTTCCCTGACATTTCTAGTATTTCAAGTCATCAGTCTTTTATCCCACTACAATACTAAGGTTTCCTGGAGCACAAAAACCTTCCCATTAGGAGGAAAAAGGGTGAAGAAGGAAGCCTAAAATAGCCTTCTGTGATTCAATAGGCAGCAATACAGCACTCTTACGAGATGAAATATGTACACTTCCTACTAACACTGAAGACAGAATCAGACTGGATCTGACCATAGGGAGAAGGTCTGTATAGTCCTGTATAGTCCTACCTTACAGAAGAGACTGGGAGAATTTGGCAGTATGAACTTTAACCCACATTGCTACTGTTTTTATTTTTTATTCTTTTGGTTTTTTTTTTTTTTTTTTTTTGTTGTTGTTTTTTTGTGTTTTTTTTTTTTTTTTTTTTTTTTTTTTTTTTAATATATGATGGTTTGTCCACCTCTGAAATTGGTAAATGAAACCAGAAGGAAGCAACACATGTGCCAAAAAGTTAAAATATTTATGATAAGTATTATGCACTACTATAGGGTTGATGTGCCTACTGTAACTGGTGGGCTCCAAATTCACCATACAGTTCTTGTATTTTAAATTATTCAGACGTATGAAAGAATCAATACCAAGGATGCTTTATTTCTTCCTGTTTTGTAGCCTTTATAATAATTTCTGGTATTGTCAATTACATTGTATTTTGCAAAGTTTCTTTAAATCTTTCAGAAACATAGCAAGCCAGGTATTAGATACTGTTATTTCTATATATATGCACGAAACAGTTTTAAAAGACTTATTACTTGTTTATTGGTCCTTTCTTTCAATCAGCACAAGCAGCCATTTGTGAATAAGAACAAGTGTAAACTTATGCCATTTCTTACTTACATAAAAAAGACTATATTAAAACTTGCCTAAAAAGAGAAAAATATTTATTTTCGTATTTGGAGAGCTGACATACCAATTTAGCCAAACAATTTTTTCATAAAGAAAACAAATAAGCCCTTAGCTCTGTCCTTAGAGGATGTTTCTGTAGGTCACAAGTAATGGAAAATGCAGTTTAAAAACCTCAGTGTAATCTTAATATAAGTGGTGTCATTGACTAATACAAGAAAAAATTACTGCTCTGTGTTCCTTAAAACTTAAGGCTTATTTTACAGGAAGCCTTATTGTACAAGCGCTTGTTAGGCAGGAAACAAAAATGTTTTCTACTGTACCAGTAGTCTGAACACAGATAGTGACAGTGTTTCGTACCATGCAATCAAACTGTAACACAATAGAAGCCATATTGTCAGCACTTATTTGTCTGCAATCATGTGTACTCCCTCCTTTGTCTGTCATATTCTTTATTGTATATTTCTAAATTTTTGTCTTAGTCTCAAAAAGATGACACTTTCCATTAAGGTCTATACTAAAACCAAGGAAATTAAATGGAAAACTGTGATGTACATTTAAGTGATAAACAACGTCCTTTTTTGCTAAGAATACATTTCTCATACTCATGATTTCAAACATCATGGTATTATAACATAAACTTACTGTTGGTACAAGAACCCTACCAGGAGTACTATATCCAGCTCTGGAGTTCTCAGACATGGACCTGGCTAAATGTGGTCTAGAGGAGTGCTAAAAAAGTAATTAGAGGGATGCAGCATACCTCCTATGAAGAAAGATTGAGAGTTGTTCAGCCAGGAGAAGAGAATGCTCCAGGGAGATGTTAGAGAGGCCTGCCAGTACTTTAAAAGGGCATACGAGAGAGATGGGGCAAATCTTTTATTAAGGGACTGTGGCTATAGGACAAGTGGTTGTGGCTTAATAGGTGGTATAACAACTACATATAGATATGTCTCTATCTATCTATCTATCTATCTATCTAGATAGATAGATAGATAGATAGATATCAGACTAGATATAACAAATTTTTGTGATGAGGGTGGTAAAAGACTGAAACAGGTTGTCCAGAGAGGTGGTAGATGCTCCTTCCCTGGAAGCATTCAAGGTCATGTTGGACAGGGATTTGATCTAATTGAAGATTTGCCTGCTTACTACAGAGTGGTTGTACTAGATGACCTTAATAGTTCCCTTCAAACTCAAACTATTCTATGATTCCATGATTCTATGATTCTGTGATTCTCCATATAGCCTGATAAAGCTTGTGCCTTGAATGTAGATTTTATTATCTCCATTATATCAAAGAATGCTTTGTGGAGCTATTTCTTCAGGTAAGGGATTGTATGTTTGCATTATTTTTACTGGTTAGACTGAGAATTGCATTCAATCTCTAGCACAAAAAAGCTCTCTGAGCTGTGTTATTTGCTTATTGTCTCTTAAACTGTGGTAGGGTTGGGCATCATAATGTAAAACTCTGTCCTATCAGCTGTATCTCTGCTGAAAACACACTGTCACTCCACTTTATTTGTTTATTTATTTATTTGTGTGTGTGTGTGTGTGTGTGTGCATGTTTTCTGGAGTAAGGTAAGGGGGAGAAATATTTGAATTTTTGCTGCTGGTTCTGGTTTCTTGAGGAAAGATCACAGGTTACCAACTTTGTTCCTGCTGTTCTGCAGTGGACAGGTAAGGGCCAGATGAGGATGCCTGGTGTACAGGCATTATGCCTCCTCTATGTCTTTTACTGATCCTTCTAATGCAAAATAGGAGGACACATTGCTGGGGCATATTTCTGCTTAAATAAAATAAAAATTAAAATAAAATAAAAAATAAAAATAAATTAAAAAAAAGGATACAGTGACAACTTGAAGAAGTAGAGGAACACGAATCTTGTAACAAATTTTTGGTCAAATTCTCACCTAGACAAACAGTCAGTGAGGAAGAAAGCAAGGTAATACTGATGGATGACTGAATGAAAATGGATAGGAGGGTTTTAGGACTATTTCTGCTAGGCATAACTGCATTCAGTGTTGGTGCTTATTGGATGAAAAAATTCTCATTAAGCATGTTTTTTAGCAGTGCAAACCTCAGGATCTTTGGGATTTTCCAGTACTTCTGAAAATATTTGATTTATGTGTCATTCAATGTAGAGCTGCAGAGAACTCTACACTGGTTTTGTTGTTGTGTACTTTGTTTCAAAAGCAAAAGGCAATTTGATTCTATATATTAGGATAGAAGCTCTATTTGTCGCCATACAGAAATTCAAGGGTTTATAATTATCTATTCCAGGTACACATCACAATCATATGAGTATTTATGTGTGCATGTCAAAAATATAAAAAATTCAAGAAGATACTACATCTATTTTTATTCAAATATTTTCCAACTTAATTTCTCATTACATCAGGTCTCTCTTGAATTTTGTATCAATTTTTTGTGTAAGAAATGGTGCATGATAGAAAAGAATTCTGCTTCTCTTTTTTCCTTGAGGATAACCTACAAAAAAAGTTCTTTTTTCACTTTTTTTTTTTAAAAGGATAAAGAATTAACATTTTAGTTCACATTGCCTCCATCACTATAGCCTGCTACAGGTGTCATTTCAAAATCTCATCTGTTTTGCTAAGCCATATTTGAATGAGAGCATAGTTTCCCTGATAAAAAATATCACTATCACTCCCCTGCCAAACTGTGAGCAGCTTCTTTTTTTGAAAGATTAAAATAATTAACACAGTAACCTAAATCTGCTGAATCTGTTCTTGATTTGAATGCTGATTGGTTCTCTACCAAGCTGAAAGTGCATTTTTTAAAATTGGCTATCTCTGAGGAAAGTAATTAAGAAAAAAAGATGTAGCTATACATACGTTAGCTAACTGTAGAGCCCTAACTATATCAATGCTGAAACTAGGGAAATCTGCTGTACGATACTATCACCACGCTAATCTCTGTTTATTTAAAAGTGCAGGGCCTGAGTAGTAAAGTAAGTGGATATCACTGAAAAGTGTCTGACCCCGCTTATTCCTAGTGTATCAAAAAAGTACATGCCACATGGCAAAAATTGGCATGCCATACTCAGCAGAGTGCCAGGATAAAATAATAGTGATACATTAGAGATCAGGTCTCAGATTCATTTACTGAAATGTGAAGGCAGGTTAGCCTGGTGTCTGCTCTAACCTGTGTTATGTACTGATGAGTTTGTTCCAGTTAAAGTGAGAAATAATCCAATAATGACCAATAATTTTAGAGCTAAACAAATGGCATCTGAATAAACATCCCTGTCACAGATGAGCAAGTTTTTCTATCTGGAAAAAACACTAGAGCCGCTGAGGATGGGAATCAAATATATATATATTTTTAAAGTGCATTGTAGCATACTCCTAGCTTACAATCTTCCAGTTTATGCCCTTTACACAGTAGCTATGTCTCTTCTCTAAAACACATCTATTTTGAGGTTTAAAGGTAGTCTCAACTCTGTAGTCCATTAGTCTACCTATGACATCTTCTTTTTGCTCTAGTAATTTTGTTGCAGATCACTTCATCTTTCCTCTTTCTGCTGTTTCCTGCTAGAGGTAAGGCAATCAAATGGAACATAGCTTTAAAAACGAGGTCATAGCATGTTTGTATAATGACATCATAATATTTTACTTTTCTTTTTTCTTTGCCCATTTCTCAATGGAAGCTAAAAGTTTGTTAGCATTTAAAAACCTTTTTCTGAGAGTTACTTTCAGTTTAGGTCTGCTTCATATTTAGTGGCTCAGGATTTCTTTCCTTGTAGTATGTGTTGAATTGTGAATTTCTGAATCTATTATTGTATCAAGTAAACACATATGTCCAATATAAAAAAAAAAAAAAAAAAGCAGAAAACCTAAAGTGTCTCCTTCAAGAGTTAGGCAGATGTCTTGAGCAAATGATTTGTGTATGGCTGTTAATAATTGTTACTGTAATTAATGAGAAAATGCATGTACATAAATGAAAATGATGATTATTAGTTTTTCACTGTTTTACTGTTTATTCTGTTGAGGGAGTACAAAAAAATGTTATAATTTTTAGAGAACCATAAAAATACCACAACTAAGAGTCAGATATTTTATAATGTTCTTCTGAATCACTTAATAAACTTAATAAACTGGAAATTATTAATCCAAACTATTATTAATCCAAATTATTAATCCAAACCAAATAACAACATAAGTAATTATTACAGCAGGAAAAGCAAGGATTTGATTGAAAGTTATTCATTAATTTGGACTTTTATGAAGTCCCCTAAACTCCTGCCAAATAATTGGGGAGTTCTACCTTTTCCGTTATTTGCTTATTTCTTTCATTTGAAGTTTGATTTTCAAATTTAACCATTAGAAGGATAACAGAGAAAAATTTACAGCTTTACAAAAAAAATTTACAGCTGTTCTAAAATTATGCACTAATTCCCTGACGCTCTGTTTCTTAATACAGTGTAACTATCAGTGCTTCTAGATATTGAGTCTTACATGAATCACAGAAAACTTGGGCCTTTTCAACCCCATAACCTTAATACTGGGAGAAGCCTGGCAGATTCTAGCAAGTTAGGTTGTTTACTTACAAAAAAGGTCATTAGATACATTTCACCAATAAAATTCTTTGAAAATTTTCATATTTCCAAATTCCATATTTCTCTGAAATAGTTGAGGAAGATGGATATTTGGAGAAGGCCATATGAACATCAAAGTGTAAGAACACTTTCTCCTTTTCTAATTTAATCACAGGAAAATACAACCTCAGATGTGAAATTTGCATAACTAGAGCATGGCAAATTCGAAACCTAAATGTAAAACTGCAAAAAATCAGATGAAGCAGAAACAGTCTTGAGAGAAAAGTATATTGGATGTCTCCCTGAAATGTATGAGAGTGTGCTGAGTTTTGCCCAGGTAGAAATTTTTTTTAAGGCTTAATAGGAGAGAGCAAGCAAAGCTGAAGACAATAGACGGTGGTACACATGGAATAAGTCACTCTAAATCAATAGTATAAAGTTCCATAGAAGTAGCAAGAGACATACAGAGGGATCTGTGATGTGGTCAATAGAGAGGAACTTCAAAAGGCACAGCACAGGAAGAAAACTGAAAAGTGGAGGGAGGGGAGCTGGGGGGAGACAAAAAGAAGATGTCTACCAAGCAGTGAAATCAAAGTCTTCCTTACAGAGGAAAAAATAAATCATGTTAAATGAAAAAGAAGTAAAGGTAAAAAAATGTGGAAGAAATAGAAATGTCAGGAAAGGAAAAAGACTGAGGTGTCCATATTTGGATTTACAAAGCATAACAAAGAAAATAACTTCTGCTAGGAAAGTATGTTCAAAAAATGCAGATAAACATTAAAAAAAATATGAGGGAAAGTTTTACTGGGACAGAAATAGGGAAATAGCAAGCGACTGCAAGCTCCTGTTTACACAGCAACCTGCATTGCAATTGCAAGTAAAGCTTTCTCAACGTTTTGGGTTTTTTTCCAAATCAGTGTGCCTGTCTATGTGCATATGAGTGTGTGACTGCACAAATTGCTTAAATGCAGAAAGCAGTGGAGTAGAACAGAGCAGCTGTTTAGAACTGCACACCAATGAGACATGGCACTTTAGGACAGGAAGTAAAGTAGAATATGGTATCCAACTGAAGCTGCAGAAGGGATTTTATGTCAACAGAATGCAATTACCAAAACTGGAGTATTTCCAGAACAATAGAACTAGCATAAGGGGATAATCATTATTGCCTGAAATTGAATATAATAAAGGAATTAGACAGAGATAACTTGTTCAGAAAAGGGAACAAAATGAGATGGCAAAGAAATTGGAAACGGTTGTAAAAGGCATGATCTTCTAACAATGGGAGATTGCAGATATAACCTAGGTCAAACTCAGTAAAGGATATTAATCAAATGGTTTTACAGACTTTAAAAATGGTTTGATC